>NC_057800.1:503318933-503625154 GCF_018294505.1 Triticum aestivum | reverse complement strand
GTCTACGGGTTATAATGCACATATAAATAAACAATCAAACAAATGAATAAAGTCATTCCCAAGGTCAAAGCTCATTTCTTTCTCATATGTTGGCATGTTTGGACATCAAATGGGTGCCCAAGTAGACCAAGCAAAATTGAACCGTATGCGTAGTTCGGATTCGCCAATCTAGACCATACGTGAGGGAGAACTTCTATGGTTGCAGCGATCCTGTGTTGACTGGCTGAAGGCCGGCGACAGAAATATGAAGTTCTTCCACAATAGATCGGTCTGGCGAGCACGTAGAATAAAATCAAAAAATTGAGAGATGATGAAGGGGTCTGGCAGGACACACCGTCGGTTATGGAGCTGATGGCATCATCATTCTTTAAGGAGCTGTTCACTCAGGACCCGTCTTTGTGCAGATGAGATTGTTTCCCTTGTGCAAAAGAAGGTAACGGATGAGATGAACAAATTGCTATGTAAAGATTTCTCGGAGAAAGAAATTGCAGACACACTATTCCAAATAGCCCCCCTAAAAGCACTGGACACCGTTGTTGCTGCTGTAAGGCTCTTCTTTGATACTGGACATATGCCATCAGAGACAAACGCCACTGCAATTCTGTTAATTCCTAAGTCTGATCAGCCGAAAACACTTCAAGGAATTCAGACCCATTAGCTTGTGCTCCGTGTTGTATAAAATAGTGGCAAAATGTCTGGTGAACAGACTTTGTCCATTGCTCGATGATATCATATCACTAAATCAGAGTGCCTTTGTTCCCGGATGTATGATCACTGATAATCCATTAGTGGCTTTTGAATGTTTTCATACAATAGAGCATTGCAAAAAGGAAAAGGACTCTTTTTGTGCGTATAAATTGGATTTATCCAAGGCTTATGATAGAGTTGATTGAGATTTTCTCATAAGAACGATGCAAAGTTTGGCTTTTGCTCCTTGATGGGTAAATTGGATAATGTCTTGTGTGACCTCGGTGAGCTACTCCGTAAAATTTAATGGAACCCTGCTTGATTCGTTCTCCCCATCAAGAGGTCTACGCCAAGGTGATCCACTATCCCCTTTCCTGTTTTTGTTTGTTGCTGACGGTCTATCTGCATTATTGCAACGTGAAGCAACCCAAGGCACCATCACCCTGTTGAAAGTCTGTCGGAGAGCACCGGGAATTTCTCATTTACTCTTCGCAGATGATACGTTGCTTTTTTTAAGGCGGAATTGGGGCAAGCAGAGAGAGTGAAACAAGTTCTGCAAGTGTATGCTAATTGTACATGCCAAGTCATTAACCCACACAAGTGCTCAATCTTGTTCAGTCCTGCATGTCAAAATGCAATCCAGGAGAACATTAAAGGTACTTTGCAGATTTCACAAACTACTTTTGAAGCTAGATATCTTGAACTACCAACACCAGACGGTAGAATGAGCAAAGGGAAATTAAAAAGTCTTCAGGAGAAATTAGCAAAAAGCCCAATGGAGTGGGGTGATAACCACTTCTCTTTGGGTGGAAAGGAGATAAAAATTAAAGCGGTTGCTCAAGCTCTCCCAATCTATATTATGAGTGTCTTTAAGGTACCAGCAGGACTGTGTGAGGAGTTAACAAGGATGATTCGTCGCTTTTGGTGGGGTGCAGAGAAGGGCAAGCGAAAAACACACTGGGTCAGTTGGGACAACATGTTACGCCCAAAAGGAAGAGGAGGAACGGGATTCAAAGATCTCCGCCTGTTCAACCAGACCTTGTTGGCACGCCAAGCGTGGCGACTCATTGAGTTCCCAAACAGTTTTTTGTGCACAAGTTCTGCGAGCCAAGTATTATCCCTCCGGCAATCTTACAGATACAGTGTTCACAGGGAATGGCTCGGCCACATGGCTTGCAATTGAACATAGGCTCGAGTTGGTGAAGAAAGGTTACATCTGGCGTGTCGGGAACGGAACAAACATCCGGATTTGGCAAGACCCCTGGATTCCGAGGGGTGTACCTTTCAAACCGATCACGCAAAAACGCCGATGCAGGCTAAAGTGGGTAGCTGATCTTCTGACTGCTGATGGAACATGGAACTCAGACCTCCTGACGCAACATTTTCTGCCAATGGACATCGTAGAGATTCTGAAAATTAAACCCTCTCGCCGGCTGGGAGTAGACACAATCGCGTGGCACCCGTACAAGCATGGTCATTTCTCTGTTAGGTCAGCGTACAATATGGCTCGAGATGAGACCATGGCTCAGCAAGGTATTGGGGAATCAAGTAGCAGACCTGATGGATCAACACCGGCTTGGAAGCTGCTGTGGAGTTGTGGAGCCCCGCCTAAAGTATGTGTTTTTGCTTGGAAAGCATCTCGGGAGGCGCTTGCTACCCAGGTAAACATGCAACGACGACACATGGAGTCGGATGGAATGTGCACGATCCGCGGACAAGAGGATGAAACAGTCCATCATGCACTCATTCGCTGCACCTATGCTCGAAACCTATGGACTGGAATGAGAAGTGTTTGGCATCTTCCACCTGATGATGTACTCAGAAACGCTGAACCGGACTGGTTGTTGATGCTCCTCCAACAAATCAGTGAAACACAACGCTTATTAGTCCTGATGATGTTGTGGCGCGTGTGGCATGTGCACAATGAATTAGCCCATGACAAGCCAATGATCCCGGTTGAAGCATCTAAACGATTCTTGTGTGAGTATGCAGAGTCTCTGTTCATGATCAAATACTATCCCAATGCAGATGTTACTAAAGGAAAATTCCCCGCTGACCTCAGTGCATATGCTACTATGAGCGCTGCTACTCCAGAACGACATGTTTTTTTTTTGAAACAAGCCCAGAACGGCATGTTGCTGCTGTTAACTGGGATCCCTCGCCAGTAGGACATGTTAAGCTCAATTTTCATGGTTCTTTTGTTGCAGCAGAGGGCGAAGCGGGAGCAGGTATGATTTTACGTGACCATGCAGGCCAAGTAATCTTCGCCGCTTCCCATTGGCTCTTCTGCTGTCCCGGTTCTCTCGAGGCTGAGCTGGCCGCGTGCGAGGAGGGGCTCAAGCTAGCCCTTCACTGGTCCCAGGCCCTGCTGGTGGTGGAAACTGATTGTGCGGAGATCATCGCACTGCTCAAGGCCGGGGAATCTGATCGTTTCAGGAACATGCATCAAGTAAGAGAAATCTCTGACCTGCTTAAGGAGCGGCAAACTGAAGTCCGTAAGATTAGCCGATTGCAGAAGAAAGCTGGACATGCCATGGCTGCGATAGGACGTGCACATCATCACACAGCGTGTTGGCTAGCAAATGTACCACCGGAGATTAGCACTATCATTACAGATGATTGTAAAAATGTTACCACTTGTTTAATGAATGCTTTCCCCCGCAAAGAAAAAAGCTCATTTCTTTCTCATATGTCGGCATGTTCGGACATCAAATGGGTGCCCAGTAGACTAATCAAAATTGAACCGTATGCGCAGTTTGGATTCCCCAATCTAGACCATACGTGAGGGAGAAATGTGATTGTCCGGATTATCTGCCATGCTATCTCCAACACGCGGCTCTAACACAAAACCCTCACCCCATGACGCATCTTTTCTTTTTCCCATCGGACCATTCTCTTCCCGTTCGGTTTCCTGCCGTAGCCGCACATTTCTTGCTGGAGCCCTTTCATTTAAAACCGGATGATGCCCAACTCACCTTCGCCATGCGTTTTGACAGAGATGAATTTCTTTTCATATTTATAGTATAATAAAGTCTGTTAAACTAACACATACTATTAACACAAAACGACAAATACCTATAGAGATCATTATCAAAGATCCATTTGACCTGCAAATGCATACTGACGTGGGAGACGTGGCAAGCTGAAGGTATTCCTTGTCCTTCCCTACATCTTCCTCGTTGCTAGAAGGGATACTTTGTAAATGCACACTGACATGGGAGGCGGATGACCAATAAGCTCCACCTCCGGCTCACACACCTATCATTGCTAGAAGGGATACTTGCCGTTCTTCTCTTTCTTGTCCTTCCCAACATCTTCTACTCCTAGTCTCTTCGCCAATCCGTTTCATTGGTACCAACCAGCAACACGTCAACATAAATGTGTTTGTCAGCAACACCTCATCTTTTTCTTCCTCCTTCCTCGCCGGATATAATTCTTTTTCATGATTATTTCCTATAATACTCTTCCTTTATTTTTTTGCTTTACTTTTTAAACCCTCTTTCCTTCTCCAACACCATGGACCACTTGGCCGCTTTAGTACTTTTTCCTTCTTATTCTTGGAACACTCTTTCTTTCTACTATAGCATGAAACACCTCGCCAATGTAGTGTTATGTTGTCTTCGTCCATGAACGTTTCAGCAAGGGTTAGTGTGTGGACATCCTGCAGAGCATGGTCGTCATCCATCTTGGCGAATGTTGATCGCCCATGTCGCAAGGGCATGGTGGCCGTTGTCCATCTGGGCAAGCGGTACTCAGCCATGTCGCTGAGAGCTTGTTGATCGTCCTTGCCCATAAGCGCTTTCAAAATGATTCGACACAATTGACTGTCTGCTTAATTAATTAATTACACAAATCTCCCAACCAAATCTGAAAGTTTTGTCTCATGTCAAAATAAAAGTGATAGATGATATGAATAATGCCCTTATGGCCCCATATACGATAGAGGAAGTTCGGAGGGCCCTTTTTGATTGGTGATTTGAAATCCCTGGGGTCAGATGGTCAGCATGCTATTTTTATAAGAGATTTTGGTCTATGTTGGGAGAAAATATGACGGAAGAGGTTCTCCAGGCGGTGAATACATGTTCTATACCGGCAGGATGGAATGATACTACAACTATAATGACCCCGAAGGTTAACTCTCCGAAAAAGGTAACACAATTTAGACCAGTCAGTTTGTGCATTGTGGTGTATAAGGTTATTGCAAAAATGACCGTTGCTCGATTGAAGATAGTTCTGTCAGATATTATCAGCCCAACTCAGAGTGCTTTTGTTCATGGAAGAATGATTATAGACAATATTTTAGTGGCATATGAAAGTTTCCATACAATAAAAAAGAGAAAGGCGGGTAAAGAAGGTTTATGTGCAATCAAACTGGACATGCACAAAACATATGTTCGAGTGGAGTGGTGTTTTTTAAAGGAAATTTTGTTGAAGCTGGGTTTCAAAGACAAGTGGGTGGACCTAATTATGCAATGTGTTTCCTCTGTGGATTATCGGGTCCGTTTTAATGAGGAGGAGACGAAGAGTTTTAAACCAACTAGAGGACTGAGACAGGGGGATCCTCTATCTCCTTAATTGTTCTTGTTACGTACGGAGTGCTTAACTGCCCTCTTAGCAAATGCGGAGGAGATGAGTAATATTTCGAGTATTAAGGTTAGCAGAGAAGCCCCTTCAGTGTTCAATCTCCTCTTTGTCGATGATTTTTTGATCCTTATGCGAGCAAATGCCATGAATGTGGAGGCTTTGAGATTAGTTCTGGATTCTTATTGTGCCGCCTCAGGGCAAATAGTGAGTGTCGAAAAATCCAGCATATTCTTTAGCCCCAATACAAAAGTGGAAGACAGGGTGCAAATTTGTACTATCTTGAATATTATGACTGAAGCACTCAATGACAAAATATTTGGGTTTATTTGCCAATGTGGGTATGGACAAAAGTGATTGTTTTCAGTTCCTAATTGATCGAGTTATTATGAAAATTAGTGGATGATAAGAAAAATTGTTATCTACTGGAGGAAAGGAAATTTTGCTCAAATCTGTTGTTCAAGATATTCCAACTTATGCCATGTCCGTATTTAAAATTCATAAAAAAATTGTAAAGGGATTATTGACGCGTTGTCGCATTTTTGATGAGGTGACGAGGACAACCAGAAAAAGATGCATTGGATGGCATGGTGGAAGATGTGTGTTCCAAAAGACTAATGAGCAACGGGTTTTCGAGACATGCACTGTTTTAATCTGGCTTTGTTAGCCAAACAATCTTGGCATCTCATTGATAATCCTGATTCCGTATGTGCCATAATCTTACGAGCCAAGTACTTCCCAGAGGGTGATTTGATGAACGCAATATTAAAGAAGGGATCCTCTTTTACTTGGCAAAGCATTATGGCAGGAGTAGACTCTCTCAGAAATGGTTATATATGGCGAGTTGAAAATGGGAAAAATATTGATATATGGGGAGATGCATGGATCCCGGATAGTGCAAATAGGAAAATTATTACCCCTAGACGAGGGCTTCTTCCATCATAAGTCGCTAGTTTTATTGATCCAGTCATGAATGTTTGGAATGAAGATTTGGTGAGACAGACATTATGGCAAATTGATGCCTGGCGAGTCCTGGCGATCCCTCTCCCTATGCATAATATGCCGGATTTTATTGCTTGGAGCTATACAAAAAATGGTTTGTTCACTATTCGATTAGCTTATTTGGAGGAATGGGATAAACAACACGGGAGAAATTTGGAATATACAAATGGTATGGGCAGAAGTAAGGTCAATCTTATTTGGAGTAAGATAGGGAAACTTGCTTGTCCGATGAAGGTAAAAATCTTTATCCGGCGTACGTTACATGGGACCCTCCCATGCCATGTTACGTTGGTCAATAGACACATGAAAACTTCGCCTGTTTGCCTATCATGCTCGAATGGGCCAGACGATACAAAACATGTGTTGTTTCTGTGCTAAAAGGCAAAAGAGGTGTGGGAAAAGTTAGGGATGTATGAAGATGTTAAAAATGCTTGTGTTGTTGATCTATATTGGGCCACCAGAACGCACGGGAGCTCATCTATAACCGCATGGTATTTATGGTGGAATAAACGAAATTTGGTTCATGAGGGGAAGTCTCGAGAGGCGTCCCAAATCTCGATGGGGATTCATGCTATAACGACAAACTATGTTATTGCCTACTCACCCAATGCAAATAGGAAACATAGAGGATGGAGCAGACCTCCTATGGTTTTTTTAAAGTTGAATGTGGATGCTCCTTTTGATCATGACTTGCTAAGGGGCACTATGGGGGCTATTCTCAGGGATGACAAAGGAAATTTCATCGTTTGCGGAAATTGGAAGATAGAATGGTGCGCGGATGTTCTAACAGCAGAAGCGTTGGCGCTGAGGTTTGGATTATTGCTGGCACAAACGGCGGGCTGCAATCGTCTTGTAATTAATTCTGACAACATGGAAGCCATTGACACAATGAACAACAGAGGACATTCTGCAGGAGCAGCGGCGGTAGTTTTTTATGATTGTTATTTTTTGACTTGTGATTTTCCTCTTAGTAGATTTGAACATTGTAATAGGGAAGCCAATAAAGTAGCTCATGAACTCGCTAGATTAGCGAAAAGTTCGTTGACAAAGGATCGGTTCCAGGAGCCAATGGAAAATATTGTACCCCTTCTTATAGACGATGTAACCGTTGTTTCTAATTAATAAAGTTATTGATGTTTAAAAAACACAAATAACTAACAGCCTATTGTTGGGGAACGTAGTATTTCAAAAATTTCCTATGATCACACAAGATCTATCTAGGAGATGCATAGCAACGAGAGGGGAGAGTGTGTCTATGTACCCTCGTAGATCGAAAGCGGAAGCGTTAAGTAACGCAGTTGATGTAGTCGAACGTCTTCGCGATCCAACCGATCAAGTCCCTCACACTCTAGATCCAGCTGAGGCCGAGGGAGAATTTCGCCAGCACAATGGCGTGTTGACGGTGATGATGAAGTTACCGACGCAGGGCTTTGCTCAAGCACTACGACAATATGACCGTGGTGGAAATCTATGGAGGGGACACCGCACACGGCTAAAACAATTGTCAACTTGTGTGTCTATGGGGTGCCCCCCTCCCCCGTATATAAAGGAGGGAAGGAGGAGGCCGGCCACAAGGGGCGCGCCCAAAGGGGGGATTCCTACTCCTTGTAGGAGTAGGTTTCCCCCTTTCCTAGTCCAAGTAGGAGAAGAAGGAAGGAGAGGAGAGGGAGAAGGAAAGAGGGGGGCGCCGCCCCCTCCCTAGTCCAATTCGGACCAGCCCATGGGGGAGCGCACGGCCTCCCCTTGTGGCCATTCTCTCCATTCCACTAAGGCCCATGAGGGCCCAATACTTCCCCCGGCGAATTCCCGTAACTCTCCGGTACTCCGAAAAATACCCGAACCACTCAGAACCTTTCCGATGTCCGAATATAGCCTTCCGATATATCGATCTTTACGTCTCGACCATTTTGAGACTCCTTGTCATGTCCGTGATATCGTCCAGGACTCCGAACAAACTTCGTCATCAAATCACATAACTCATAATACAAATCGTCATCGAACGTTAATCATGCAGACCCTACGGGTTCGAAAACCATGTAGACATGACCGAGACATATCTTCGGTCAATAACCAATAGCGGAACCTGGATGCTCATATTGGCTCCTACATATTCTACGAAGATCTTTATCGGTCAAACCGCATAACAACATACGTTGTTCCCTTTGTCATCGGTATGTTACTTACCCGAGATTCGATCGTCGGTATCATCATACCTAGTTCAATATCGTTACCGGCAAGTCTCTTTACTCATTCTGTAATGCATCATCCCATAACTAACTCATTAGTCACATTGCTTGCAAGGCTTATAGTGATGTGCATTACCGAGGGCCCAGAGATACCTCTCCGATAATCGGAGTGACAAATCCTAATCTCGATCTACGCCAACTCAACAAACACCATCGGAGACACCTGTAGAGCATCTTTATAATCACTCAGTTACGTTGTTGTGTTTGATACCACACTAAGTGTTTCTCCGGTATTCGGGAGTTGCATAATCTCATAGTCATAGCAACATGTATAAGTCATGAAGAAAGCAATATCAATAAAGTAAACGATCATAGTGCTAAGCTAACGGATGGGTCTTGTCCATCACATCATTCTCTAATGATGCGATCCCGTTCATCAAATGATAAGACATGTCTATGGTCAGGAAACTTAACCATCTTTAATTAACGAGGTAGTCAAGTAGAGGCATACTAGGGACACTCTGTTTGTCTATATATTCACACATGTACTAAGTTTCCGGTTAATACAATTCTAGCATGAATAATAAACATTTATCATGATATAAGGAAATATAAATAACAACTTTATTATTACCTCTAGGGCATATTTCCTTCACCTATCTAATTCTATACATACCTAATTAACTGCCAACCAAATCAATTTTATTATTTGTCTAATTGGGGGAAAATCCCACTTCAAATTATCTGTAGGCATAACTAATTGTGTACCTAATTAATTTATTGTATTAATGACTTCTTTCCAAATTGATTCATCGCAAAAATATTTCCTATTTAAATGAACCTAATTAATTGTATATTGTCTAGCTAATTAATTACATTAATGATTTGATTTCCAAATTGATTCAACGCTCCATTTCTAAAATATTTTTGCATGAATGGCTGTTACGAACGATGACTATGTAAATATTACCTTTGATGATAGAGATATTACACATTTAACGCGCCTCTTATATTGTTCGATTGAACCTTGGTGGTAGAGACGCTTTTGCAGCGGATTCATTTTTGTAAGGCCTAACGACTATTGTAGAACATACTCCCTTCATTCCTAAATATAGGGTGTATAGTTTTTGGCATGGAAATTAAAGAACGCACGTGGAGGGAAAATTTCACAAGTTTTGGGCGAGATTACACCTGACTAATTAGCATGAGAAAATAAATAAGCTTGCCTAATATAAGGAAATGTAAGGGAATCCCAAAAAAATTATCCATACGAGTGGTGCAACTCAATACACCTTATATTTTGGGTTTTTTCCTTAAAAATCTATACACCTTATATCAAGGAATGGAGGGAGTATTTTTTAACGAATTTCTTGACATTTAAATGGACACACTTGATTTGAGAATGTATCCTTTCTTGCTCTCTGTACGACTGAAAAAATACGACCCCATTCATGAACACATGTACGTGGCGGTCTGACGACCCACCTTCCGCCACGGCCGTTCTCGACACCGTTCTCCCTGCCCTGGCATTCTCGAGCATCATGGCGGCATCAGGCCCGGCCACGACATCCTCCATGGTGTCGCGCACGACGTCCCTACGCAGGGGCGCGTGAATGTGTACGCCCATAAAAAAGATATGTTATTTTTGTTGTATTAGTAAACTTGTGATTGTTAACTAATAGTAGAATAATGATAATAATAAATGATATGGTGCATGAGATTAGTGATTTGTTATTGAAGAATATCTAATTTTATTGTATTTGTTTTTTGATAAAATTTCACAATGTAAGGTGCATTTCGCCTAGTTCAATCTCGTTACCAGCAAGTCTTTTTACTCGTTTCATAATGCATCTTCCCGTAACTAACTCATTACTCACATTGCTTGCAAGGTTTATAGTGATGTGCATTACCGAGAGGGCCAGAGATACCTCTTCAACAATCGGAGTGACAAATCCTAATCTCAATCTATGCCAACTCAACAAACACCATCGGAGACACCCATAGAGCATCTTTTTAATCACCCAGTTACATTGTGACGTTTGATACCACACTAAGTGTTCCTCCAGTATTTGGGAGTTGTATAATCTCATAGTCATAGCAACATGTATAAGTCATGAAGAAAGCAATAGTAATAAACTAAATGATCATAGTGCTAAGCTAACGGATGGGTCTTGTCCATCACATCATTCTCTAATAATATGATCCCGTTCATCAAATGACAGCACATGTCTATGGTCAGGAAACTTAACCATTTTTTATTAACGAGCTAGTCAAGTAGAGGCATACTAGGGACACTCTATTTGTCTATATATTCACACATGTACTAAGTTTTCGGTTAATATAATTCTAGCATGAATAATAAACATTTGTCATGATATAAGAAAATATAAATTACTATTTTATTATTGCCTCTAGGGCATATTTCCTTCAGTCTCCCACTTGCACTAGAGTCAATAATCTAGTTCACATTGTCATGTGATTTCACACCAATAGTTCACATCTTTATGTGATTAGTTCACATCTCCATGTGACTAATACCCAAAGGGTTTACTAGAGTCAATAATCTAGTTCACATTGCTATGTGATTAACACCCAAAGAGTGATCATGTTTTGCTTGTGAAAGAAGTTTAGTCAATGGGTCTGCCACATTCAGAGTCGTATGTATTTTGCAAATTTTCTATGTATACAATGCTCTGCACGAAGCTACTCTAACTAATCGCTCCCACTTTCAATATGTATCTAGATCGAGACTTAGAGTCACCCAGATCGGTGTCAGAGCTTTGCATCGACGTAAATCTTTACGATGAACTCTTTGTCACCTCCGTAACCGAGAAATATTTCCTTATTCCACTAAGGATAATTTTGATCGTTGTTCAGTGATCCACTCCTGGTCCACTATTGTACCCTCTTGCCAAACTCATGGTGAGGTACACGATAGGTCTGCTACACAACATAGCATACTCTATAGAACCTATAACTGAGGCATAGGGAATGACTTTTCATTCTCTTTCTATTTTCTGCCGTGGTCGAGTTTTGATTCTTTACTCAACTTCACACCTTGCAACACAGTCAAGAACTCCTTCTTTAACTGTCTCATTTTGAACTACTTCAAAAAACTTGTCAAGGTACGTACTCATTGAAAAAATTTATCAAGCATCTTGATCTATCTCTATAGATCTTGATGCTCAATATGTAAGCAACTTCACCGAGGTCTTTTTCTTTGAAAAACTCCTTTCAAACACTCCTTTATGCTTTCTAGAAAATTCTACATCATTTCCGATCAACAATATGTCATTCACATATACTTATCAGAAAGGCTGTAGTGCTCCCACTCACTTTCTTGTAAATACAGACTTCACCGCAAGTCTGTATAAAACTATATGCTTTGATCAACTTATCAAAGCATATATTCCAACTCCGAGATGCTTGCACCAGTCCGTAGATGGATCGCCGGAGCTTGCATGTTTTGTTAGCACCTTTAGGATTGACAAAACCTTCTTGTTGCATCATATACAGCTCTTCTTTAAGAAAATCATTAAGGAGTATAGTTTTGACATCCATTTTCCAGATTTCATAAAATGTGGCAATTGCTAACAAGATCCGGACAGACTTTAAGCATCGATACGAGTGAGAAAATCTCATCGTAGTCAACATCTTGAATTTGTCAAAAACCCTTTTCGACAAGTCGAGCTGTGTAGATAGTAACCCTACTATTTGTGTCCGTCTTCCTCTTGAAGATCCATTTATTCTCAATGGCTTGCCGATCATCGGGCAAGTTCACCAAAGTCCATACTTTGTTCTCATACATGGATTCTATCTCAGATTTCATGGCCTCAAGCCATCTGCGTCTAGTTGACCTACAAGGTTCGGTATTAACTTGATCTGAAGTTTCATGATCATCATCATTAACTTCATCACTAATTTGTGTAGGCATCATTGGAACTGATTTCAGTGATGAGCTACTTTTTAATTCGAGATAAGGTACAATTACCTCATCAAGTTCTACTTTCCTCCCACTCACTTCTTTCGAGAGAAACTCCTTCTCTAGAAAGGATCCACGCTTAGCAACAAAGGTCTTGCCTTCAGATCTGCGATAGAAGGTGTACCAACAGTTTCTTTGGGGTATCCTATGAAGACGCACTTTTCCGGTTTGGGTTTGAGCTTATCAAGCCGAAACTTTTTCACATAAGCATCGCAACCCCAAATTTTTCACATAAGGATTTTTAGACGGTGCCCTATTTAACGTGAATGCAGTTGTCTCTAATGCATAACCCCAAAACAATAGTGGTAAATCGGTAAGAGACATCATAAATCGCACCATATCTAATAAAGTATGGTTACGACGTTCGGACACACCATTACGCTGTGGTGTTCCGGGTGGCATGAATTGCGAAACTATTCCGCATTGTTTCAAATGAAGACCAAACTTGTAACTCAAATATTCACCTCCACGATCAGATCGTAGAAACTTTATTTTCTTGTTATGACGATTTTCCAGAGGGAATTGCACAAACCACCGCTTATTGGGGCTGGTGTTGCACAAAATACCTACTATATGAGTTTGTTGCGGAAAATACCACATATTGGTGTAATACGTTGCAGATAGGTCTAATCTAGTATTTGGATGCATTGACATAATTACTGAGAAATGGGTCCCGCTTCTAAGTGTACGCGTGACAATAAAACCCGGCCACATCATCCAATGTATATTAGACCAAGAAGTGAAAAGACCAGAGTTAAAAAAACTGTTTAATAAGTGGGCTGGAAGCCGACTCACAAAAATAGATGGGCTGAAAGCCGATGTCTATGAAACAAGACACAACCATCTCGTACATAGTGGCTCGAGCAAAGAGGGACGCAGATTTTTAGAGCACTTGCACCCATGCCCTGCTATCTTGGTCCTCCAATATTGCTTTAAGATTTGTGCGAGACAACTAAATTTGTATATGCATTTTTTCTCTTTTTCGTTTCTCTCATATAGAACATGTTTTGAACTTCAAACTTTGTAGCGCAGCAAAACTTACTAACTATAATGTGAGATAAAAATTTCAGAATTTTTCGTCCAACATAAATACTAAAAAAATATATATATTAATCAAATAAACTTATTTTTTATATTTATGTTGGGCGGAAAAATCTAAAAAAACTATCCTAGATTTTAGCTAGAAAGCTTTACTGTTCTGCAAAGGTTTTAACTTGAAGACTTTACTGTTCTGCAAAGGTTTTAACTTGAAGACATGTTCTATGTGATAGAAACAAAAAAGAGAAATGTACTTGCACGGATCTTGATACGAAGAATGGATGGCTAGATAAGAGGGGCCTAGGTGTAGGTGCTCTAAAATATATTTTCGGAGCAGAGAGGAACGACCTAGCACAGAGTTTCCGCATAGGAACAGCAGGCGGCGGCGACCATCCCATCAGTGGTGATGGAGCCGTTACCCAATCGTCGGGTAAGCACCCCCCTCTCACCTGAGCTATGCTCGTCTTCTCCCCTACCTTCCTAGGTCTTCTTCTCCCTCATGAAACCCTTACATTTTTGGGGATAAATTTTGCCGTTGATTGACGTATTTTTGTTTAGGATCCTATTTTTTGGGACGTTTGTGTTGTTATTACTTAGGTTCTGCGCTTGATTTTGACATGTGTTTAAGGCCTTGTCCCTTGTGTCGGTATAAATTTTGTTTCAGCAACATATCTGATTATTATCCTTTATCCAACTTTCATGCCAGCTACTTGATGCTAAAATCTAATGGGAACAATATCTACCATGTTTTTGTGTTGGTGATCTCATGCCGAACTTGCTTCATTTAAATTTGGGTTCAAAAGTTAACAATTTTAGAAAAGTGTGAATTTTTTTGACATTTTCAGAAAAATGTGAAATAATTTCAGTAAATACTACATATATTCAATACTAATCTAGGAAAGTTTCGGCTCAACTGGACCACAGGTTTTGGAGATAATGACAGTCTAATATGTTGGCTGATGTGGCCAGTTTTATTGCCACATGTGCACTTACGAGCGGGACCCATTTGTCAGTAATTATGTCAATGCATCCAAATACTAGATTAGACCTATCTGCAATGTATTACACCAATATGCGGTGTTTTCCGCAACAAACCCGTATAGTAGGTGTTTTGCGCAACACCAGCCCCAATAAGTGGTGGTTTGTGCAATTTCCTCCGATTTTCCACTTCGCTCTAAAATTCTTTGAACTTTTCAAATGTTTTAGACTTATGTTTCATCAAGTAGATATACTCATATCTGCTCAAATCATCTATGAAGTTCAGAAAATAACGATACCTGTCGCGAGCATCAACACTCATCGGACTGCATACATCAGTATGTATTATTTCCAATAAGTTAGTGGCTCGCTCCATTGTTCCGGAGAACGGAGACTTTAGTCGTCTTGCCTATGAGGCATGGTTCGCAAGCTTCAAGTGATTCATAATCAAGTGATTCCGAAAGCCCATCAGTATGGATTTTTTCATGCGCTTTACACCAATATGACCTAAACGGCAGTGCCACAAAATAAGTTGCAATATCATTATTAACTTTGTATCTTTTGGCATCAATATTATGTGTATCACTGTGATCTAGATTCAGTAAACCATTTACATTGGATGTAAGACCATAGAAGGTTTTATTCATGTAAACAGAACAACAATTATTCTCTGACTTAAATGAATAACCGTATCACAATAAACATGATCCAATTATACTCATGCTCAACGCAAACACCAAAAAAACATTTATGTAGGTCTAATACTAATCCCGAAGGTAGAGGGAGTATGCGATGGTGATCTTATCAACCTTGGAATCACTTCCAACATACATCGTCACCTTGACCTTAACTAGTCTCTGTTCATTTTTGTAACTCTTGTTTCAAGTTACTAATCATAGTAACTGAACCAATATCAAATACCCAGGGGCTACTATGAATACTAGTAAAGTACACATCAATAACATGTATATCATATATACTTTTTGTTCACTTTGCCATCCTTCTTATCCGCCGAGTATTTGAGGCAGTTCCGCTTCCAGTGACCATTTCCTTTGCACTAGAAGCACTCAGTTTCAGGCTTGGGTCTAGCTTTGGCCTTCTTCATGGGAGTGGCAACTTGCTTACCATTCTTCTTGAAGTTCCCTTTCTTTTCCTTGCCCTTTTACTTGAAACTAGTGGTCTTGTCAACCATCAACACTTGATGCTTTTTCTTGATTTCTACCTTCGCCGATTTCAGCATCACGAAGAGCTTGGGAATCGTTTCCGTTATCCCTTGCATATTATAGTTCATCACGAAGTTCTAGTAACTTGGTGATAGTGACTAGAGAACTCTGTCAATCACTATCTTATCTGAAAGATTAACTCCCACTTGATTCAAGTGATTGTAGCACTCAGACATTCTGAGCACATGCTCACTGGTTGAGCTATTCTCCTCCATCTTGTAGGCAAAGTACTTGTCAGAGGTCTCATACCTCTCGACTCGGACATGAGTCTGAAGTACCAATTTCAGCTCTTAGAACGTCTTATATGCTCCTTGGCGTTCAAAACGTTTTGAAGTCTCGGTTCTAAGCCGTGAAGCATGGTGCACTAAACTACCAAGTAGTCATCATACTGAGCTTGTCAAACGTTTATAACGTTTGCATCTGCTCCTGCAATAGGTCTGTCACCTAGCGGTGCATCAAGGACATAATTCTTCTGTGCAACAATGAGGATAATCCTCAGATCACGGACCAAGTCCGCATCATTGCTACTATCATCTTTCAACATAGTTTTTCTCTAGGAACATATCATAAATAAAATGTGGAAGCTATACACGAGCAATTGATCTACAACATAGATATGCAAATACTATCAGGACTAAGTTCATGATAAATTTAAGTTTAATTAATCATATTACTGAATAACTCCCACTTAGATAGACATCCCTCTAGTTATCTAAATGATCATGTGATCCAAATCAACTAAACCATGTCCGATCATCACGTGAGATGGAGTAGCTTTCAATGGTGAACATTACTATGTTGATCATATATACTATATGATTCACGTTCGACCTTTTGGCCTCAGTGTTCCGAGGCCATATCTACATATGCTAGGCTCGTCAAGTTTAACCTGAGTATTCTGCATGTGCAAAACTGGCTTGCACCCGTTGTATGTGAACGTAGATCTTATCACACCCGATAATCACGTGGTGTTTCAGCACGAAGAACTATCACAACGGTGCATACTCAGGGAGAACACTTATACCTTGAAATTTTAGTAAGGGATCGTCTCATCATGCTACCGTCGTACTAAACAAAATAAGATGCATAAAAGATAAACATAATATGCAATCAAAATATGTGACATGATATGGCCATCATCATCTTGTGCCTTTGATCTCCATCTCCAAAGCACCGTCATGATCTCTATCGTCACCGGCATGACACCATGATCTCCATCATCTTGATCTTTATCAGCATATCGTCACATGGTCGTCTCGCCAACTATTGCTATCGCATAGCGATAAAGTAAAGCAATTATATGGTGCTTGCATCTTATGCAATAAAGAGACAACCATAAGGCTCTTGCCAGTTGCCGATAACTTTAACAAAACATGATCATCTCATACAACAATTTATATCTCATTAACACGTCTCCAACGTATCTATAATTTTTGATTGTTCCATGCTATTATATTACCTGTTTTGGATGTTTATTGGGCTTTAATATGCTCTTTTATATTATTTTTGGGACTAACCTATTAACCAGAGGCCCAGTGCCAGTTTCTGTTTTTTGCCTATTTTAGTGCTTCGCAGAAAAGGAATATCAAACGGAATCCAAACGGAATGAAACCTTCGTGATGATCTTTCTTGGACCGAAAGCAATCCAGAAGACTTGGAGTTGAAGTCTGGAATGCCACAAGGCAGCCACGAGGCAGGAGGGCGCGTCCAGGGGGTAGGCGCCCCCCCACCCTCGTGGGCCCCTCTTAGCTCCACCGACGTACTTCTTCCGCCTATATATACTCTTATACCCTAGATCGATCAGGGGGAGCCACAAAACCACTTTTCCACCGCTGCAACCTTCTGTGCCCGTGAGATCCCATCTTGGGGCCTTTTCCGGCGATCTGCCGGAGGGGGAATCGATCATGGAGGGCTTCTACATCAACACCATAGCCTCTCCGATGAAGCGTGAGCAGTTTACCACAGACCTTCGTGTACATAGTTATTAGCTAGATGGCTTCTTCTCTCTTTTTGATCCTCAATACAAAGTTCTCTTTGATGTTCTTGGAGATATATTTGATGTAATACTCTTTTGCGGTGTGTTTGCCGAGACCCGATGAATTGTGGGTTTATGAACTTGATTATCTATGAATATTATTTGGTTCTTCTCTAAATTATTATATGCATGATTTGATATCTTTGCAAGTCTCTTTGAATTATCGGTTTAGTTTGTCCTACTAGATTGATCTTTCTTGCAATGGGAGAAGTGCTTAGATTTGGGTTCAATCTTGCGGTGTCCTTTCTCAGTGACAGTAGGGGCAGCAAGGCACGTATTGTATTTTTGCCATCGAGGATAAAAATATGGGGTTTATATCATATTGCTTGAGTTTATCCCTCTACATCATGTCATCTTGCTTAATGCGTTACTCTATTCTTATGAACTTAATACTCTAGATGCATACTAGATAGCGGTCGATGTGTGGAGTAATAGTGGTAGATGCAGAATCGTATTGGTCTACTTGACACAGACGTGATACCTATATTCATAATCATTGCCTTAGATATCTTCATAACTATGCACTTTTCTATCAATTGCTCGGCAGTAATTTGTTCACCCACCGTAATACATGCTATCTTGAGAGAAGCCACTAGTGAAACCTATGGCCCCCGGGTCTCTTTCTTATTATATTGCATCTCTTTTATTTACATCGCATCTCGTTTACTATTTTGCAATCTTTACTTTCCAATCTATACAACAAAAATACCAAAAATATTTACTTTACTATCTTTATTAGATCTCACTTTTGCGAGTGACCATGAAGGGATTGACAACCCCTTTATTGTGTTGGTTGCAAGGTTCTTGATTGTTTGTGCAGGTACTAGGTGACTTGTGTATTGTGTCATGCTAGATTGATACCTTGGTTCTCAAAAACTGAGGGAAATACTTATGCTACTTTGTTGGATCACCCTTTCCTCTTTAAGGGAAAACCAACGCATGCTCAAGAGGTAGCAAGAAGGATTTCTGGTGCTGTTGCCGGGGAGATCTACGCCAAGTCAAGACATACCAAGTACCCATCATAAACTCTTCTCCCTCGCATTACATTATTTGTCATTCACCTCACGTTTTCCTCTCCCCCACTTCACAACCTTTGCCTTTTCTTCGCCCCTCTTCTGTCCGCCCTTCTATTTGCTCGCGTTACCATGTGCCTTCCATTTGCTTTCATCTTCGCTTTCTAAAAATCTATTGATATGGATCCTCATCCTCTTGCTAATCTTTTTAAAAGATCCAATTATGATGAACCAATTGCTAGTGAGTTGAGTGCACTAGATTATCTTTATGAGGTTTTGCTTGAAATTCGTGAATTTGAAAATTGTGATGAAGTGCTTTATGAAGTGATTCACGATAAATCTTTGAATAAAAAGCATGATTGCAATGATGTTATTATAAATTCTATTAATGTCAATTGTGCTAATAATATGCAAAACCCTAAGCTTGGGGATGCTAGTTTTGCTATGTCCACTACTTGTTGCAATGATCATGATTGGAGTGATTCTTTAGGATCTTCTTGGGTGATTGTTGTTTGATCTTGCTGATAAAAACAGAAAGTATGCGCTCATGAAAATAATTTTTGTTTTTTACCAGAGAGCGATAAAATACCAATTCCGACTGCAGTAGATCAATATGCTTTTTATCCTGGTCTTCCTAATTTTTCAGAATTTTTGCAGTTACAGAAATATTCGAAACATCCAGATTTCTACAGACTATTCTGTTTTTGACAGATTCTATCTTTCGCGTGTTGTTTGCTTATTTTGATGAATCTATGGCTAGTATCGGGGGTATGAACCATATATAAGTTGGAATACAATAGGTTTAACACCAATATAAATAAAGAATGAGTTCATTACAATACATTAAAGTGGTGGTTTATTTTCTTATACTAACGGAGCTCATGAGATTTCCTATCGAGTTTTGTGTTGTGAAGTTTTCAAGTTTTTGGGTAAAGATTTGATGGATTTTGAAATAAGGAGTGACAAGAGACTAAGCATTGGGATGCCCAAGTGTAACATCCCGATTCTCGGAATGTTTAATAGAAAGTTTTCCAAAAATTAGGGTGAGAAAATTTCATTTGTTTTATTTGGTAACAAAGCTTAAGTTGGACTTTTATAATTTGGAGGATTTAACTTGATCTAATGCGAACTTAAATTTAACTTGAGTTTTGTTCTTCTCTTTTAGTTGGGTTTTGTTTTTCTCCCTTCAGCATATTAAATTATGCGCATTTGTATTTTGTAACTTCTGTTGAATTTGTTAGCTTCTATTCCTTTTCTAGATTTTCCTAAGAAGGAAAATATATTTAATTTCTTTTCCCAAACTCTGGGCAATATTCGATGCCCAATCTACCTTCTCTATTTTTCCTTGTGTTCCTTATTCCTCTCACCCGAATGGACCCAGCACATCTCTTTTCTTTCTTTCTCCATATCTCTTGGACCGTAGCCCAACAACCCCTCTCTCTATTTTTTTCCCTCTTCCCTCCTTCCTCATGGGTCTGGCCGATCTGGCCCATCTCACCCAGCAGAGCGACCTCTCTTCTCCTCCCTCTCTGTACGCTCACAATCCTACAGAAAGGAAACGTCAACAGCCATGATTCCTCCTCTCCTTTTATTTCCCATAAACCCATCGGTTTCCAAAACTGAAAGGCCTTATCGTGCGCCTCCACCTCTTCTTCCACCTCGATCACTTCATCTCCTTCTTTCACCCACGCTTACATGCGCACCCAATACAGAGAAGAGAAAACCTACAGCCACTATGCACCCCTCCTCTAACTTCCTTAGTACTTCACGGTTTCCAAATCCGTGAGTACATGGACGAGCGCCCCGATCTCCTGTCTCATTCCTCTCAGCCCTCCTACCTTCTCCCTTCTTTGTCTTGCCAAGAACCCTTCTCAAACTTCTGCTGCTCCATGGACACGATACCTCGTTCCCGGCGACTCACAACACCTCCATCCAAATCCTTGCGCTCGAAGGTCCTGCTCCATGTTGTGGTTCCATTCAGAGAAGAAAGAACATGTTCCGTCGACCACATGCGAAGAATTTCACATGTGAGTGTACACTGTTCGTCAAGTTCACCACACCGTTCCGTCCAACTCGGCGAGCCTCTATCCAATTCCTCATGCACACCTTCTCAACAACACCCGTCGTATCTCATAGACATCATGTTTTAACCTATCTATCTCGTTGGACGTGCTTGTCCAAAACATATTTTGTTTTGATGGTATCGGCTTGTCCCTTTATTTTCTATCCATCAAATGGTCTCGTGTTCAACATATGAAGCACTTCTTATGGCTGTAGGAACCCCATGGTGGAGTTAGATTGTTTGTTTGGACAACCGTGTTTAAGTATAGACTTTATCTTAGTCATTTTTGTATAGAGTCCAAGTACGTTTTGTGTTTGACAAAACTTTTAGGTTGCTATGTTAGTTCCATATGTATCTTTATGCTTATGAGTCACTTCTATTTGTTTTGGATAATTTTAGGAGCAACACGTGATGTATTAGATTTATTTCTAGGATTATTTAAATTATTAGAAATTTGTACTACATGTCGTGACAAGTTGATAATATATTTTTGTATGTTAATTGTCTCGTGTTAGACATGTGTATAGATTTTAATATTGTTTTGTAAGGTATCATGTTGATAAAGTTTGATGCATCTTGTAGTCATCTTTGCTGCGTGGGTACAAATTTTGGTGATTGTTCGTCGTGCACATAATTTCATAGAATTATTCAAGGCCTTAATTTGTTCACCTAATTGTGAAATATTTCTTGTTTTGATTGTTTTTGTTTGGCACAAAGATATCTTACATATGGTTTACATATTTATTTTTACGGATGTCTTATGTTTGTTTTAATGGTTTGAAATCATGCTATGTCTATGATAGATGTTTATATATTTTTAGTACCTGATGTTGCATGGTTTCTTTATGCTTGAAGTCAAATGGAATGCTCTGTTGTTTGAGAACAAATCCATTGTATTTCCATGTCGCATAATAAATTGTCGCCTAGTTGTTAACACTATGTTGTAGATGATTGTTATCCAAGATTAGATGCTTGATGCTTTATGTCATGGTTATATGTGTATTGCTTTATATAAGTTATTCTTGTGACATACAACTTAGTTTATTGCCTCTTGGTAATTATCATGTGTGTTTATTTACCTTCGTTTCTTATCATGTTATGATAGCCATTGCTTAAGGTAGAATGCATGTTTTGGTTCTGTCCTATCATGTGTTATGGGATTGCTAGTTGCTTCGTATTTTCGCACATGTGGTTGGCCTTTACTTATTAGTAGATGCATGCTAGTAGTTATGATTGCATATGTTTTAAATGCATATGAGCCCTTCCTACTTGGTCAATATCATGCCCTAGTGCTGTGATTGTATAACTCGATTGCATAACGTGTGTGTACCAATCCGTGTGTTGTCTGATGGTTACTTGTGTACCTTTTATATATTTGCAAGTGTAGGATGACTAAATAAAAATGCATGTCATTTTGTTATTCATGCTTCTATAACACATGTTGATTTGGCTGATCAAATGATCTAGTTGCTTACCTTCCTACATGCTTAGTATGCTTTCATGTGTTAGTTATCATAACTAGCATGGTAGTGTTGTATGCTAACGTCGTGCTTGATCTCCATGTTAGTTGTTATCAACTAGGTTATCTCATGGTTACAAGTTGTATTCTGTTAGTAGCATATTTTGGCATCTTGTGTCATGATCATCCATGCTTAGCGTTATATCTAGTCTACCTCACTATTACACTGTTGTATGCCTAGACTTCTTCATATCTACTTTATCTAGTTGTTGCATTGTTATATGCCTAGTTGTCACTCAGGCAAGTGATCTTTCATGTCTTGTTTTGTTTATGTGCTATAATTGAGTACTTAGTCTCTTGTGCATTCTTATGGATGATCACTTTGGTCTTATGATAGCCTCAGGAGTATTGGGTCTTGTTGGGATAGTTTAGCACATGCTTAAGATAGTTTACCTTTCATGTTAGTTGAGTTGTATCTTCCTCGTATGCTTAGTGTGCATAGTTGGATCTGTTATGTAAGCATGAAGTGGTAATCTTATTGCTAGTGGTTACTTGAATACTAGTTGTTCTTTAGTAGTAAGTCCATATTCTATGTTAGTATCATATCTTATCATGATCACTCATATGTGTCATGCTTGTGTTATTTTCTTGGACATCTAATGAATGTATACTCACATGTATTGTGTGAGATGTGTGTTATTATTAAGTTGTTTAATTAGTTTCTACCTAAATTAGTATTGGTTTCTCTTCTTTTATAGAAATGCTTGCTAATAGTTTTTATGATTTATGCTTAGTCTTTGATTGTTGTTAACCATTATAAGTATTTGGATTCATCCAAATATTTATTCT
Source organism: Triticum aestivum (assembly GCF_018294505.1). NCBI lineage: Eukaryota > Viridiplantae > Streptophyta > Magnoliopsida > Poales > Poaceae > Triticum > Triticum aestivum. The sequence goes on along the minus strand of NC_057800.1, from coordinate 503,602,059 downwards.
TGGTTGATTGTTACTCTTAATCATATCATGCCTAGGATAGTTGTTCATCCATTTGTTCCATATGTTGTATAGTTCCTTGTTAATTGTTTGGCAAATGATTTGGTTTTGATATAATGTACTTGATCCTATTTTCTTTAATAATGATTTAGTTCTAGACCTAAATCAATTCAATTCATTTTATGGAATTATATTTGATTGCTTAACTAGTATGGCTTATAATGTTGCTTTGGTTGTCATATAGAATACTTGCTTGCTAATAACCATTGTAAATATTTAGATTCTATCTAAATATTTATTTTGGTTAACTTTTACTTTATCATGCCATGATTATGATTGTGTAGTATGCAAAGGACAGTTCCTTTTCATGTGTGTTGATGCCATTGTTTTTTTATATAGTTAGGTGAGATGTGTAGTGGGTACTACTAGTGGTTAGTACCATAGTTCGTATTAGAACGTTAGTATTGTTGGCAAGCCTTGATTATCCATCATCAACCTAAACCCTGCCAATTCATCGAGTCCTCTACTTACCTTCTAGTCACATTATCTCCTTTTGGAATCTCCATCTTGATCAGTATCTTGCTATCCATCCACTCTTAATTTGTTTTGGATGTTATTTGGATTTTCTATTGCTTTGCCATTTATTGTTTGTCTTTTGCTATCATTACAACGAGTAGGGAGTGACGACGATGTTGGACAAGGACAGAATCAGGTTACCGAAGAAGGACTCAACAACGAAGGCATGCCTCCTTCTTTGATCATACTTATCCTATGTTTTATAAAATTGCATTGTGTTTTTGGTTACTATATGCATGCCATTTTAATTCTTGTAGCTAGCGTGTCGATTGACACATTACCTTGAACCGCTTGTCGCCTATTCGTTTGACACCTAAGTAGAAGTATATAATTCCGGTAGAGTAGACGTGCTTAGCCATGCTTATCACCCTATAGGTGGCTTGTCGAATGACCTCTGAGTCATTGACAGTTGAAACTTAACGCTGAGCTAGGCCAGTTGGCCTTGTTGACCTTCTCTATCCTCTTCTACTCTGGGTGAAACTTACCATCTGAATACTGGTGCGGGCGACAGCTGAATCAAGGATTGAAGGAGCGATTGGCCGCCCTTCACGAGTTGAAGGGGGCAATCAGTCGTCCGTGCCGCATAAGGCCTAATAAGTCTTGGATTTGAAGATTGTGATAACAGTACAACCACATGCTATATGGGCACTGGCTTGGTCAAGTAAGCTAGTCAGCCTTAGGTGTCGATGTCGCCGTACCGCAGATGGGATAGCTGCCTTGCGAGGAGTATCCTCCGCACAGATAGGGGAACCGGTTTGAGGACGTACTCTTAGTTCCGTGCGCCAGACCCGGTGGGCATGTCACATCTTTGGGGGATCTAGTCCAAAGACCTCGTCACAATCCTCTAGCCGGTACACCAAATGGAGTACTATACCAGCGGCCACTAGTGGCAACAAGTCGGGATTGTGTCGTGTGGGTAAAGTGTACGACCTCTGCAGAGTGTAAAACTATTTGAATAGTCGTGTCCACGGTCATGGACAACACATGAATCTTTCTTGACGTACAGGACCTGTCTTGCTTATTCCCTCTTTGCCCCTATTCTTGAAACCTATGAAGGACGTGAGTTGATCGGGGATCCTCACTTGATGAAAGTTGTTCTGGAGATAAACATGTTTTCATCTAAAATCGCTTTTATCCAACTGCTTTATTTGTTAAACAAAATTAGGTTTACACAAATGAGCCATACAGCCTTCCTTTGAAGCCACATGTAGTTATTAGGTCCTTCCCCGTGGGAGGCATGTTGAGTACGTAATGTACTCATGGCAATAATTTTGTTGACAACAAAGTTACCTGGAGACGAAGATGATGACTACGACTACTATGGCGATCTGTAGAAGTGAGGTCATGTGAACTACATCGACTGCCTGTGGCTGAGATGGAGTCGCTACGCATTGTACTTTCCGCTGTTTTTCTGAATGTAATAAATGTCATGAGACATTTCGCTAGGTATGTCTTGTGACAATATATATTACTTGTAATACTTTAATGTATTGTGCAATGATATCATTTCAGTGTGTTGTCAACAATGATCCTGGGGTTGACAAATATACACAGAAGGATCGGGAAGCTAATTATGGGTTCTCACAGAAGTGGTATCAGAGCCAAGTTCGACCTAGTCGCATGGCCTTAGTTAAAAATGGAAAGCCTTAGAGACTATTTTCATAAGAAAAACTATTGTTAAAAATATTCTCGTAGTCTTCTCCTTCACTATTTCTCTTCTTAACTTATCTTATTCAAGCAAAGTTTAAAATCTACTTCTCTACCTTGTTCTTTATAGTATGAAACCTTTCCAGCCGTTAGTGTTGAAAAGTCAGAAGTTTCTCAAGACGTGCCAAGAATTTCAAACTTCAACCCCTGAAGGTCTGAGTAGCAACATTTTCCCAAGAGAAGACACTTTGAGACCTGAAGAAGGCAACAATCATCGATCATGCTCCAATTGTCAACGTCGAAGATTTTCCCCAAGATTTATTGTGACCAGCCATATAGGATTAGGTTGGTTAACACCTTTGTAGTGATAGGACTCGTATCTAGTAGACGCAAAAATATTTTTGTGTGAGTATTGTCTGCAGATATTTTTTCTGGCCTTTTCCTATGCAGTCATACTAAAACCCTGTTTGCCAAAAAGAGTTGCTTTTGAGTTTTATATGGATGGCTTCATGGTTATCTTGGTGTTATCTTTTGTTTATCTTCTAGGGTACCTCTACCTTTTGTAGGATTCTTCTACTCCTCTTTCCCTCTTCTCTATACACCCTGGAGGTCGCCTTGAGATGAATGAAGTTGCAACAACACGCCTGGATATCTATTATCAAAGTGAATCTTATGGAAAATCACTTTTAAGGGGGGTAGTAGACAATGGTTGTGTCAAGATTGAAGATTTGAAGACCTTCATTTGCAAAAGAAGACGAAGATTTGAAGACCTTCACTCAACCTACTGTAAGTTGTAAGTTCAACCTGAAGGAAGGATCAATTAGTCTATCCGCACCAAAGCTTGACCTAAAGAAGAAGGGCAAGAGAGAAGAATTTTAACCACTCAAAGAAGTCATCAGATTACCATCGCCAAGACCGAAGGACCGCTTCCAAGACTTGAGAAAGTTAGAGATAGTATGGATAATCGAAGTATCTCTAATTAAGACCCCGAGGTTGCTTTCCATCAAGACCAGAATCAACAGTGATTCCATAAGTTTCTCAGAAGAACAATGTCGAAGATGAAGATAAACCAAAACCCTTCTCTTTAGTCAACTTGAATCTTGGGGATGAGATTTCTTTTAAGGGGGGTAGATCTGTAACATCCCGATTCTCGGAATGTTTAAGAGAAAGTTTTCCAAAAATTAGGGTGAGAAAATTTCATTTGTTTTATTTGGTAACAAAGCTTAAATTGGACTTTTATAATTTGAAGGATTTAACTTGATCTAATGCGAACTTAAATTTAACTTGAGTTTTGTTCTTCTCTTTTAGTTGGGTTTTGTTTTTCTCCCTTCAGCATATTAAATTATGCGCATTTGTATTTTGTAACTTCTGTTGAATTTGTTAGCTTCTATTCCTTTTCTAGATTTTCCTAAGAAGGAAAATATATTTAATTTCTTTTCCCAAACTCTGGGCAATATTCGATGCCCAATCTACCTTCTCTATTTTTCCTTGTGTTTCTTATTCCTCTCACCCGAATGGACCCAGCACATCTCTTTTCTTTCTTTCTCCATCTCTCTTGGACCGTAGCCCAACAACCCCTCTCTCTATTTTTTTCCCTCTTCCCTCCTTTCTCATGGGTCTGGCCGATCTGGCCCATCTCACCCAGCAGAGCGACCTCTCTTCTCCTCCCTCTCTGTACGCTCACAATCCTACAGAAAGGAAACATCAACAGCCATGATTCCTCCTCTCCTTTTATTTCCCATAAACCCATCGGTTTCCAAAACTGAAAGGCCTTATCGTGCGCCTCCACCTCTTCTTCCACCTCGATCACTTCATCTCCTTCTTTCACCCACGCTTACATGCGCACCCAATACAGAGAAGAGAAAACCTACAGCCACTATGCACACCTCCTCTAACTTCCTTAGTACTTCACGGTTTCCAAATCCATGAGTACATAGACGAGCGCCCCGATCTCCTCTCTCATTCCTCTCAGCCCTCCTGCCTTCTCCCTTCTTTATCTTGCCAAGAACCCTTCTGAAACTGCTACTGCTCCATGGACACGAGAGATCGTTCCCGGCGACTCACAACACCTCCATCCAAATCCTTGCGCTCGAAGGTCCTGCTCCATGTTGTGGTTCCATTCAGAGAAGAAAGAACATGTTCCGTCGACCACATGCGAAGAATTTCACATGTGAGTGTACACTGTTCGTCAAGTTCACCACACCGTTCCGTCCAACTCGGCGAGCCTCTATCCAATTCCTCATGCACACCTTCTCAACAACACCCGTCGTATCTCATAGACATCATGTTTTAACCTATCTATCTCGTTGGACGTGCTTGTCCAAAACATATTTTGTTTTGATGGTATCGGCTTGTCCCTTTATTTTCTATCCATCAAATGGTCTCGTGTTCAACATATGAAGCACTTCTTATGGCTGTAGGAACCCCATGGTGGAGTTAGATTGTTTGTTTGGACAACCGTGTTTAAGTATAGACTTTATCTTAGTCATTTTTGTATAGAGTCCAAGTACGTTTTGTGTTTGACAAAACTTTTAGGTTGCTATGTTAGTTCCATATGTATCTTTATGCTTATGAGTCACTTCTATTTGTTTTGGATAATTTTAGGAGCAACACGTGATGTATTAGATTTATTTCTAGGATTATTTAAATTATTAGAAATTTGTACTACATGTCGTGACAAGTTGATAATATATTTTTGTATGTTAATTGTCTCGTGTTAGACATGTGTATAGATTTTAATATTGTTTTGTAAGGTATCATGTTGATAAAGTTTGATGCATCTTGTAGTCATCTTTGCTGCGTGGGTACAAATTTTGGTGATTGTTCGTCGTGCACATAATTTCATAGAATTATTCAAGGCCTTAATTTGTTCACCTAATTGTGAAATATTTCTTGTTTTGATTGTTTTTGTTTGGCACAAAGATATCTTACATATGGTTTACATATTTATTTTTACGGATGTCTTATGTTTGTTTTAATGGTTTGAAATCATGCTATGTCTATGATAGATGTTTATATATTTTTAGTACCTGATGTCGCATGGTTTCTTTATGCTTGAAGTCAAATGGAATGCTCTGTTGTTTGAGAACAAATCCATTGTATTCACCACATGATATGTGTTTTGCTTGGAGCGTCTTGTATGATCTGAGTCTTTGCTTTTTAGTTTACCACAATCATCCTTGCTGAACACACCTTTTGGGAGAGACACGCATGAATCGGAATTTATTAGAATACTCTATGTGCTTCACTTATATCTTTTGAGCTAGATAATTTTGCTCTAGTGCTCTAGTCCTAATATGATGGGCATCCAAGATGGGTATAATAAAAACTTTCATATAAGGTGCATTGAATACTATGAGAAGTTTGATGCTTGATGATTGTTTTGAGACACGAGGATGGTGATATTAGAGACATGCTAGTAAATTAATTGTGAATTTGAGAAATAATTGTGTTGAGGTTTGCAAGTCCCGTAGCATGCACGTATGGTAACCATTGTGTAACAAATTTGAAGCATGAGGTATTTCTTTGATTGTCTACCTTATGAGTGGCGGTCGGGGGCGAGCGATGGTCTTTTCCTACCAATCTACCCCCCTAGGAGCATGCGCGTAGTGCTTGGTTTTTGATGACTTGTAGATTTTTGCAATAAGTATGTGAGTTCTTTATGACTAATGTTGAGTCCATGGATTATACGCACTCTCACCCCTCCACCATTGACAGCCTCTCTAGTACCGCGCAACTTTCACCAGTACCATAAACCTACCATTTACCTTCCTCAAAACAGCCACCATACCTACCTATTATGGTATTTCCATAGCCATTCCGAGATATATTGCCATGTAACTTTCCACCGTTCCGTTTATTATGACACACTCCATCATTGTCATATTGCCTTGCACGATCATTGTCATAGTGCCTTCTGGCGCAAGGTATTGCGACCAGAACAGCTTCTCCATCGAGCTCCCTTCTTCGGCTCGAAAGAACTCCACAGCGTCGGCAACACTGCGCGGTAAATCCGTAAACGCTCCTGGAGAACTCCAAATCCGGGTTAGTAAGAGATACCTCTTCCTCACATATTTGCTCTGCATAATGAAGGCCTTACCCGCCGCGATTTTTCTGGCATCTTGGATCTCCTGGAGGGCGCCCTGGGCTTCGACTCGGGCATCTTGTGAGCTTTGGCGGGCCTCGGCGAGCTCGGACTCTTGATCCACATCATGGCTCTCCAAAGACTCGTATTTCTTCACGGCGTCCTGGAGCTCGTGCTGGACCTCACCAACTCTCGCCTCATGCTTTTTACGGGTGGCCTGTTCCTTTGCCGCTCTCTCCTTGGCCTCGGTTAGCGCCTTCTTGAGGGCCTCCACCTTGGTCACCGCTCCTAACAAATATCACGGCACCATGGTCGGCACAAATCATTCATCCTTTCCGAATATACAAAGGGTCATTGCATACCTTGCTTGTCTTCGAGCTGCTTTTTTACACGGTCGAGCTCTTCCTCGGCCCGCTCCAGACTTTGCTTTGTCCAGAGACCTCATCAGCATGAGAGGTTGTAGCCAGCAACGATGCCTGCTTATTCACATAAGACATATTTGGTTAGTCTCCTGTGAAAATTACTTGACCCTCTGTCCGGCTTTTCTTTCCAAACACCGGACAGAGTATCAGGGGCTATTGTCTATACTATGACATTCTTTTTATACAATTGTGTCTCTTACCTCAAAGCCTGTTAGAAGGCTTGTGCAGACTTCGGTCAGTCCACTCTTTGCGGACTGAATCCTCTCACCCGGTGTTCAGCAACAACGGAAGCACTTCGCAGCGCTTCCCGTAGAGTATCCGGTGCCTCTGGATGGACAGGGGGCACCGGTGGAATCGGTGCACCTCCTTCTTTCGAAGGAGGCTAGTTGTCGGATTCCGGAGCCGTATAGGTCTCCCGGATCGTATTCGGCTGGGCGCCAAATTGGATATTGCCCCCATCGCCAGTCTCCATGGGGATCTGCTCCCCCATGTGTTCGGCAGCCGAGGTATCATCCTCTGGCACCACCATGACGGCCTCCTGTGCCTCCCCCTGAGCCGGGAGGGTCCTTCGGGACAGCACTTCAGCATCCTCTGTAGCCTTGGGAGAGGAGGCCGCCGGAAGGGACCCGCTGTCCATGACCTTTGGATCCAGCAAATTTCTCGAAGATGAGGATCGCTCGAGGTTGGAACAAGCCGGACTGCAAGTGCATGATTTAACATGTTAAAATTACGAAGTAAAGAGGCTAGGTATTTGTGTGCATCTTCAAGTACTTACGTTTCAGCCAGGGGCTTATCCCTGGGGCGCCACTCGGAGCTGCTATCAACCTCCCACGCGGAGTTGTCCGTGGTGGAGGCCTTCCCCTTCTTGGACGCCTCTGCCTCCAGATGCGTGGAGGCCGCCCTTTTCTTCCTTCCCCCCTCAGGGAGGGAATTGCTTTCCTCCTCTTCCTCGTCGTTGGTGGCGGGAGGGGAGTGGGTTTCGGCGTCTTCGGACGTCATGTCCAAAGTTCCCTTATGGCGGAGACCACCTCTGGTCCCCTTGGCCTTCTTCTTGGCCTTCTTCTCCGGTGCTTGATAGGGTGCCGGAACCATCATCTTCGTTAGAATAGGGATAGCTAGTTCTTTGGGCAGCGGAGCCGGACACCGAATCCGCTCCGCCTTCTTTGTCCAGCCCTGAAAAAACAAATAGGGAAGCTTAGACATCTTCCTTGAGTAAGCAAGTAAAGGATACACCTTGAAATGCAGAAAACTTACCGCACTAGCGGGATGGGCCAGGTCGTGCCCGCGGTCTTCGGTCGTCGCCGACCAGGTCTCGTTGGCCTTGAAGAGCACCTTCCAGATGTCTTCATGCGTAGTGCCGAAGAACCGTTGCAAGGTCTGGTGTTTGGCCGGATCGAACTCCCACAAGTGGCAAGTCCGGCTTCGGCACGGAAGGATCCGGCGAGCGAGCATCACCTGGATCACATTGACAAGCTTGACGTTCTTATCCACCATGCTCCTGATGCACGTCTAAAGCGCTGTCATCTCGTCCGATGAAGACCAGTCCAGGCCCTTCTCTAGCCAGGAGGTGAGCCGCATCGGGGCGCCGAACTGGAATTCAGGAGCCGCGGCCCAGGTGGCGTCACAAGGCTCTGTGACGTAGAACCACTGTTGTTCCCACCCTTTGACGGTCTCCACGAAGGTACCTTTGGGCCATGTGACATTGGGCAGCTTGCTCACCATGGCAGCTCCGCACTCTGCATGTTGGCCATCCACCACCTTCGGCTTCACGTTGAAGATCTTCAATCACAGTTCGAAGTGGGGAGGGATGCGAAGGAAGGCCTCGCACACGATAGTAAATGCCGAGATATTGAGGAAGGAGTTGGGGGCCAGATCGTGGAAGTCCAGCCCGTAGTAGAACATGAGTTCGCAGACGAAGGGGTGGAGAGGAAATCCCAACCCGTGGACAAAGTGAGTGATGAACACAACCCTCTCATGGGGCTCCGGGGTAGGGATGATCTGTCCCTTAGCCGGAAGCCGGTGGGTGATTTGCTTGGCTAAGTACCCGGCCTCCCGGAGCTTGGTGATGTCCTTCTCCTTGACGGAGGAAACCATCCACTTGCCTTGCGCTCCGGATCCGGACATGGCTGGAGTGCCTTTTTGAGATGGAAGGGATGGAAGCTTGGGCGCTGGAGCTTGAGAATGGATGGGCAGAGAAAAGGAAGGTGTGGGTGAAAGAGGTGAATCCTTATCCCTTTATAAAGACAGTCAATATCAAGCGCCTCCCCATTCGCCTTAAAACTCGCCTATTCCCCAAGGGTCGTGCAGACGGCGCGGTTGGATTACCCACACCCGTATTAATGAGAATCCCGCAATAGGGGGGCACGATCTCTTCTTTGAAAAGACGTGCCAATAAAACCACATCTTGAAACATGGAGCGGGACGCTAAAAAACGGTTCAAAATAATGACCGGGATGGGACGTGATGTCACGCTACAAAAATTGTTAGCAGATTGACTTGTAAAATATTATACTCTCTGCAGTTATGTATGGTATTTGTTTTGCAGAGCCAGACACGCTTTCTGTGTTCGAAGGGTGCTTTGGAGTATTCAGAGGAGGAACCCACCTTGCAATGCCGAAGACAATCTGTGCGCCGGACACATCGTCATTGAAGCCTGGTTCATGGGCTACTGAGGGAGTCCTGGATTAAGGGGTCCTCGGGCGTCCGACATGTGTGACATGGGCCGGACTAATGGGCTATGAAGATACAAGACAGAAGACTCTCTCCCATGTCCGGATGGGACTCTCCTTGGCGTGGATGGCAAGCCTGGCGTTCGGATATGAAGATTCCTTTCTCTATAACCGACTTTACAACCCTAGCCCCCTCCGGTGTCTATGTAAACCGGAGGGTTTAGTCCGTAGGGGCAATCATAATATGACATGATATACTTCTAGGGTTTTGGCCATTACGATCTCATGGTAGATCAACTCTTGTAATCCTCATACTCATCAATATCAATCAAGCAGGACGTAGGTTATTACCTCCGTTAAGAGGGCCTCAACCTGGGTAAAACATCGTGTTCCCTGCCTCCTATTACCATCAACCTTAGATGCACAGTTCGGGACCCCCTACCCGAGATCCGCCGGTTTTGACACCGACAATCACCCTTTCCTCTTCAAGGGAAAACCAACGCATGCGCAAGAGGTAGCAAAAAGGATGTCTGGCGCTGTTGCCGGGGAGAACTACGCCAAGTCAAGACATACCAAGTACCCATCATAAACTCTTCTGCCTCGCATTACATTATTTGCCATCCGCCTCTCGTTTTCCTCTCCCCAATTCACAACCTTTGCCTTTTCTTCGCCCCTCTTCCGTTCGTCCTTCGATTTGCTCGTGTTACCATGTGCCTTCCATTTGCTTGCATCTTCGCTTGCTAAAAATCTATTGACATGGATCCTCATCCTCTTTCTAATCTTTTTAAAAGATCCAATTATGTTGAACCAATTGCTAGTGAGTTGAGTGCACTAGATTATCTTTATGAGGTTTTGCTTGAAATTCGTGAATTTGAAAATTGTGATGAAGTGCTTTATGAAGTGATTCACGATAGATCTTTGAATAAAAAGCATGATTGCAATGATGTTATTATAAATTATATTAATGTCAATTGTGCTAATAATATGCAAAACCCTAAGCTTGGGGATGCTAGTTTTGCTATGTCTACTACTTGTTGCAATGATCATGATTGGGGTGATTCTTCTTTTGATCTTGAAAATTTATTTAAGCCCCATGATGAATATGAGATTGATAATAGTGTTTGCAATATTATTGAACGTGGGTTTGGAAGAGTGTCAACTTTAGATCTCACATATTTGGAGAATGTTCAATCTTATGATTTTTTTGATAAAAGTGGGTTTGGAGAGGTCATGACTTTAGTTAATGTTAATCCCACTATTTTGGAAGAGTGTCAACTTTGCATGCATGTGGATCGAGTTGAATTTTTTTATGTGATAGCTATTTTGTTGAATTTGCTTGTGATCCCACATGTAATTATTATGAGAGAGGAAAATATGATTGCAGAAATTTTCATGTTACTAAATTACCTCTCGTTACGTTGAGATCACTATTGTTTCTTTCCGCTTCCTTGCATATGCTAGTTTTTGCTTGCTATGATAATTTGTTTGCCTAGAAGATGCCTATGCATAGGAAGTATGTTAGACTTAGATGTGTTTGCAATGTGTTTCATGATGCTCTCTTTGTGCTTCAATTCTTGTCTTGCATGTGAGCATTGATAACCCACAATTATAGGGGATCGCAACAGTTTTCGAGGGTAGAGTATTCAACCCAAATTTATTGATTCGACACAAGGGGAGCCAAAGAATATTCTCAAGTATTAGCAACTGAGTTGTCAATTCAACCACACCTGGAAACTTAATATCTGCAGCAAAGTGTTTAGTAGCAAAGTAATATGATAGTGGTGATAACGGTAGCAAAAGGTAACAGTAGTAAAAGTAATGTTTTTGGTATTTTTTAGTGATGATAGTAATAGCAACAGGAAAGTAAATAAGCGGAGAACAATATATGGAAAGCTCGTAGGCAATGGATCGGTGATGGAGAATTATGCCGGATGCGGTTCATCATGTAACAGTCATAACCTAGGGTGACACATAACTAGCTCTAGTTCATTGATATAATGTAGGCATGTATTCCGAACATAGTCATACGTGCTTATGGAAAAGAACTTGCATGACATCTTTTGTCCTACCCTCCCGTGGCAGCGGGGTCCTTACGGAAACTAAGGCATATTAAGGCCTCCTTTTAATAGAGAACCGGAACAAAGCATTAACACATAGTGAATACATGAACTCCTCAAACTACGGTCATCACACTACAAAAAATACACTTCCGTGATGATACGTGTTTGTCACAGTAGGTTGCTTTTTTTGTCATGCATGTACATCCATGACAAATTTATGACAGAATCAAGATAGTCATACCTGTGCTGTCGTAGAAGTGTTTCATGACATTACCAAAATTATCATCACAGAAGTGTCCATTTCCATGACGATAAATCGCGCGTCATAGGAGTGCTTTCGTCAAGGGTTACCGACACATGGCATCCACCATAACGGAACGCCGTTAAGCTATCGTGTCGGGTTTTGGATCCGATAACCCGTTAACAGCCCCGACCAATGGGGATTTTCCACATGTAAAATCATCATTGGCTAGAGGAAACACGTGTCGGCTCATCGTCAGGACAGATGTCATCCACTCACTGGACAGAAGGCGCCTATGATACGTCGACACGTGGCACGGCCCAACAAGTTTAAATGGGCCGGCCCAACTAAAGGCCCACAAGATTTTGCGGACCATAATGGGCCGGCCCAGCTAAAGGCCCATGAGATTTTGCGGACCATAATGGGCTGGCCCAGCTAAAGGCCCACAACATTTCACGGGCCATAATGGGCCGGCCCAGGTAAAGGCCCACAAGATTTTCGTGTGCCATAATAGGCCGGCCCAGGTAAAGGCCCACGGTGACTCTAGCCCATAATGAACAGTAATTTTCTTTATACCCGTTAACAGCCCGTGATTTACATGGGCCGTTTCCAGCCCGTATTAGCTTTCGGCCTATTGATGACCCATACGTTCTTGGACTCCTTTTCGGCCCTCGATTACTTCCGGCACGTTACTGGCATGTTCCCCTAATGGGCCAAATTCGGCCCATGGCAAGAGTCGGCCCGTTACTGGCTTGTTCCACTAATGGGCCAAATTCGTCCCATGGCAAGAGTCGGCTCGTTACTGGCCTGTTACCCTAATGGGCCAAATTCGGCCCATGGCAAGAGTCGGCCCGTTTCTGGCCTATTAACCCGTTGCGCCGTTTCCAGCCTGTCCTATATTCTGGCCCATTAACGACCCGTTATGCCTGTGACAGAATTAAGCCTTTGCTATCCTATGGCCTATTAACGGCCTTTTACCGTGCTGGGCCGATACCAATTACGCCGGATTATGGCCCATGTAGACCCATTGAGGGAGTCCTGGATTAGGGGGTCTCCCGACAGCCGGACTATATACTTTGGTCGGACTGTTGGACCATGAAGATACAAGATTGAAGACTTCGTCCCGTGTCCGGATAGGACTCTACTTGGCATGGAAGGCAAGCTGGGCAATACGGATACGTATATCTCCTCCTTTGTAACCGACCTTGTGTAACCCTAACCCTCTCCGATGTCTATATAAACCGGAGGGTTTTAGTCCGTAGAACAACATACAATCATACCATAGGCTAGCTTCTAGGGTTTAGCCTCTCCGATCTCGTGGTAGATCAACTCTTGTAATACTCATATCATCAAGAATAAATCAAGTAGGATGTAGGGTTTTACCTCCATCAAGAGGGCCCGAACCTGGGTAAAACATCGTGTTCCCAGCCTCCTGATACCATCCACCTTAGACGCACAGTTCGGGACCCCCTACCCGAGATCCGCCGGTTTTAACACCGACATTGGTGCTTTCATTGAGAGTTCCTCTATGTCGTCGCCGTTAGGCTTGATGTCTCCTTCTATCATTGATAGCGATGCAGTCCAGGGTGAGACTTTTCTCCCCGGACAGAACTTTGTGTTCGGCGGCTTCGCACTGCGGGCCAACTCGCTTGGCCATCTGGAGCAGATCAAAAGCTACGCCCCTGGCCATCAGGTCAGGTTTGGAAGCTTAAATTACACGGCCGATATCTGCGGAGACTTGATCTTCAGCGGATTCGAGCCCCTGCCTTGTGCGCCACGCGGTCACGATGAGTACGATTTAGCTCTACCATCGGACCGTATTAAGGAGAACGCACCGGCAGGCGCTCCGAGCCTCAATTCGGAGCCAGTCGCGCCATCCATGGACGGGTGGATTACCCCGTCACGGAGGCCGTATCCTTAGTGGCGATCGAGCCGAATATCGACCTTACCCTTCACGAGAGCCGTGTTGCCAAACTGCCGGATCCTTCCCCGGCCACGGACTTCGAACCGCCTGCGCCTGTGCCTATCAAATCCGACTGGGCGCCAATCATGGAGTTCACCTCCGCGGATATCTTTCAGCACTCGCCCTTCGGCGACATACTGAATTCATTAAAGTCTCTCTCCTTGTCAGGAGAGTCCTGGCTAAACTATGTCCGGCAGGATTGGGATGCAGATGACAAAGAAATTCACCGCCCACCCACCACCCACTTAGTAGCCACTGTCGATGACTTAACCGACATGCTCGACTTCGACTCCGAAGACATCGACGGTATGGACGACGATGCAGGAGACGAACAGGAACCACTGCCCACAGGGCACTGGACGCCCACTTCATCACATGATGTATACATGGTGGACACACCAAAAGAAAACGACGACGAGGAACGGAAGGACGCAATGAAGGGTTGTCCCCTCGAGAAGTAGTCAAAGCAGCGGCGTAAGCACCGCTTCAAATCCCGCCTCGGCAGAAACAACGATCATATAGACCCAGCGTTACAGCAGGGTGAACCATCGCCAGACCACGGCAACACGGAGAATCAAACCGAACAACACGACTCTGTCAAAGATAATAGTCCGGACGACATCACACCGGACAGACACCCGGAGCAACAGAATGCCCATCAAAGGCTTGTTTCCACCGCGAGGAGTCTAAAAAAGCAGAAGCAAAGGCTCAAGGCTGCACAAGACACACTCAGAATCAGATGGAGTAGCTATCGTTTTGTGCATGTACGAGGGACTTGAGCGTGGCCTCCTACTGGATTGATACCTTGGTTCTCAAAAACTGAGGGAAATACTTACGCTACTCTGCTGCATCATCCCTTCCTCTTCGGGGAAAACCAACGCAAGCTCAAGATGTAGCAAGAAGGATTTCTGGCGCCGCTGCCGGGGAGTCTACGCAAAAAGTCAACATACCAAGTACCCATCACAATCCCTATCTCTCGCATTACATTATTTGCCATTTGCCTCTCGTTTTCCTCTCCCCCCACTTCACCCTTGCCGTTTTATTCGCCCTCTCTCTCTCTATCCTCCCTCTCTATTTGCCTCTTTTTCCTGTTTGCTCTTGTTTACTCATGTGCTAGTTTGTTTCCTTGTCATCATGGCTAGTCTCATATCTTCTCCATTGTCTCCCGAGAGTGAAGTTTTAAATTTTAAACAAAGGGAGGGAGAAAATCTAAAAGATGCTTGGTATAGAATTTGCAATGCTCAAAATAGATCTACCAGGAAGCAATCTACCTTAGTTCTTCTCCACAATTTTTACGTAGGTGTTAATCCTTGGTATAGATATATCCTCGATACCATTACCGGAGGGAACTTCTTGGGCAGCCATACTTTTGATTCTTATAATGCTATGTTAAATTTATTTGGCTCACCACCTCTTTTGGTTAATTGAACCATGTTAACTTTGGAGCATGTCATGCAAAGACTTGAAATTATTGAAAATAAAGTTGCTACTATTGAATTAATTGAAAATCTATATAAAAAGATCCACAATCAAATTACTCAATATGGATCTAAGGTAGGAATGACTTTGAAAAATATTAAGGAAAAAGAACCCATAGTTAATGAGAAGATAAACTTAGATTCTACTAGAATTGATAAACTTGAGGGTATCATTACAAACTTGGGAACCGCTTTTTCTTCTGTAAAGAATACTCCAAGTCCTCCTACTAAAATTGCCAAGCTTATGTATGTTCCTAAAAATAAGGGTGAATCTAAAGGAAATATGCCCTAGAGGCAATAATAAAGTTATTATTTATTTCCTTATAATCATGACAAATGTTTATTATTCATGCTAGAATTGTATTAACCGGAAACATAATACATGTGTGAATACATAGACAAACAAAGTGTCACTAGTATGCCTCTACTTGACTAGCTCGTTAATCAAAGATGGTTATGTTTCCTAACCATGAACAATGAGTTGTTATTTGATTAACGAGGTCACATCATTAGTTGAATGATCTGATTGACATGACCCATTCCATTAGCTTAGCACCCGATCGTTTAGTATGTTGCTATTGCTTTCTTCATGACTTATACATGTTCCTATAACTATGAGATTATGCAACTCCCGTTTGCCGGAGGAACACTTTGGGTGCTACCAAACATCACAACGTAACTGGGTGATCATAAAGGAGCATTACAGGTGTCTCCAAAGGTAGATGTTGGGTTGGCGTATTTCAAGATTAGGTTTTGTCACTCCGATTGTCGGAGAGGTATCTCTGGGCCCTCTTGGTAATGCACATCACTTAAGCCTTACAAGCATTGCAACTAAATGAGTTAGTTGCGGGATGATGTATTACAGAACGAGTAAAGAGACTTGCCGGTAACGATATTGAACTAGGTATTGGATACCGACGATCGAATCTCGGGCAAGTAACATACCGATGACAAAGGGAACAACGTATGTTGTTATGCGGTATGACTGATAAAGATCTTCGTAGAATATGTAGGAGCCAATATGGGCATCCAGGTCCCGCTATTGGTTATTGACCGGAGACATGTCTCGGTCATGTCTACATTGTTCTCGAACCCGTAGGGTCCGCACGCTTAAGGTTACAATGACAGTTATATTATGAGTTTATGCATTTTGATGTACCGAAGTTAGTTCGGAGTCCCGGATGTGATCACGGACATGACGAGGAGTCTCGAAATGGTCGAGACATAAAGATTGATATATTGGAAGCCTATGTTTGGATATCGGAAGTGTTCCGGGTAAAATCGGGATTTTACCGGAGTACGGGGAGGTTACCGGAACCCCCCGGGAACCATATGGGCCTTAGTGGGCTTTAGTGGAAAGGAGAAAGGGGCAGCCCAAGGTGGGCTGCGCGCCTCCCCCCTCCCCTAGTCCTATTAGGACTAGGAGAGGTGGTCGTCCCCCCCCCCTCTCTCCCCCCCCCCCGAGGAATCCTATTCCAACTAGGATTGGGGGGGGGGGAATCCTACTCCCGGAGGGAGTAGGAGTCTCCTGGCGCGCCCCTTGTGGCCGGCCAGCCTCCCCCCTTTGGTCCTTTATATACTGAGGTAGAGGCACCCTAGAACACACAAGTTGATCCACGTGATCTATTCCTTCGCCGTGTGCGGTGCCCCCTGCCACCATATTCCTCGATAATATTGTAGCGGAGTTTAGGCGAAGCCCTGCTGCTGTAGTACATCAAGATCGTCACCATGCCGTCGTGCTGACGGAACTCTTCCCCGACACTTTGCTGGATCGGAGTCCGGGGATCGTCATCGAGCTGAACGTGTGCTCGAACTCGGAGGTGTCGTAGTTTCGGTGCTTGATCGGTTGGATCGTGAAGACGTACGACTACTTCCTCTACGTCATGTCAACGCTTCCTCAGTCGGTCTGCGTGGGTACGTAGACAACACTCTCCCCTCTTGTTGCTATGCATCACATGATCTTGCGTGTGCGTAGGATTTTTTTTGAAATTACTATGAAACCCAACAGTGGCATCCGAGCCTAGGTTATTTATGTTGATGTTATATGCACGAGTAGAACACAAGTGAGTTGTGGGCGATATAAGTCATACTGCCTACCAGCATGTCATACTTTGGTTTGGCGGCATTGTTGGACGAGACGACCTGGACCAACATTACGCGTACGCTTACGCGAGACCGGTTCCCCCGACGTGCTTTGCACATAGGTGGCTTGCGGGCGACTGTCTCTCCAACTTTAGTTGAACCAAGTATGGCTACGCCCGGTCCTTGCGAAGGTTAAAACGGAGTCTATTTGACAAACTATCATTGTGGTTTTGATGCGTAGGTGAGATTGGTTCTTACTTAAGCCCGTAGCAGCCACGTAAAACTTGCAACAACAAAGTAGAGGACGTCTAACTTGTTTTTGCAGGGCATGTTGTGATGTGATATGGTCAAGACATGATGCTGAATTTTATTGTATGAGATGATCATGTTTTGTAACCGAGTTATCGGCAACTGGCAGGAGCCATATGGTTGTCGCTTTATTGTATGTAATGCAATCGTGATGTAATGCTTTACTTTATCACTAAGCGGTAGCGATAGTCGTGGAAGCATAAGATTGGTGAGACGACAACGATGCTACGATGGAGATCAAGGTGTCGCGCCGGTGACGATGGTGATCATGACGGTGCTTCGAAGATGGAGATCACAAGCACAAGATGATGATGGCCATATCATATCACTTATATTGATTGCATGTGATGTTTATCCTTTTATGCATCTTATCTTGCTTTGATTGACGGTAGCATTATAAGATGATCTCTCACTAAATTATCAAGAAGTGTTCTCCCTGAGTATGCACCGTTGCCAAAGTTCGTCGTGCTCAGACACCACGTGATGATCGGGTGTGATAAGCTCTACGTCCATCTACAATGGGTGCAAGCCAGTTTTGCACATGCAGAATACTTAGGTTAAACTTGACGAGCCTAGCATATGCAGATATGTCCTCGGAACACGGAGACCGAAAGGTCGAACGTGAATCATATAGTAGATATGATCAACATAACGGTGTTCACCATTGAAAACTACTCCATCTCACGTGATGATCGGTTATGGTTTAGTTGATTTGGATCACGTGATCACTTAGAGGATTAGAGGGATGTCTATCTAAGTGGGAGTTCTTAAGTAATTTGTTTAATTGAACTTAAACTTATCATGAACTTAGTACCTGATAGTATCTTGCTTGTTTATGTTGATTGTAGATAGATGGCTCGTGCTGTTGTTTCGTTAAATTTTAATGCGTTCCTTGAGAAAGCAAAGTTGAATGATGATGGTAGCAATTACACGGACTGGGTCCGTAACTTGAGGATTATCCTCATTGCTGCACAGAAGAATTATGTCCTGGAAGCACCGCTGGGTGCCAGGCCTGCTGCAGGAGCGACGCCAGATGTTATGAACGTCTGGCAGAGCAAAGCTGATGACTACTCGATAGTTCAATGTGCCATGCTTTACGGCTTAGAATCAGGACTTCAACGATGTTTTGAACGTCATGGAGCATATGAGATGTTCCAGGAGTTGAAGTTAATATTTCAAGCAAATGCCCGGATTGAGAGATATGAAGTCTCCAATAAGTTCTATAGCTGCAAGATGGAGGAGAACAGTTCTGTCAGTGAGCATATACTCAAAATGTATGGGTATAATAATCACTTGATTCAATTGGGAGTTAATCTTCCAGATGATTGCGTCATTGACAGAATTCTCCAATCACTGCCACCAAGCTACAAGAGCTTCGTGATGAACTATAATATGCACGGGATGAACAAGACTATTCCCGAGCTCTTCGCAATGCTGAAAGCTGCGGAGGTAGAAATCAAGAAGGAGCATCAAGTGTTGATGGTTAACAAGACCACTAGTTTCAAGAAAAAGGGCAAAGGGAAGAAGAAGGGAAACTTCAAGAAGAATGGCAAGCAAGTTGCTGCTCAGGAGAAGAAACCCAAGTCTGGACCTAAGCCTGAAACTGAGTGCTTCTACTGCAAGCAGACTGGTCACTGGAAACGGAACTGCCCCAAGTATTTGGCGGATAAGAATTATGGCAAGGTGAACAAAGGTATATGTGATATACATGTTATTGATGTGTACCTTACTAGAGCTCGCAGTAGCACCTGGGTATTTGATACTGGTTCTGTTGCTAATATTTGCAACTCGAAACAGGGACTACGGAATAAGCGGACACTAGCAAAGGACGAGGTGACGATGCGCGTGGGAAACGGTTCCAAAGTCGATGTGATCGCAGTCGGCACGCTACCTCTACATCTACCTTCGGGATTAGTATTAGACCTAAATAATTGTTATTTGGTGCCAGCGTTGAGCATGAACATTATATCTGGATCTTGTTTGATGCGAGACGGTTATTCATTTAAATCAGAGAATAATGGTTGTTCTATTTATATGAGTAATATCTTTTATGGTCATGCACCTTTGAAGAGTGGTATATTTTTGATGAATCTCGACAGTAGTGATACACATATTCATAATGTTGAAGCCAAAAGATGCAGAGTTGATAATGAAAGTGCAACTTATTTGTGGCACTGTCGTTTAGGTCATATCGGTGTAAAGCGCATGAAGAAACTCCATACTGATGGACTTTTGGAACCACTTGATTATGAATCACTTGGTACTTGCGAACCGTGCCTCATGGGCAAGATGACTAAAACACCGTTCTCCGGTACTATGGAGAGAGCAACAGATTTGTTGGAAATCAAACATACCGATGTATGTGGTCCGATGAATATTGAGGCTCGTGGCGGATATCGCTATTTTCTCACCTTCACAGATGACTTAAGCAGATATGGATATATCTACTTAATGAAACATAAGTCTGAGACATTTGAAAAGTTCAAAGAATTTCAGAGTGAAGTGGAAAATCATCATAACAAGAAAATAAAGTTTCTACGATCTGATCGTGGAGGAGAATATTTGAGTTACGAGTTTGGTGTACATTTGAAAAATTGTGGAATAGTTTCGCAACTCACGCCACCCGGAACACCACAGCGTAATGGTGTGTCCGAACGTCATAATCGTACTTTACTAGATATGGTGCGATCTATGATGTCTCTTACTGATTTACCGCTATCGTTTTGGGGTTATGCTTTAGAGACGGCCGCATTCACGTTAAATAGGGCACCATCAAAATCCGTTGAGACGACGCCTTATGAACTATGGTTTGGCAAGAAACCAAAGTTTTCGTTTCTTAAAGTTTGGGGCTGCGATGCTTATGTGAAGAAGCTTCAACCTGATAAGCTCGAACCCAAATCGGAGAAATGTGTCTTCATAGGATACCCAAAGGAGACTGTTGGGTACACCTTCTATCACGGATCCGAAGGCAAGACATTCATTGCTAAGAATAGATCCTTTCTAGAGAAGGAGTTTCTCTCGAGAGAAGTGAGTGGGAGGAAAGTAGAACTTGACGAGGTAATTGTACCTGCTCCCTTATTGGAAAATAGTACATCACAGAAAACTGTTTCTGCGACATCTATACCAATTAGTGAGGAAGCTAATTTTGTTGATCATGAAACTTCAGGTCAAGATACTACTGAACCTCGTAGATCGACCAGAGCAAGATCCGCACCAGAGTGGTATGGTAATCCTGTTCTGGAAGTCATGCTACTAGATCATGATGAACCTACGAACTATGAAGAAGCGATGGTGAGCCCAGATTCCGCAAAGTGGCTTGAAGCCATGAAATCTGAGATGGGATCCATGTATGAGAACAAAGTATGGACTTTGGTTGACTTGCCCGATGATCGGCAAGCAATTGAGAATAAATGGATCTTCAAGAAGAAGACTGACGCTGACGGTAATGTTACTGTCTACAAAGCTCGACTTGTCGCAAAAGGTTTCCGGCAAGTTCAAGGGATTGACTACGATGAGACCTTCTCACCCGTAGCGATGCTTAAGTCTGTCCAAATCATGTTAGCAATTGCCGCATTTTATGATTTGAAATTTGGCAGATGGATGTCAAAACTGCATTCTTGAATGGATTTCTGGAAGAAGAGTTGTATATGATGCAACCAGAAGGTTTTGTCGATCCAAAGGGAGCTAACAAAGTGTGCAAGCTCCAGCGATCCATTTATGGACTGTGCAAGCCTCTCGGAGTTGGAATAAACGCTTTGATAGTGTGATCAAAGCATTTGGTTTTATACAGACTTTCGGAGAAGCCTGTATTTACAAGAAAGTGAGTGGGAGCTCTGTAGCATTTCTGATATTATATGTGGATGACATATTACTGGTTGGAAATGATATAGAATTTCTGGATAGCATAAAGGGATACTTGAATAAGAGTTTTTCAATGAAAGACCTCGGTGAAGCTGCTTACATATTAGGCATTAAGATCTATAGAGATAGATCAAGACGCTTAATCGGACTTTCACAAACAACATACCTTGACAAAATTTTGAAGAAGTTCAAAATGGATCAAGCAAAGAAAGGATTCTTGCCTGTGTTACAAGGTGTGAAATTGAGTAAGACTCAATGCCCGACCACTGCAGAAGATAGAGAGAATATGAAAGATGTTCCCTATGCATCAGCAATAGGATCTATCATGTATGCAATGTTGTGTACCAGACCTGATGTGTGCCTTGCTATAAGTCTAGCAGGGAGGTACCAAAGTAATCCAGGAGTGGATCACTGGACAGCGGTCAAGAACATCCTGAAATACCTAAAAAGGACTAAGGATACGCTTCTCGTATATGGAGGTGACAAAGAACTCGTCGTAAAAGGTTACGTTGATGCAAGCTTTGACACTGATCCGGACGATTCTAAATCGCAAACCGGATACGTGTTTACATTAAACGGTGGAGCTGTCAGTTGGTGCAGTTCTAAACAAAGCATCGTAGCGGGATCTACATGTGAAGCGGAGTACATAGCTGCTTCGGAAGCAGCAAACAAAGGAGTCTGGATGAAGGAGTTCATATCCGATCTAGGTGTCATACCTAGTGCATCGGGTCCAATGAAAATCTTTTGTGACAATACTGGTGCAATTGCCTTGGCAAAGGAATCCAGATTTCACAAGAGAACCAAGCACATCAAGAGATGCTTCAATTCCATCCGGGATCTAGTCCAGGTGGGAGACATAGAGATTTGCAAGATACATACGGATCTGAATGTTGCAGACCCATTGACTAAGCCTCTTCCACGAGCAAAACATGATCAGCACCCAGGCTCCATGGGTGTTCGAATCATTACGGTGTAATCTAGATTATTGACTCTAGTGCAAGTGGGACACTGAAGGAAATATGCCCTAGAGGCAATAATAAAGTTATTATTTATTTCCTTATAATCATGACAAATGTTTATTATTCATGCTAGAATTGTATTAACCGGAAACATAATACATGTGTGAATACATAGACAAACAAAGTGTCACTAGTATGCCTCTACTTGACTAGCTCGTTAATCAAAGATGGTTATGTTTCCTAACCATGAACAATGAGTTGTTATTTGATTAACGAGGTCACATCATTAGTTGAATGATCTGATTGACATGACCCATTCCATTAGCTTAGCACCCGATCGTTTAGTATGTTGCTATTGCTTTCTTCATGACTTATACATGTTCCTATAACTATGAGATTATGCAACTCCCGTTTGCCAGAGGAACACTTTGGGTGCTACCAAACGTCACAATGTAACTGGGTGATCATAAAGGAGCATTACAGGTGTCTCCAAAGGTAGATGTTGGGTTGGCGTATTTCGAGATTAGGTTTTGTCACTCCGATTGTCGGAGAGGTATCTCTGGGCCCTCTCGGCAATGCACATCACTTAAGCCTTGCAAGCATTGCAACTAAATGAGTTAGTTGCGGGATGATGTATTACAGAACGAGTAAAGAGACTTGCCGGTAACGAGATTGAACTAGGTATTGGATACCGACGATCGAATCTCGGGCAAGTAACATACCGATGACAAAGGGAACAACATATGTTGTTATGCGGTCTGACCGATAAAGATCTTCGTAGAATATGTAGGAGCCAATATGGGCATCCAGGTCCCGCTATTGGTTATTGACCGAAGACATGTCTCGGTCATGTCTACATTGTTCTCGAACCCGTAGGGTCCGCACGCTTAAGGTTACAATGACAGTTATATTACGAGTTTATGCATTTTGATGTACCGAAGTTAGTTTGGAGTCCCGGATGTGATCACGGACATGACGAGGAGTCTCGAAATGGTCGAGACATAAAGATTGATATATTGGAAGCCTATGTTTGGATATCGGAAGTGTTCCGAGTAAAATCAGGATTTTACCGGAGTACCGGGAGGTTACCGGAACCCCCCGGGAACCATATGGGCCTTAGTGGGCTTTAGTGGAAAGGAGAAAGGGGCAGCCCAAGGTGGGCTGCGTGCCTCCCCCCTCCCCTAGTCCTATTAGGACAAGGAGAGGTGGCCGGCCCCCTCTCCCCCGCCCCCCCCCCCCCCCCCGAGGAATCCTATTCCAACTAGGATTGGGGGAGAATCCTACTCCCGGAGGGAGTAGGACTCTCCTGGCGCGCCCCTTGTGGCCGGCCAGCCTCCCCCCTTTGGTCCTTTATATACTGAGGTAGAGGCACCCTAGAACACACAAGTTGATCCACGTGATCTATTCCTTAGCCGTGTGCGGTGCCCCCTGCCACCATATTCCTCGATAATACTGTAGCGGAGTTTAGGCGAAGCCCTGCTACTGTAGTACATCAAGATCGTCACCACGCCATCGTGCTGACGGAACTCTTCCCCGACACTTTGCTGGATCGGAGTCCGGGGATCGTCATCGAGCTGAACATGTGCTCGAACTCGGAGGTGCCGTAGTTTCGGTGCTTGATCGGTTGGATCGTGAAGACGTACGACTACTTCCTCTACGTGTGTCAACGCTTCCGCAGTCGGTCTACGTGGGTATGTAGACAACACTCTCCCCTCTCGTTGCTATGCATCACATGATCTTGCGTGTGCGTAGGAAATTTTTTGAAATTACTATGAAACCCAACAGAATCATCTAGTAAGGAAACTGCGGATCTTAAATCTATAAGTATTCATCCTAATCTTTTTGCTATCATTAAGGAACCAATTGCTACAAATGAATTTTTCGATCTTGTGCCTAAAAGTTTGATAATCACTAGAAAGAAAGAAATTCCTAAGGGAAATAGATGCCTCATCGAAGAATTGCCTACCAAAGATGGCAATACCTAGATCTATCCTCGCTCTTATGCCTAGCTAGGGGCGTTAAACGATAGCGCTTGTTGGGAGGCAACCCAATTTTTTTTATTCCTTGCTTTTTGCTCCTGCTTAGTAATAAATAAATTATTTAGCCTCTGTTTTGGTTGTGTTTTTTGTGTTTAATTAGTGTTTGTGCCAAGTAGAACCGTTGGGAAGACTTGGGGAAAGTCTTGTTGAACTTGCTGTAAAAAACAGAAACTTTAGCGCTCACGAGAACTGCTGTCATTTTTATTTTAAGAGTGCTATTTAGTTAATTCTTTTTGAAGATGATTAATAGAAAAATTAATCACGTCCATCAATTTATTTGAGAAATTTTGAGGTTCCAGATCTTGCGCTAGCTACATATTACTACAGACTGTTCTGTTTTTGACAGATTCTGTTTTTCGTGTGTTGTTTGCTTATTTTGATGAATCTATGGCTAGTAAAATAGTTTATAATACATAGAGAAGTTGGAATACAGTAGGTTTAACACCAATATAAATAAATAATGAGTTTATTACAGTACCTTGAAGTGGTCTTTTGTTTTCTTTCGCTAACGGAGCTCACGAGTTTTCTATTTTGAGTTTTGTGTTGTGAAGTTTTCATGTTTTGGGTGAATTCTTTTGATAGATTATGGAACAAGGAGTGGCAAGAGCCTAAGCTTGGGGATGCCCATGGCACCCCCAAGATAATTCAAGGATACCAAGAAGTCAAAGCTTGGGGATGCCCCGGGAGGCATCCTCTCTTTCGTCCACTTCCATCGGTAATTTACTTGGAGCTATATTTTTATTCACCAACATGATATGTGTTTTGCTTGGAGCGTCTTGTATTATTTGTGTCTTTGTGTCTTAGTATGGCACAATCATCCTTGCTGTACACACCTTTTGAGAGAGCCATACATGAATTAAAATTTGATAGAATACTCTATGTGCTTCACTTATATCTTTTGAGCTAAGTAGTTTTGCTCTATGTGCTTCACTTATATCCTTTGAGCATTATAATTTTGCTCTATGTGCTTCACTTAGATCTTTTAGAGCACGGTGGTGGATTTGTTTTAAACATACTATTGATCTCTCATGCTTCACTTAAATTATTTTGAGAGTCTCTTAATAGCATGGTAATTTGCTTAATAAAATATGCTTGGTATTCAAGATTTGTGAAACTTTCTTTTGAGTGTGTTGAATACTAAGAAAAGATTGAAGCATGATAATTGTTTTGAGATATGGAGGTGATAATATTAAAGTCATGCTAATTGAGTAGTTGTGAATTTAAAGAATACTTTTGTTAAATTTTGTGATTCCCGTAGCATGCACGTATGGTGAACCGTTATGTGATGAAGTCGGAGCATGATTTATTTATTGATTGTCTTCCTTATGAGTGGCGGTTGGGGACGAGCGATGGTCTTTTCCTACCAATCAATCCCCCTAGGAGCATGCGCGTAATACTTTGCTTTGATAACTTCTAGATTTTTGCAATAAGTATATGAGTTCTTTATGACTAATGTTGAGTCCATGGATTATACGCACTCTCACCCTTCCACCTTTTCTAGCCTCTCTAATACCGCGCACCTTTCGCCGGTATCATACACCTACCATATACCTTCCTCAAAACAGCCACCATACCTACCTATTATGGCATTTCCATAGCCATTCCGAGATATATTGCCATGCAACTTTCCACCGTTCCGTTCATGACACATTCCATCATTGTCATATTGCATATCCCGGTACACCGCCGGATGCATTCACATAGAGTCATATTTTGTTCTAAGTATCGAGTTGTAATTGTTGAGTTGTAAGAAAAATAAAAGTGTGATGATCATCATTATTAGAGCATTGTCCCAGTGAGGAAAGGATGATGGAGACTATGATTCCCCCATAAGTCGGGATGAGACTCCGGACGAAAAATAAATAAAAGAGGCCAAAGAAGCCCAAATAAAAAAGAAAGAAAAGAGGCCATAAAAAGATAAAAGGCCCAAAAAATATATAAAAAATGAGAGAAAAAGAGAGAAGGGACAATATTACTATCCTTTTACCACACTTGTGCTTCAAAGTAGCACCATAATCTTCATAGTAGAGAGTCTCTCATGTTATCACTTTCATATACTAGTGGAAATTTTACATTATAGAACTTGGCTTGTATATTCCAATGATGGGCTTCCTCAAATTTCCCTAGGTCTTCATGAGCAAGCAAGTTGGATGCACACCCACTTAGTTTCTTTTTGAGCTTTCATATACTTATAGCTCTAGTGCATCCGTTGCATGGCAATCCCTACTCACTCACATTGATATCTATTGATGGGCATCTTCATAGCCCGTTGATACGCCTAGTTGATGTGAGATTATCTTCCCCTCCTTTTTGTCTTCTCCACAACCACCATTCTATTCCACCTATAGTGCTATATCCATGGCTCACGCTCATGTATTGTGTGAAGATTGAAAAAGTTTTGAAAAAGTTAGAGTATGAAACAATTGCTTGGCTTGTCATCGGGGTTGTGCATGATTTAAATACTTTGCGTGGTGAAGATAGAGCATAGACAGACTATATGATTTTCTAGGGATAACTTTCTTTGGCCATGTTATTTTGAGAAGACATAATTGCTTTGTTAGTATGCTTGAAGTATTATTATTTTATGTCAATATAAACTTTTGTCTTGAATCTTTCGAATCTGAATATTCATATCACAATTAAGAAGATTTGCATTGAAATTATGCCAAGTAGCACTCCGCATCAAAAATTCTCTTTTTATCATTTACCTACTCGAGGACGAGCAGGAATTAGGCTTGGGGATGCCTGATACGTCTCCAACGTATCTATAAATTTTGATTGCTCCATCCTATATTATCTACTGTTTTGGAATATATTGGGCTTTATTTTCCACTTTTATATTATTTATGGGACTAACCTATTTACCGGAGGCCCAACCCAGAATTGCTGTTTTTTGCCTATTTCAGTGTTTCGGAGAAACAGAATATCAAACGGAGTCCAAACGGAATAAAATCTTCGGGAACGTGATTTTCTCACCGAACGTGATCCAGGAGACTTGGACCCTACTCCAAGGAGTCAAAGAGGAGGTCACGAGGGTGGGGGGCGCGCCCCCTGCCTCGTGGGCCCCTTGGTGCTCCACCAACGTACTCCTTCCTCATATATATACCTACGTACCCCCAAACGATCAGATGAGGAGCCAAAAACCTAATTCCATCGCTGCAACTTTCTGTATCCACGAGATCCCATCTTGGGGCCTGTTCCGGAGCTCCGCCGGAAGAGGGCCGTCATCACGGAGGGCTTCTACATCATCCTAGCCCCTCCGATGAAGTGTGAGTAGTTTACCTCAGACCTTCGGGTCCATAGTTAGTAGCTAGATGGCTTCTTCTCTCTCTTTGAATCTCAATACAAAGTTCTCCCCCTCTCTTGTGGGATCAAGTCTATCTATGAATAATATTTGAATCTTCTCTGAATTCTTTTATGTATGATTGGTTATCTTTGCAAGTCTCTTCGAATTATCCGTTTGGTTTGGCCAACTAGATTGGTAGTTCTTGCCATGGGAGAAGTGCTTAGCTTTGAGTTCCATCTTGCAGTGTCCTTTCCCAGTGACAGAAGGGGCAGCAAGGCACGTATTGTATCGTTGCCATCGAGGATAACAAGATGGGGTTTATTTCATATTGCATGAATTTATCTCTCTACATCATGTCATCTTGCTTAAGGCGTTACTCTGTTTTTAACTTAATACTCTAGATGCATGCTGGATAGCGGTCGATGAGTGGAGTAATAGTAGTAGATGAAGAATCGTTTCGGTCTACTTGTCACGGACGTGATGCCTATTGTAACACCCCCAGTGTCATGCTACAGTAACCCTCTCTGATTAAGCTAATCATTTTTCCAAAACAGTGCTTAATCACCTTTGTTCAATATCTCATTTCAAATTCCAGTCAATTCAAATTCAAGTGAAGTTTGAAGTTGCTCAAAAGTTGCTGGAAAAATGTTCATCATTTGCCAAAACTTCCATAACAATTATTTGTTAAGGAACACAACATCACATTTGTGCAAAGATGAGCATTAGCAATTATAACAGCACCAATTCAGCATTTATAAATGCTATCCTACTTATGAAAAATATCAAATGAATTATTCTGGTCTCCAAAATATTTATGGCACAGTCTATAATCACCAGGGATTTAATGGGACTCCTCCCAAATTTTTCCTAAGTGAAATAGTTTACCAAATAATTTCCTTTCTCTCTCTGTTAATAAAGAAAAGCTAAAACAGAAAAGAAAAAAAACTGTTTAACGTAAAAGAAAAAGGAAAAGCCCCCCCTCAACTGGGCCGATTAGCCCAGCTGGCCACCGCGCCCCCCTTGGGCCTCAGCCCACCTGGCCGACCCAGGCCGACCAGCTTCCCTCCCGCATCGTCTTCACTGTGCGGGCGACCGAGCGCCCATGCCCGCGCTCGCCGCCCGACCGGCTCGCCGCCCCATGCCGCGGCAACACCGGGGATCAGGACGAGCCCTCCCCCCTCGACCTCGTCCTCATCAGCCCCCCTCCCCGCGCAGATATTTTTCCTCTCCCCCAGATCCCTCCTCGTTCCCCATCAACGCCCGAGCGCGGTCGCCGCCGTTCTCCGTCGTCCCCGCGGCCACCAGTGTCCCCGAGCCCGGCAACCGAGCCTGGGAGGTGCGCCGTCCTCCGCTTCACCGTCCTCGTCCATCAGCTGGAGTCAGGGAGGTCGGCGACGTCGGCATCGGCCTCTTCCCCTTCTTGGTGGTCACCGGCGATCACCGGAGCCACAGGCCTCCCTCTGCGCTCCCGAACCCCGAGAGGCCTCCGTGTGCCTGCCCCGTAAGCTCCGCCTCTTTCCTCCCCGTCCTTGCTTCGTTTCCTCCTTCCTTAGCTAGCTGGCCGTAAGTGCCGGCTCTGCCGTCCGCCATTGCTACCGCGCACGAGCTCCTCCTGCTCCGTCTAGTCCCTGTAGCGCACTCCCGGAGAACTACTGCTCCCGCCTAGCCCTTTCGCCTGAGCTGTAGCACACCGTAGCACCTTTTCCGTTGCCACCCAAACCTCGCCTCCGCCACCCCTCATCGCCGGCGCCGTTCCCGGCCAACTCCGGCGAAGCCAACACCACCGTTCGACTCGCGGGCGAGGACTCGTCCGAACGCAGCCAACCGCGCGGCAAATGGTGCCCTCTAGCGCCTTTCCGGGCTGCTCCGTCGTGCGCCGCCGTGCTTTGGGTCACCGGAGCAGCTCCAGTGACGCGTTCGACGTGGCGCCAGTGTGGCCGTGGGCCCCACGTGTTGGGCCTCTGACCGCTGGGCCCCGCGGGCCCAGCTGACCAGGTCAACTGCCCACGTGGCAGCTCTGGCTCGCTGTCATGTGGGTCCCGCAAGTAAAACGTTTAAAAAAACAAACGATTAATTAAAACATTAGTTAAATTAGTTAGTTAATTTGTACTAACTAGTCACTGACTGTTGGGGCCCACGCCCCCTAACTAACCCTGTTAGTTTAGTTAAGCCTCTGTTAGACAAAGAGGCTGATAGGTGGGCCCCACCTGTCAGTTTGACTGGTCAGCAGAGCTGACGCAGTGCTGACGTCACTACTGACGCAATAAACCTTTTCTGCTTTTTAAATAATTCAGAAATTTGTTTAAACTTTGAAAATTCATAGAAATTAAACCGTAACTCGGATGAAAATGTTTTCTATATGAAAGTTGCTCAAAAAAATCCAATGAATCCGATTAAGCGGTCCGTTCATCTGTCACACACCCCTAGCATGCTGAACTTGGAACTTTCCCCCTCCGGTCATCAGTCTGACACAGGTTCGGAACCGGGAAAACATTCCCGGTTGAATTCCCCCTTCACCTATATCATGTAGACATACGTTAGGTCACACCCGACACATCTTATTGCCATATTATGCTTTGTGGTGCTATGTTTGCTTTATATTTACTATTTCTTCCCCCTCTTCTCTTCGGTAGACCCCAAGACCGATGCTGCCCTTGTGATCGACTACGTCGACGACGACCCCCCTCCTTGCCAAAGCAACCAGGCAAGCAAACCCCCCTTGAGCATTCCGATATCGCCCATTTCTTTCCCTCTCATGCTTGCATTAGAACTGCTACTATTTTCTGTATGATCCTACTCTGATGCATAGCCTGTTGTTGTTACCTGCTTTCATACCTTACCTACTTATCCTAAACTGCATAGTATAGGATGGTTAGTGATCCATCAGTGATCCCCACCTTGGCAGAGTTGCCCAACTTTATGTTTGATAACCCGATCAACGTGATCGACGTCCAGCCCCCGACACCGCACAACACCCCCCTAGTTGTACGACTCCGCAGAGTTACCATCGAGTGCCGAGGGTGGAACCTCTTACATCACTCCTGATGAGATCTCTATAGTGTAGCTATACGGTCAAGGTCATCGAGGGTGATTTCCTCCTTAACCACTTCCGTTACGGCTCTGTCGTGCAACCCATCAAACGTGAACCTCGAGGGTGGATCCTCTTATGTTCACCTTGATGACAACATCGAGTGGAATTCACCGGGGGTGATTCCTCGGGTTTTCCCTTTGGTGTTAGACACACAATTACTACAGTTACTATGACTTTACACTGAACCATGTTACTAAAGACGGGTCGACCCTGAGGGGTACCCGCGCGAGCTTAATAGCGAGTGATCTGGAGTCAGGTTGACCTGGAAGGTGCCCGCAAGATACTTACGAGGCGTGGCCGGGCATTCTTAGCCCTTGCCGCAAGTACTCGAGATGGGGCGACGGGGTCACATCGATCGTGAGTCTCTGCTCATTATCGCGGGTTCCTAATCCACTACGATTTGGATATTTGATCCGAGGGGCCTCTGGCCTGATAGCACTAACCATCACGTGGGCATAGTATGGGCGTTCTGCGTCGTATACATCAGCCGAAGC
The DNA here is from genome assembly GCF_018294505.1 of Triticum aestivum. Lineage (NCBI taxonomy): Eukaryota > Viridiplantae > Streptophyta > Magnoliopsida > Poales > Poaceae > Triticum > Triticum aestivum. The sequence goes on along the minus strand of NC_057800.1, from coordinate 503,570,801 downwards.
TTAATAGACATCAGCGACTGAGCGGCGCGTGCCGGGTTGGACTGGAAAGCACCTACCTTGTTGAAGGAGGTAGCTAGGTCTGCTCACCGGCCGCATACGCAACGTGCAGGAGTTCCAGGGGAGATGGCCCATGACCCCTCGGGGCATAGGTTTAGTCCGGCGTGCTGGCCTCTCTATTGAGCCTAACTCGGGTTGCAGTGTATTTTTTGGCCGAGGCCGGGCATGACCCAGGAAAGTGTGTCCGGCCGGAGTTAATCGAGCATGGTGGGTAAGTTGGTGCACCCCTGCAGGGAAGAACACATCTATCGATAGCCTGTCCTACGGTAACGGACACTTGGAGTTGTATCCCGATCGATACAACTAGAACTGGATACTTGTGATGAGAAATGGATTGTGATGAGAAACGGATGGTGATGAGAATTGGATTGTGATGACAACTGGATAGTATGGCTCTGGGATTGCTTTCTCACAGGGAGTCGAGAAAGGATCTCTGGCCGAGGTTGATAACACTTCTACTACTTTACTTTATGCTACTCTACTCCCTCATGTTGCTGCAAGATGGTGGTTTCCAGAAGATGCTAGTCTTCGATAGGCTAGGCTTTCCCCTTCCCTTCTGGCATTCTACAGTTTAGTCCACAGATACAACCCATTCCTTTGATACAGATGCATACTTAGTTTAGATCTGATGTAAGTCTTGCGAGTACTTTGGATGAGTACTCACGGCTGCTTTGCTACCTCTTTTCCCCCATACCCGATTGTTGCGACCAGATGACGGATCCCAGGAGCCAGACGACACCACTGATGACTACTGCTACCCCGAGGGAGCCTACTACTACGTGGAGAACGCCGACGACCAGGAGTAGTTAGGAGGCTCCCAGGCAAGAGACCTTGCCTTTTCGATCGTTGTTGCTTTTGTGCTAGCCTTCTTAAGGCAAACTTGTCTAACTTATGTCTGTACTCAGATATTGTTGCTTCCACTGACTCTTGTGTATTCGAGCTTATGTATTCGAGCCCTCGAGGCCCCTAGCTTGTAATATAAAGCTTGTATTATTTTAGTTTGTGTCTAGAGTTGTGTTGTGATATCTTCCCGTGATTCCTTGATCTTGATTGTACACATTTGCGTGTATGATTAGTGTACGATTGAATCGAGGGCGTCACAAGTTGGTATCAGAGCCAACTGCCTATAGGTAGCCCCCTTTCCAACTCATTGGCCGAAGTTGAGTCTAGTCATCCAAAACTGTTTTACTAACTTGGCTGTGTGGCTTACGGGCCCACGTCGCCATTTGGTGGTATTAGGATCTTTTACTCCTCGTCTATACACTGGGACTCTGATCTCTCGTCTATTCGGGTTAAACATTTTACTAACTCTGACATTAGGTTCTCGTACCCACTTCCTCCCGGAGAACCCCGACATTATCGATGATCGCTTGCTTCGCCAGAAGATTCTGCGGATACTCCTCGATGTTTCTCGAGACCCTGTGCCAACTGCCTGCCAGTTCCTGACCACTGATAATCCCCCTGAATAACATCCTTGCCACTTGTACCTTCATCCCTAGTTGCTCATGTTATTACAAGATACCACTAGTACTCTCCGTTGTTTCGAGAATCCATTATGCCTTCTGCTTTGCAGCTTCTTTTCGAACTGCGGATAATTCACTTAACAGGGGTTCGTTCTTCCCCAGTTGTTCATATGCTTTCCAAAATACCTGAAAATGCTATCTGATCTTTCAAAAATCCTCAGCAGCCTATTGTTGTTGAAATTCTTGTTTGCTTGCATTATGGTTAATTCCATATTTCTAGTAATCTTCGTTGACATCCTCTGTCACTATCGTAATCCTCACTCAGATCCTAGCATTCATCCTTCCGGCTCAGACATCACTCCAAACATGAGTTTGTTCTTATCAAATCAAACCTTGATTGATTGTCGATCTGTATCGATTCAACTCAATTATCTTTTGATCAGAGCCTCTGCTTCAGATCTTCTGATTTGAAAATCGTAATTCCTTTGTATTCAAGCTTTGAAGTTATCCAGTAATATCTATAACCTGATGCCTTTGCATTCTTTCTTCTTCTGAATGAGTATCGATACTCACATCAGATCTTTTATGGACCGCCATATCCTTGGTTGGATTATTATCCGACAATGTCCTTCATATTCATTAAACTTGTGAGTTTTGCCCTGACACATAATGCCTTTGGTAAATTCTATCATCTGCTTGTGTCAACCATGCTCTGCTTTCGAGCTGGTATATTTTAATCCTGAAGTTAGTGGTATATGTTCCTAAGATACCCCTACGGGTTGAACCTATGCCTTCCCTAATCTATGTGAACTCGAGATTTATGCGGGTTTTACTCTACTGGCTTTTCGTCCGATAAAATTTCAATACTACAGCTTCATCAAGAGAGAGAAGTAAAATGAAAGGTTATGCATTGTAGAAGTGGGAGTCGACCCTGAACCTTTGTGTTCATGCCCAAGGACACGGTGTGGAACTTATCATGAAAGCTTCTTGCAAGGATATTTAATCATTTGAATATTCTTCCGGTATCGTAAATTGGATCCCTTGCAGTTATGGCCCCAACCATATTTCCTCCTTGATCCCATTTACTGGGTAAGTTAAAATTACTTATCCTCTGCAAATCATTTCCCCCGTCCAACCTCTACTCCGATTTACCTTCTGGCATTGCACCTAGTACTTGATACTGGGAAGCTTTATGCCCCATCACATCATTCCTAGCCTGATCGGCTATATTTTTATCTTGTCAACTTTTTAACTGCTACGCCCGGAGCAACTTACGACAATGAGCTAAGCTTGTGTCGATCTTCCTCATCTTATCATTTCACCTCGAACAACAAGCTTGACTTTGAGCTTGTGTCGAATCCGTGGTTCTCTTAGCCTTTCACTTCGTCCTTCCTTTTCTGCTCGGTGGCATCTTCTTAGAGTCTCTCGACAAAATTTGTCTTGATCACCGACAGCACTTTGGCTTCTTCAGAGATGTCAATTGAATTCATGGCTAGAAATACCATCCTTGCCTCTCGATGACTCGTGTCAGCATCAACAACATTCTTGTCTTCCCCCCAACACAAACTTGATCATATTGATTTTGGGAATACATCCTTTTTGACATGTCGATGGATTGCTACTGAGCCCGTCGGCCACACCCTCATCTTTTCCCTGCTAAAATGGTATGACTTATTTTCTAAGTTGTTTCTGATGGATCCTTGGTGTATCCAGAGTTTGACCATTGCTTGAAACCATGTCAATGCTATCTCGAAGCATGTCTGTGGTAATCCGATCTCCAACACGAACATTTGAAGCACGATACTAAATTTTCTTTATCAATTATCCAAACACCATTGTATGGGTAATGTCATAAAATTTCTTTCCCTTTACCTAATTGGTTATCTACTTACTATCCTGTCATGGATATCTTGCTCTGCTTGTCCTTGGGAAGGATATACCCCTGAAATATGTGTTTAAACATATTTTCCTTTCCATTGTTCTGTTTATTCTAACAATTACATTTTCCTTTCCATTGGTTTGTTTAAACCTTATTGTGATCTATATTATATAAGCAGTAATATTTCCATGCTTATATCAACACCTCATTGTATCTCTCTGTCAGTAAGCCCCTGTTACTATTGTTGATGACATTTTGGTAGCCACCGATGGACGAGAACTTTGCCTAATGGCCCGCCTCGTTCAACGAGCAGGAAAAAAAAGTTCTCTTAGTCCCTCGCCCTTGGTACCAACGTTGTTGGCAACATAACTGATAGTCTATCATCTGACATGCCTTGCTATCGGCCCCCTTTCTACTTTTAACCCACATGGTGGGCCCATAACCCACAGTTCCACAGGATCGAAACCTGAATCTCCTGTACCCTCTTGTTTCTAAGGTTATTCCTCACGCTTGGCTTCTTATCATGTCACGAGCCACCTTCCGAGAGATGATCTATTCCTGATGCTCTGAACTCCTTTCTCACACTTGGTTCAGGTATCAATCATTTGTCCATCCGCTTGTAACTTCCTATTGTACCTTCATACTTTGCTCTCGATGTTTTATTAAGTTTCAACTCAAGAGATACTTCTGCCTCATTCCCTGCATTGTTCACCAGACAATTAACCCTATAAGGGTCTGTTCACCTGAAGTTACTCTTTACCTCCCCACTTAAATCTCGGGACGAGATTTCTTGTAGTGGAGGAGATTTGTAACACCCCCAATGTCATGCTACAGTAACCCTGTCTGACTAAGCTAATCATTTTTCCAAAACAATGCTTAATCAACTTTGTTCAATATCTCATTTCAAATTCCAGTCAATTCAAATTCAAGTAAAGTTTGAAGTTGCTCAAAAGTTACTGGAAAAATGTTCATCATTTGCCAAAACTTCCATAACAATTATTTGTTAAGGAACACAACATCACATTTGCGCAAAGATGAGCATTAGCAATTATAACAGCACCAATTCAGCATTTTTAAATGCTATCCTACTTATGAAAAATATCAAATGAATCATTCTGGTCTCCAAAATATTTATGGCACTGTCTATAATCACCAGGGATTTAATGGGACTCCTCCCAAATTTTTCCTAAGTGAAATAGTTGACCAAATAATTCCCTCTCTCTCTCTATTAATAAAGAAAAGCTAAAACAGAAAAGAAAAAAACTGTTTAAAGTAAAAGAAAAAGGAAAAGCCCCCCCTCAACTGGGCCGATTGGCCCAGCTGGCCACCGCGCCCCCTTGGGCCTCAGCCCACCTGGCCGACCCAGGCCGACCAGCTTCCCCTCCCGCATCGTCTTCACTGTGCGGGCGACCAAGCGCCCGTGCCCGCAGTTGCCGCCCGACCGGCTCGCCGCCCCACGCCGCGGCAACGCCGGGGATCAGGACGAGCCCTTCCCCGTCAACCTCGTACTTGTCAGCCCCCCTCCCCGCGCAGATATTTTTCCTCTCCCCCAGATCCCTCCTCGTTCCCCATCGACGCCCGAGCGCGGTCGCCGTTGTTCTCCGTCGTCCCCGCGGCCACCGGTGTCCCCGAGCCCGGCAACCGAGCCTGGGAGGTGCGCCGTCCTCTGCTTCACCGTCCTCGTCCATCAGCTGGAGTCGGGGAGGTCGGCGACGTCGGCATCGGCCTCTTCCCCTTCTCGATGGTCACCGGCGATCACCGGAGCCACAGGCCTCCCTCTGCGCTCCCGAACCCCGAGAGGCCTCCGTGTGCCTGCCCCATAAGCTCCGCCTCTTTCCTCCCCGTCCTTGCTTCGTTTCCTCCTTCCCTAGCTAGCTGGCCGTAAGCGCCGGCTCTGCCGTCCGCCATTGCTGCCGCGCACGAGCTCCCGAGCTCCTCCTACTCCGTCTAGTCCCTGTAGCGCACTCCTGGAGGACTGCTACTCCCACCTAGCCCTTTCGCCTGAGCTGTAGCACGCCGTAGCACCTTTTCCTTTGCCGCCCGAACCTCGCCTCTGCCACCCCTCGTCGCCGACGCCGTCCCCGGCCAACTCCGGCGAAGCCAACACCACCGTTCGACTCGCGGGAGAGGACCCGTCCAAACGCAGCCAACCGCGCGGCAAATGGTGCCCTCTCGCGCCTTTCCGGGCTGCTCCGCCGTGCGCCGCCGTGCTTTGGGTCACCGAAGCAGCTCCGGCGACGCGTCTGACGTGGCGCCAGCGTGGCCGTGGGCCCCACGCGTTGGGCCGCTGACCGCTGGGCCCCGTGGGCCCGGTTGACCAAGTCAACTGCCCACGTGGCAGCTCTGGCTCGCTGACATGTGGGTCCCGTGAGTAAAACGTTTTAAAAAAACAAACGATTAATTAAAATGTTAGTTAAATTAGTTAGTTAATCAGTACTAACTAGTCACTGACTGCTGGGGCCCACGCCCCCTAACTAACCCTGTTAGTTTAGTTAAGCCTCTGTTAGACAGAGAGGCTGACAGGTGGGCCCCACCTGTCTGTTTGACTGGTCAGCAGAGCTGACGCAATGCTGACGTCACTGCTGATGCAATAAACCTTTTCTGCTTTTTAAATAATTCAGAAATTTGTTTAAACTTTGAAAATTCATAGAAATTAAACCGTAACTCGGATGAAAATGTTTTCTATATGAAAGTTGCTCAGAAAAATCCAACGAATCCGATTACGTGGTCCGTTCATCTGTCACATGCCCCTAGCATGCTGAACTTGGAACTTTCCCCCTCCGTTCATCAGTCTGACACAGGTCCGGAACCGGGAAAACATTCCCGGTTGAATTTCCCCTTCACCTATATCGTGTAGCCATACGTTAGGTCACACCTGGCACATCTTATTACCATATTATGCTTTGTGGTGCTATGTTTGCTTTATATTTACTGTTTCTTCCCCCTCTTCTCCCCGGTAGACCCCGAGACCGATGCTGCCCTTGTGATCGACTACGTCGACGACGACCCCCCTCCTTGCCAAAGCAACCAGGCAAGCAAACCCCCCTTGAGCATTCCGATATCGCCCATTTCTTTCCCTCTTATGCTTGCATTAGAATTGCTACTGTTTTCTGTATGATCCTACTCTAATGCATAGCCTGTTGTTGTTACCTGCTTTCATACCTTACCTGCTTATCCTAAACTGCATAGTATATGATGGTTAGTGATCCATCAGTGACCCCCACCTTGTCCCAGTTGCCCAGCTTTATGTTTGATGACTCGATCAACGTGATCGACGTCCAGGCCCCGACACCGCACATCACCCCCCTAGTTGTACGACTCCGCAGAGTTACCATCGAGTGCCGAGGGTGGAACCTCTTACATCACTCCTGATGAGATCTCCGTGGTGTAGTTATACGGTCAAGGTCATCGAGGGTGATTTCCTCCTTAACCACTTCCGTCACGGCTCTGTCGTGCAACCCATCAAGCGTGAACCTCGAGGGTGGATCCTCTTACGTTCACCTTGATGACAACATCAAGTGGAATTCACCGGGGGTGATTCCTCGGGTTTTCCCTTTGGTGTTAGACACACAGTTACTATGGTTACTATGACTTTACATTGAACCATGTTACTAAAGACGGGTCGACCCTGAGGGGTACCCGCGCGAGCTTAATAGCGAGTGATGTGGAGTCGGGTTGACATGGAAGGTGCCCGCGAGATACTTACGAGGCGTGGCCGGGCATTCTTAGCCCTTGCCGCAAGTACTCGAGACGGGGCGACGGGGTCACATCGATCGTGAGTCTCTGCTCGTTACCGCGCGTTCCTAATCCACTACGATTTGGATATTTGATCCGAGGGGCCTCTGGCCTGATAGCACTAACCATCACGTGGGCATAGTATGGGCGTTCTGCATCGTATACATCGCCGAAGCTTAATAGACGTCAGCGACTGAGCGGCGCGCACCGGGTTGGACTGGAAAGCACCTACCTTGTTGAAGGAGGTAGCTAGGTCTGCTCACCGGCCGCGTACGCAACGTGCAGGAGTTCCCAGGGAGATGGCCCATGACCCCTGGGGGCATAGGTTTAGTCCGGCGTGCTGGCCTCTCTATTGAGCCTAGGTCGGGTTGCGGCGTATTGTTTGGCCGAGGCCGGGCATGACCCAGGAAAGTGTGTTCGGCCGGAGTTAATCGAGCATGGTGGGTAAGTTGGTGCACCCCTGTAGGGAAGAACACATCTGTCGATAGCCTGTCCTACGGTAACGGACACTTGGAGTTGTATCCCGATCGATACAACTAGAACTGGATACTTGTGATGAGAAATGGATTGTGATGAGAAACGGATGGTGATGAGAATTGGATTGTGATGATAACTGGATAGTATGGCTCTGGGATTGCTTTCTCGCAGGGAGTCGAGAAAGGATCTCTGGCCGAGGTTGATAACACTTCTACTACTTTACTTTATGCTACTCTACTCCCTCATGTTGCTGCAAGATGGTGGTTTCCAGAAGATGCTAGTCTTCGATAGGCTAGGCCTTCCCCTTCCCTTCTGGCATTCTGCAGTTTAGTCCACAGATACAACCCATTCCTTTGATACATATGCATACTTAGTTTAGATCTGATGTAAGTCTTGCGAGTACTTTGGATGAGTACTCACGGCTCCTTTGCTACCTCTTTTCCCCCATACCTGATTGTTGCGACCAGATGACGGATCCCGGGAGCCAGACGACACCACTGATGACTACTGCTACCCCGAGGGTGCCTACTACTACGTGGAGACCGCCGACGAGCAGGAGTAGTTAGGAGGCTCCCAGGCAGGAGGCCTTGCCTTTCCGATCGTTGTTGCTTTTGTGCTAGCCTTCTTAAGGCAAACTTGTCTAACTTATGTCTGTACTCAGATATTGTTGCTTCCCCTGACTCTGGTGTATTTGACCTTATGTGTTCGAGCCCTCGAGGCCCCTAGCTTGTAATATAAAGCTTGTATTATTTTAATTTGTGTCTAGAGTTGTGTTGTGATATCTTCCCGTGAGTCCTTGATCTTGATCGTACACATTTGCATGTATGAGTAGTGTATGATTGAATCGAGGGCGTCACACCTATATACATGATCATGCCTAGATATTCTCATAACTATGCTCAATTCTGTCAATTCCTCAACAGTAATTTGTTCACCCACCGTAGAATACTTATGCTCTTGAGAGAAGCCACTAGTGAAACCTATGGCCCCCGGGTCTATTCTCATCATATCAATCTCCATCACTTTAATCTTGCTTTGATTTTTTACTTTGCCTTTACTTTTTACTTCGCATCTTAATACCAAAAATATTATATCTATCAGATCTCACTCTCGTAAGTGACCATGAAGGGATTAACAACCCCTAATCGCGTTGGTTGCGAGTAGCTATCGTTTTGTGCAGGTACGAGGGACTTGAGCGTGGCCTCCTACTGGATTGATACCTTGGTTCTCAAAAACTTAGGGAAATACTTACGCTACTCTGCTGCATCATCCCTTCCTCTTCAGGGAAAACCAACGCAAGCTCAAGACGTAGCAGTTACCCACGACCGTATTGATGAGAATCCCGTAATTAGGGGAACACGATCTCTGCTTTGATAAGACGTGTCAAGACACCGCCTCACATTATGTGTGGAGCTGGTTGAAGAAAAACGATTCAAATAATCACCGAGCCATGGCCTGATGTCATGTTGCCAAAGCGTGTCAGCAAATTAAGATTTGTGGAAATATTATTCTCTCTACGGTGGCATGTGGAATTTATTTTGCAGGGTCGGACACTATCCTGGTATTGAAACTCTTCTGTGATGTGTTCGGAGAGGAACCCGCCTTGCAATGCCGAAGACAACACTGCGCGCCGGACTCATCATCATTGAAGCCTGGTTCAGGGGCTACTGAGGGAGTCTTGGAATAGGGGGTCTCCGGACAGCCGGACTATATCCTTTGGCCGGACTGTTGGACTATGAAGATACAAGATTGAAGACTTCGTCCCGTGTCCAGATAGGACTCTACTTGGCATGGAAGGAAAGCTAGGCAATACGGATATGTATATCTCCTCCTTTGTAACCGACCTTGTGTAACCCTAACCCTCTCCAGTGTCTATATATAATGTATGCTAGTTCATAGGTAGTAGCTATTTATAATGTCCATTGTGTAACTTTCGTATGTATAATGTGCTTTACACACGCAACATGAACTATACTCACGTTTATATTCGATTGCTAAAGTGATGCATTGTCTGGAGTTCAAAATACTAACTATGTGGATCAATTGTGTCGAATAATAACATAGACATGCTCAAATTCGATAGAATCTAGATGTCTGATGGATCAATGACCGCTCCTTACGCGAATTGCAAATATCATGACCGCATCCTAATATTTGGATACAATTTATATCTTTAATCAATGTGTAGAGCAGTCTTTTACGTGTAGTTTCACTCTCCATCGGTGGTCTCTCACACATGCTCACACACTCTCTCCCGAGGTGTCTTTCTCGCACACATACTCTAGATATAACCCTCCCTCCCTCTCGTAACCATTTACAACTGTTTTCACTAACCTTTATCACAAGCACTCTTCCTCTCGCAAACATACACACGCACAATCCTCATCGACCCTTTCTATATACATGGACTTGCCTACGTGTCTCTTGTACGCACATTATCTTTACGCCTATCTCTCATGCATTGTCTCACACCTCTTTTCCTAATCGACGAGTATGATTCTAGCAGAGCATTCTGTAGGATGCCCCTTAAAGTTAGGTTGGATGAATAGTAATATCAGAGATAAAGGGGTTACCTTAGTCCGAGAACCTAGGGTTACAAATCCTAGCCAGCTTTGTCAGTGGACATAGAGTCCTTCACAATTCTGCTATCTTTGTCTTGTATGACTAGTCATCCATGGGTCTTTCTAAATGCATCACGGGCCGACCAATGTGGCGCAGGACGAAATAGAACGAAGGGCCTCACCTCGACCCACCGGACCTCATGCGGTGACACACCCTCTGCCCCCACGTCTCATTATCTTCTCACACCCACACATACCAACACAAACACCACACACACAGAAAATTTCTCCTGGTGCCTCTATTCCCTCCCCCCTTGCATATACACACTCAAGGGAATGGAATCTCTCGTTGTGACGTCATATTCGTCTCTCTCTCTCTAGACCACTCTCATTTCTCGTGCTATCTCTCCCACGCCCCCCCCCCCCGTCGGCCCCTCTATCCATGCCTCTCTTGAATACGTAATACACACACATACCTCTCTAGGCCCCGCCAAATGCATCAACTACACATTCACACATGTTACATCACGTACCCCATTGATCTAAAAAGCCCTCTCTTCACGTTTATTTCGCATACAACATTCCTTTTGAATAAAGTGTGGCCAAAAAATTATTTTAGAATTTCTACATATATACAACATTACAAAGTTATATGGAGGAGTACGAACGCTAATTTGCATTGCATGGTGCCCACAATGATATTTATTCCGCACTGTGAATTTGTATATTTTTATACTATATACAAAGTTAGTCATAATAAAGAGAAACGAAAAGCATATCTCTCTCCATCGCATACCCCCCCCCCTATACGCCCCTTTTGACGTATGCACACAAAACTATCTCCAGGTCCTCTAAAAGTAAGCCCCCAGAAAATTCACGCATGTTTCATCTTTCTCTCGCGATATATGCAATGACGATTATTGTATTTGAAGCGAAAGCACGATACGTATATTGGACTTCAGAATCCACTCATTACGGTCACCATTTATTTTTAGTGGTTATTATGCAGTCACGGGCTCACCGTACAACTCTGTATTTGCTCATGACATGACTAGTTGACCAGTTAAATGCTCCACGTGGCACCTCTAGTGTTGCATCACATTATCTCACTACCATCGTGCCCACCTGTCGACTTGTATCTACTCTACATCTACACTCTTATAAAATACATAAAATACACTCTTATAAAAAACAGAGTTGGTGATGATGGTGTGCCTGCCATCCTGCAATATAGGTCGTCCGATTTATATCTGACGGATAGGAAAGAAACTATGGCAATTCTGCAAAAAGGTACCCACACACCTCTCCACATTTGCAAATAAGGCCTTCTCTCGTTCATCCTTTTCTCTCACAAGATAAACAAGTCATACAAATGCATCTTGATGTTACATGCAACGCACGGGCATCTTGCTAGTAAGAATGAAAACAAACGACAAAAAAATATTTGGACGGTGGTTCGAAGTCATGACCACGGGCACAGCGGATAAGGTGGCATTGTATTGGTATGCTGAGTCGTCTGTTTTAACACACGGGAGCTGGTGTGGTGATTATACACACACGCACGCATGCACATGAACTGCATCCACGCAACACTCACACAAACACATGCACCCACGCACGCAACACTCACACGTACACACGCAGCCACGCACGCACGCACGCAACACTCACACGCACACACGCACGCATGCATGCACACACCAGTACACCACATGACCAACACACACTCTCATGCTCAAGTGCTCAACCTACACGTGCATGCGCACACATCAGGCCTTGACAGACACATACACAACCAGGTGATTCCCGCGCACGGGTTGGAGCCTTGTCGCGCCTGCGTAAATTTGTGTTTATCTGACCTTTTGCCTATGCGAACTGACAGGTGGGACCCACAATGAACGTGGTCAATTTAACTAGTCAACATGGCACCAAGCAGACTATTTGGCCGGTCAACAGAGTGCAATCCGATGCTGAGCTGTGAGCAAGTGACCATATAATCACCGCAAAACGTATATAGTGACCGTAATTAGCTTATTCTGAAGTTCGGTGGCCGTATTACGCTTTTCTCTCTGTAGTCCCTCCAAAACTACATCTCTACATGTTCTCGCATGTTACATCTAACAACTATGCAATACAGCACTACTACTACACTCTAACACAATAAATCATATGTGTTTTTAGTTTTACTAGATATCATATTGTTACTTATAATTATTCAGTTTGCATACATTAAAATTGCCTTTGAAATGTATGGCCAGTATCATCTACCGCGCGGGAAAAATCCCGCCCTTTCCTGTTTAATCGGGTTTGTATTGATGGATCATGTGAAACAGCAAAACTATAGTACTATACAGTACAAGTGACAGTTCACTGGGCCGTCGTGTCGTCTACTCCTCCGTCGTAAGAGTGGAGCGCTCGCTTTCATAAATCTTCTAGTCCCTTTCGCCGACATGTGGGACATCAAGCTACCGGGTCCACGTGCCATACCAGAATACAGTGTAGAGCAGCCGGGGTGAAGCACCCCAGTCATGGCGCCGGCGTAGTAATGAGCAATGAGGCATCAAATCACAAAACTGCACCTTTCCCGCAGTTAAGTTGGAGGGACGAAGCAACCATCATTTCACTCACTGCTGAATCCGCTTCTCCCTCATCTTCTTCAACTTAACCATGTGTTGCTTCTGCCGTTGTTCTGCCTCATGTGGGACGCGGATCGGCATGGTAAAGCACTGACACGTGGGACCGCATGTTAGCAAACCGCCAGGACAACGTCCTCCGAAAATAAGAAACCTCCCCCACCATCCGCGCGGCAAAATCACCTCCTTTTTACTAATCTCGATTCTATAATTTTTTAGATCAATATAATTGAGATTTGTATAGATAGCACACAGGAGCAAAACCAAGTGGTATGGTTAAGGGCATCCACAATGTGTAGCCAAATGTGAAAATAGCTTTTGGCATCGTGGGAACCATTGTGGACGATGTTGCCAAAGCCAAAAAGATGGAACCGAAGCTCCCTAATTGATTGATTGAAGGAATAGAAAAATGTAACGTCTCTCCTCTTTCTCCCATGCTTGGACGCATGTAGTACAGTATAGAGCATAGAGTCTACTCCCCTGTCCCTTCTATCACAAATCACAAAGCAGTGAGGCGTCAAATCACAAAAGCACGGACGAAGCAACCATCATTTCACTCTTTGCCGACTCCGCTTCTCCATCGTCTTCTTCGAGAAGCCATCTCACCGCATTAGTTATAGTAGTACTAGTAAAGGACTTCCTGGATGAAAATAAGGCGGTTGTCTCGGCTTGCAGGCGGCACTTGCGAACGACCTACCGTGGTCTCCCTCAATGGTGTTCTCCGTCGAACGCACTTCGCCAAACCACCAAAAAAAATATCGTCGACATCACCGCAATGGGGAAGGAAGTCAAATATAGTTACTACCTCCATTTTTTGTACACAAGGCCAGTATATCAAAATTACAATTTGCAAAGGGCCACTAACACTAATCGAGGCAAAATTGATGGGGTTAGCAACCAAGGACACTAATATCCCCTGCATGCATGCGGAAGTGAGAAGGTTGGTTTGCATGGCGCTGCATTAATCAAGCGATGAGGAGTGAGATGGTTAGCTCTTTGGTATTTGGAGAAAAAATACGCATTAATTGACACGTGAAACGAGGATTTGTATCGATTAAATCCCACGAAGGAAAACCCAGCCTTTCTTTTTTAACACTAGTACTCCTAGTACGTACATACTTATCCTGTTTGGGTCTAGGCCTTGCATTGCCAAACTTCGCCACACATTTTTTCCAAGCTTGCCTAAAGTTTTCAAAATGAGAAGGAGGTACACTTGTGCACGGCTATCGCAGTCGCACCGCACCCTCACACGGTCGCTCCTGCACGCCACAAACCCAACCAAGGGAACGCACCCTCACTGACACGTGATGTCGCATGGGAACACATCAAACTCAGCCATCCTATCGCTGACACATAATTTTCATTCATAGAGTATGTTTATCCAACCGCATGTTGGGGAGTATCCGTACGGCCCGTGCGGTGGTCTGTCGGGGAAGAAGAAGAGGTGAGGAAGAAGGAAAGAAGGGTTAGGAGACGTAGGGTATTCATCCAACCGCCTAAAATGGTAGACTGACCCAAGTCAGACGACTTGCATAACAAATATATGTTTTTACATAGCAAAAGGTCCATAAAAACAACAACATAAAGAAAAACTATCACTGCTCGCGGAAAGAGACGACCTCGTCGTCTTTGGCTGCCGGCGCGAACCAGCCGTCGCTGCCGACGTGTGTCTCCGCACCGTGGTTGTCCTTGGCCTCCAGCTACTCGATCAAGCGGAGCATGCGGGCGCTCTGCACGGACGAGAGCACAGCCTGGTTCAAGTCGAGGACGCCCGGTTCCGCCTGCAGGAGGGCCTCGATGGCAGCGGCATCCGCGCGCTCCGCGTCGAGTCGAGCCTCCGCCGCCCGGTTCAAGTCCAGGACATCCGGTTCCGCCTGTAGGAGGGCGTCGATGAGAGCGGCATCCGCGCACTCTACGTCGAGTCGAGCCTCTGCCGCCCGGTTCAAGTCCAGGACGTCCGATTCCGCCTGCAGGAGGGCCTCGATGGTAGCGGCATCCGCGCGCTCCGCCTCAAGTTGAGCCTCCGCCGCCCGGTTCACATCCACGACATCCGGTTCCGCCTGCAGGAGAGCCTCGATGGCAGCGGCATACGCGCGCTCCGCGTTGAGTTGAGCCTCTGCCTCCCGGTCCTCCTTTAGTATCGCCATGTTGAACCGCTAGTCCGCCTGCACCATGGGGGACTCGGACGCCGGCACGAAGTCGACGTCCATCGTCTCATACCCATCGGGGGCCTTCTGCGCCGCGACCTCCGCCATGAACATTGGATCGGCTTCCTCCTCCTCGTAGCTTGGCTCCAGAGAACTCGGGGATTGGCCCGCCGCAAAGCGAGCTTGGGAACGGAGGTCTGTGGCGCCGACCGCCATCGCGATTTCTGCGTGGTGCTCCGGCGTCAGCATCTTGTAGTAAGTGATCTTGCGGTGCACCATGGCTTTCCGGCGAACTAGGGGACGCTTGATGCGGGCTAGGGGATCGAAAGGTGGGGGAATGGGCTAGAGATTTGGTGTGGTTTTAGGGCAGTGGCTGGCGTAGGCCGAGCAGCGAAGGTTCTAGTGTGAATAGTGGTTCCGATGACGACCGGTCAATCGGTTTTGACTGTACATCTCTCTTGTCGCATTCACCTTGCAGCCCGGCACGCTGGACCCTCCACGTCGCTCACCGAATGGAACACGCTTCGTCTTGCATTTTCGCTCGCTTGTGGGACCGCAGTTGAGAGCAAACCGACGTCCCTCCCCCTCCCCCGCCCGCGTCATTTATTATACCACCACTCCCTCCATTTTATGCGGAGTAAATAAAAACAGAGGGAGTATACTACGGATGAGGATCCCCTGACGTGGTCGAACCCATTGAGTAACTGACATGCGGGGCCTAGCAAGCATGGGGTCCGCCAGTAAGTGACCGAAAGGGAGGGTAAGGCAGGGATACCTACGTCAGAGGATCCACTTCCACTATACTACTTTGACCAAATGTTAGAGTAATAATATATGACATGCAACTTACACAAATGTTAGAGTAATAATATATGACATGCAACTTACACAAAGCATACAGGGTCTAATGCATTTTTCGAGGCTAACCTTGACCAAATGTTAGAGTAATAATATATGACATGCAACTTACACAAAGCATACGGTCAAATTCGTATGTGAAAGGAGTTTCCAATGATATAATTTTCACATTATACATCTCATGTACTATTAATCTTGTCAATAGTCAAATTGGAAACCATCTCGAGTACAAATCTAGGAGTACGTACGAATCTAACAATATTGATTGGCGTTGTTGAATGTTGATACCTTTTTGATCAAAGTAGATATACTTTGACTACACATAAAACTTATATGTAAACTAGAAAGGATAGGAGGGAGTATATTGTACGTTCAAAAACGAAACGAACATTGAATACCCTTTATATATGATTTGCGGATGCTATGATCACCGGTTCAAAATTTTGAATCCGCCTTAGGTATCACGTGCCCCCACTCATTCCCTCTCGATTTCATCTCGGGGTCCGGAGATCTATTGAAAGAGGACTAGGGTGGGTATATGCGAATGATACTCAGCGGAATGTTCAAATGAGGCATGCGGGGGGATGGACTCGACTGGAGGGCGACATGATTGATGGAGAAGAGGGTTGGAGAGGAATGAGAAATAAGCAAATGCCACATGATTATACTTGAACGGCTCAAATAAACAATAAGTTGTCTCGCTTGGCCTACATAGTGAAAGGCCTAATGCGCAACGCGGAGCATTGACGCTCGAATATGGCCGGGAAAACAGGGAAACAGACATGTGGGGCACACCTGTCGGGACGACGTAGCGCAGACTAGTCCAATGGAGGAGCTGGCCCACAACCTCCTCGCCACCGACAACCGTTCATGTGGGTCGTTGGGGCCAACAATGGGGCGCAGCTCTAGCGCCGCCTCTGGACACGACGACCGTGGTGAGCGACACGCTCATATCATCGCTAGACACGGTCGGTTTCAGTTTGTCGAGGGTGGCGTTAGTGTTGTGGCACGACCAACGGTATGTTTGGTTTGTGCCCAAGGTTGCCCCATGAAAGCATTGGGTAGCCAAAATTTTGGTTGAGGTATTGGTTGCCCATGATTTGGCCGACATTGGCAAGAAAAATGAACTTGAGTTGGCTAGAGTTCATTGGCATGCCAAAGAAATGGCAACCATCCAAACAAAGACCAATCTTTGGGTCATGACCAAAATTTTGGTTGAGGTATTGGTTGCCCATGATTTGGCCGACATTGGCAAGAAAAATGAACTAGAGTTGGCTAGAGTTCATTGGCATGCCAAAAAAATGGTAACCATCCAAACAAAGACCAATCTTTTGGTCATGACCAAATTTTGGCAAGGTGCACTTTGGCCACAATCCAAACACACCCCAACACCCAGCTCGTCGAGGATGCACGGGGCACCGCGATGTGTCCGCGGAGTGGTGTAGCGCGGCCAACTGCATCCTCTGGACCTGAGACCATGCCGGGTCGTCTTGCTTTTCCAATGACATGCGGGGATCGCATGTGAGCAAAGGGCATCTCCAACGTTGCCATGACCGCAGCTGACTACCCTGGCACACCAAAACCCTTGTCCCTTGCACCGCCGCGCGGTGCGTTCCCAGCCGATGCCAGCTGCCCGCATTCATGTCGTCCTTTCGTATGTCGTCATTAAGAGGCCCGGTGCCTGCGGAACCAACTCCGGCGACTTAATGACGCACCCGGACGCTTGGCCTCACCGGAATGCGCTACTTAAAGCGGCAACGCCCAGCTAACCTCCACACCATAGCGCATCGTAATCCTACCTGGAAGCACATCCACCATGACCGCAAGCGCGAGTGCTCTGCGGGAGAGCTTGTCTTCGGGGATGGAGCTCGAGGTCGCCGCCCTCACTCAAGTCGCCGCACAAGCGGTGGCCACGCTGGCGGCCGACGACGGGAGCACCGTCAGCCACGTGTCCTACTTGCCGCCATCCAATGTCCGACACCGCCGAGGTCAGGGACTCCTCCGAGGATGAGTAGGGCATGGGAGGCGGTAGGGCATGGTGTGCCAACTGGCCGGTCCGTCTCCCGTGTTCTACTTTTCCTCGCTGGAGACCGCACCTTCACTTCACAGGTCTTGAACCCCGCCCCCGTACATGGAGATCACAGATGGAGGACGTCGGTTGCCGCCGTAGAATAGGTTTAGGCTCGGGTTTCTTATATTTTTTTTGTCCTATAAAAGTTCGAAATGTAATGAAAATCTGCCGTGTTTGCATTAATCTCGGCCGGTGTATATGAACTTTCACAATAATATACATATTGTAGGAGTACTAGCAAGATGCCCGTGCGTTGCACGGAAGATCAAGATCTTGTGGGAGAAAAGGATGAACGAGGGAAAGCCTTATCTGCAAATGTGGAGAGGAGTGCGGGTAAATTGTCATAGTTTCCTTCCTATCTGTTAGATATAGATCGGACGGCCTATATTGCAGGATCGGACACATCTTTCTACATCTACGGGAACCTACAAAAGGGTTAACATAAATTGCCTCTCTCTCTCTCCTCTCCTGATTTTCATGGTGGTGGGCCCCTCCCTCCCCCAATCTACAATCAACAGCTCACACGTTTCACATTGCGTTAATTACGTAACTGGGATTACGTAGGTGTAGCATTACTCGTCCTAAAAAAACCAACTAAGCCAACCCCCCAGCATATCACGCGGGAAAAGACCCGGCCACGCCATTTTAGTCGGGATTACCGGATTACTAGTAGTAGTATCGATGGATCGCGCGAAGCAACAGATTTTTTTAGGGGGAGAAGCACCTAGTTTAAAAGGAAAAAATGTGGTACACTCACAGCACTCCTGTCGCGGTCGCATTGCACCCCACACACGTTCGGTCCTGCACACGGCTCACACAAACGGAACGCGCTTCGGCTTGCCTCTTCACTGACACGTGGGACTGCACTTGGAGAAACCAAGTGAGGGAGTCCTGGATTAGGGGGTCTCCGGACAGCCAGACTATATCCTTTGGCCGGACTGTTGGACTATGAAGATACAAGATTGAATACTTCGTCTCATGTCCGGATGGGACTCTACTTGGCGTGGAAGGCAAGCTAGGCAATATGGATATGTATATCTCCTCTTTTGTAACCGACCTTGTGTAACCCTAGCCCTTTCCGGTGTCTATATAACCCGGAGGGTTTTAGTCCATAGGACAACATACAATCATACCATAGGCTAGCTTCTAGGGTTTAGCCTCTCTGATCTCGTGGTAGATCTACTCTTGTAATACCCATATCATCAATATTAATCAAGCAGGACGTAGGGTTTTACCTCAATCAAGAGGGCCCGAACCTGGGTAAAACATCGTGTCCCCTGCTTCCTGTTACCATCCGCCTAGACACACAGTTCGGGACCCCCTACCCAAGATCCGCCGGTTTTGACACCAACATTGGTGCTTTCATTGAGAGTTCCTCTGTGTCGTCGCCGTTAGGCTTGATGGCTCCTTCTATCATCGATAGCGATGCAGTCCAGGGTGAGACTTTTCTCCCCGGACAGATCTTTGTGTTCAGCGGCTTTGCACTGCGGGCCAACTCGCTTGGCCATCTGGAGCAGATCGAAAGCTATGCCCCTGGCCATCTGGTCAGGTTTGAAAGCTTAAATTACACGGCCGATATCCGCGGAGACTTGATCTTCGACGGATTTGAGCCCCTGCCTTGTGCGCCACGCGGTCACGATGAGTACAATTTAGCTCTGCCATCAGACAGTGTTCAAGAAATTGCACCGGCGGCCGCTCCGACCCTTAATTCGGAGCCAGTTGCGCCTCCCATGGACGGGTGGATAGACCCCGCCACGGAGGCCATATCCCCAATGGCGATCGAGCCGAATATCGACCTTACCCTTCACGAGAGCCGTATTGCGAAACTGCCGGATTCTTCCCCGGCCACGGACTCTGAACCACCTGCGCCTGTGCCTATCAAATCCGACTGGGCGCCAATCATGGAGTTCACCTCCGTGGATATCTTTCAGCACTCGCCCTTCGGCGACATACTGAATTCATTAAAGTCTCTCTCCTTGTCAGGAGATTCCTGACCGAACTATGTCCGGCAGGATTGGGATGCGGATGACGAAGAAATTTGCCGCCCACCCACCACCCACTTAGTAGCCACTGTCGATGACTTCACCGACATGCTCGACTTCGACTCTGAAGACATCGACGGTATGGACGACGATGCAGGAGACGAACAGGAACCACTGCCCACAGGGCACTGGACGCCCACTTCATCACATGACGTATACATGGTGGACACACCAAAAGAAAATGACGACGAGGAACGGAAGGACGCAATGAAGGGTTGTCCCCTCGAGAAGCAGTCAAAGCGGCGGCGTAAGCGCCACTCCAAATCCCGCCTCAGCAGAGACAACGATCATATAGACCCAGCGTTAGAGCAGGGTGAACCATCGCCGGACCACGGCAACACGGAGAATCAAACCGAACAACCCGACTCTGTCAAAGATAATAGTCTGGACGACATCACACCGGACAGACACCCAGAGCAACAGAATGCCCATCAAAGGCTTGTTTCCACCGCGAGGAGTCTAAAAAAGCAGAAGCAAAGGCTCAAGGCTGCGCAAGACACACTCAGAATCAGATGGAGTAAAGTACTCAACACAGCAGCGAAGTACGGCGGCAATCGCCCCACCAAGAGCTACCCAAAGCGGAAGTTGCTACCTGAATTCGATGAGGAGGGCTTAGATCCCCCGCAACCAAAAATTAAAATGGTCATCTGGCCAGATAGATGACCTCACGGCCAACATAGAGCGGCAAACAATGCCGCACATAAGCCAATACGCGATCCACGCGAGGGCTCGCATCAAAAGGACGGCGCAACCAGATCCATCTATGGACCACGCAAGCGCGCTCCAACATACGATGCAACACAACAAACATCCGAACAACACGGTACACCCAGATACAGGGGTGCCACACACCCCCTATGTTTCACCGACGAGGTGCTGGACCATGAATTTCCAGAGGGATTCAAACCCGTAAACATAGAGGCATACGACAGAACAATAGACCCTGGGGTCTGGATTGAGGACTATATCCTCCATATCCCTATGGCTCGAGGAGATGATCTCCATGCCATTAAGTATTTAGCCCTCAAACTCAAAGGGCCAGCTCGGCACTGGCTTAAAAGCCTCCCCGAAAGCTCCATTGGAAGCTGGGAAGAGCTCGAAGACGCTTTTCGGGCAAATTTTCAAGGGACTTATGTCCGACCTCCGTATGCGGACGATTTAAGTCATATAAGTCAACTGCCCGGAGAGTCAGCCCGAAAGCTTTGGAACAAGTTTCTTACTAAAAAGAACCAAATAGTCGACTGTCCGGACGCCAAAGCCTTGGCAGCTTTTAAACACAGCATCCGAGATGAATGGCTTGTCAGACACCTCGGCCAAGAAAAGCCGAGAACAATGGCAGCATTAACAAGCCTCATGACCCGCTTTTGCGCGGGCGAGGACAGCTGGCTAGCCCGATGCAGCACCAGCGACCCAAGTACATCTAAAGTTAGAGATGGAAACGGGAAATCACGACGCAGCAAAAATAATAAGCACTGGAATAAAGAAGACAACCCGAAGAGCACGGCGGTAAACGCCAGATTCAGAAGCTCTCGGCCAAGTCAGCAAAAGCCACCCTCTAAAGGCGCCAGAGATGAACTGTCCAGCCTAAACAAAATTCTGGACCAAATATGTCAGATCCACAGCACCCCCGATAAACCTGCAAATCATACCCACAGAGAATGTTGGGTCTTCAAGCAGTCCGGCAAGCTCAACGCCGAACATAAGGGGCAGGATACACCAAGTGAAGACGAGGATGAGCCTCGCAAGCAAAACACTGGGGAACAGAACAAATTTCCACCAGAAGTCAAAACAGTAAACGTGTTACACGTGATAAAGGGGAGAAACAAAGCGGCACTCCCAGATAAAAATGCCCAAGGGCCTATCACCGCGGAGTTCTGCCACTGGCCGTCTCAGTCTATCACCTTCGACCATCAGGATTACTCGGCAAGTATCCGGCGCGCAGGATGGGCTGCCTTGGTATTAGATCCAATAATTGACGGATACCACTTCACACGAGTCCTGATGGACGGTGGCAGCAGTCTAAACCTGATCTATCAGGACACAGTCTGCAAAATGGGGATAGACCCAACGAAAATTTGCCATAGCAATACTACCTTTAAAGGAGTAACGCCAGGCCCAGGGGCTCATTGCATGGGATCCCTACTATTAGAGCTTATATTCGACTTCCCCGATAACTTCCTTAGCGAAAATTTAACCTTCCATATTGCTTCGTTCCAAAGTGGCTCTCAAGCACTACTTGGACCTGAAGCTTTCGCTTGCTTTAATGCAATACCGCATTATGCTTCCCTCACGCTTAAGATACCTCGTCCACGTGGCATCATTATAGTAAATGGAAATACTGAGTGATCCCTGCGCGCCGAAGAGAGTGCGGCTGCCTTGGCAGCCGCACACTAAAATGGCCTCACCAACTAAAGCATTCGATAGGTCGTCAAGACTACGGACGCGATTAGATGAGTTCGACGCAGCTATATGTAATTCATACAGGTTTGATGGCCACACCCCTATTACAAATACAAGGGGCTCAACACGCGTAGACAAGTGGCAATTTTTACTCATCTTGAATTGTACATGGTTTCTTTAAACCTACCTTTTTGCACGACAACTTTTCACCTAAGTTCCTCTCTTTTACAGATGACCATCATGCTACACCCGTCCAGGATACGGCACAACAGAGACACAGGTGCAGACGTGCAGCAGGGACCCGTTCCAAGGATTCTTTTTAGATTAAGACCCTGCGTAAACCTCTCTTACTGTCTCTTGTTGATACACATCCCTCGGGTTCTCAGTACTATTGAGAAGGATGCTGACGTCTTGGCATGTGTCCACGTCAGAATAATGCACGTACCTGGACACCAGGGGCTTCTTACAAAGGGCACTGTTTAGGCCCGGTTTATACCATAAAGACCGAATACCTTAGGGAGCGTTCGGCGTCGCGAGTTTGGCCTTATATGCATCAGCTCCGAATCATGTCTTTGGTCAAATGTTGGGTTTGCCCGGCTCCTGTGTTTTGCTGCCTTACATTCCGCTCTATCGGCTAAGGCGGCACTAGGAGAACTACTGTGATTGTGCCCCGGTTCATCCGGATGAGCACCTCAGTAGAGAAAGCCGAAAACTGACTGTCATGATATAGTGTGAGACTGGTCAACCACTCGATGACCTATCGGAATGTTAGAATTCCTCCGCCTTAACGAAGGGTCGTTTCCCGACCAGGCATGTACGCACCCCGAATTCGGGAGAGTGCAGAGCCACCAGGGGCTATATAGTAGCCCCACCGTCAAACTCCTATGGCTAAGTGAAAGTGTTAAAGCATTATAGTCCGGTTGCCTCGTTCGCTGCGCTATCACCTCCTTAATAGGACCAAGACATTGGATTAAGTGTGAACACGCGTCTTCTGCGAACACCTCCGCATTATATGCGTGGGGGTTGAAGCCGACGACTGCAATCTTTCAGGTTATATACATATATACATAAATGGCCGCACAGGAGGCATCATATTACTTTCAGGCAAAAGTATAAATACAGCCTTAATAAATTTCATAAACATTGCTTTTACAATGGGAATACATGTCACTCAAACATAATATTCTTTGAGCACTAGGCCTCTATCAAACGAGCACCCTCGAGAACTTCTTCGAAATAATGCTCGATAGCCACTCGGCCTATGGCCGAACCCAGTGCCGCAACAATAGTGGCATCCATCTCCGCCCAGTATGCTTTGACACGGGCAAGGGCCATCCGCGAGCCTTCTATGCACGCCGACCTTTTCATCGCATTGAAGCGCGGCGCCGCACCAAGGAACTGCTGCACTAAGCTGAAATAGATGTTCGGTTTCGGCTTTTCCGGCCACAAATGATCTACGACGGACCTCATGGCAAGTCCGGACAATCTATTGAGTTCGGCCCATTCGACAAGCTGGTCAGTTAGTGGAAGCGGACGCTCTGGAATGTTAAACTGTGACCAGAATAGCTTGTCCACTTCACGATTTGTTTGATCTCGGAAGTATTCGGCCGCATCGACCACGCTCGCAGCCAAGTCCAGATATGCGTCTGCTGAACTCCACAGCCGATCCAGAGGGGCATACCGCGGATCTCCGAACTTCCTCTGCAGCATAAAGGGCTTCCCAGCCACAATATCCCTGGCTTCACGCAGCTCCTCCTTCTTCGCTCTCATAGCAGAGCGGATGTCTTTGGTCGCCATCGTGGCCTTTTCAAGGTCCATCGCCTTTGCTTGGTTTTCTTCTTCAAGGAAATGGCAATGGTCGGCAGTGTCTTTTAACTTTACAGCCATCTTGGCCATTTTCTCTTTGCTCTCACAATGCGCGGCCTTCTCGGCTCTCAACTCTTCGGCCGCCTTCAAAGCAGCCGCATTACTACTCCTTGCTTGTTCTTTGGCTCGGGCAAGTTCCGCCCGAAGGCTCTCCACGATGGCAGCTCCATCCGCAGTCACAACATATTAAAGATACTGGCGTTACGCTGCTCTTACTATGTGACATTCACCAGAAAATATCACTTACCCTGCGCCTCCTCAAGCCGCTTATTAACAAGCTCGATGTCGGCATCCGCCGCATCCAGTTGCCGCTTTAGTTCAGCAACCTCATCAGTCCGGCTAGCCACCGGAGCTCCGGACACCTGCACATAAAGGCGCTCTGGTTATTACCTGGGACTACGATCCTCTATTCGCCGCCGTTTTCGACGACAACCAGAGTCTTAGGGGCTACTATCTACACAGGGCAAACCTAAAAATGTGCGGTTCTACCACAAATGCATATCATTTCACGTACCTCAAAACCCATCAGTAGACTCATAAAGGCTTCGTGCAACCCGCTTTCGGCGGACGAAATCCTTTCAATCACTGTACCCATCAATGTACGGTGTTCTTCTGAGATATTTGCTCGCTCTAGCAGATCCCTCAGTGCGTCCAACCGCATACCAGACGGTGCTGGATTCTTTTGGTTGCTCTCTTCAAGAGACGGATACTGGGGACTTCGGGCGACCATAGGATTATCTTCTCGCCTCACCTGATCCGGCGAGGCCCTCCGTGACGACACTTCAAGGTCGCCCACTTCTTGAGCGGGGGAGTCCGGGGGAGGCGTTTCGCTCTCCATCATCTCTGGAAGAAGATCCCCCGAAGACGAGCTCTGCTGAGAAGGGCTAAGATCCGAACTGCAAGATAAATGCTTCGGTTATTTTCCTCGGAAGTAAGGTATAATATCTTTATTATTAAGCATTTTTTATCACTTACGGCTCCTTAGAGGGATGATCCCCGCGCGGACTTTATGCTGCAAGAGCACCCCTCAAGGTAGGACCCTCTGTTGGAGATTTCTTCTCTCGTTTGGAAGCCTTGGTTTCCGGATCTTCAAAGTCAGTCTTCTTCCTTCTCCGAAGCGAGAGAAGGTCAGATTCTTCCCCTTGGTTATCCTCCTTCACGGAGGCGCTCATTCCCTTGGTTGGAATTGGTAGCGATGGGGGCCTGCTTTCGCCCTCATTATTCCCCCCTTTATCTTCCTTTGAGGGCTCCGGGCAAGGTGCTAGCTCGAGCATCTTTTCCAGTACCGGATTATCCAAACCCTCAGGATGGGGGGCCGAACACCGAATCATCTTCGCCTTTGTTAACCAGTCCTGGTCAAAGAGCGATTTCTCAGAATGACGTCATGATAAATGAAAGACGATGTGTTCGGCTAGAGGATTACTTACTTGGTCGGTGGTGCGGTTGCTGCTCAGGCCCACGTCCTCGGTAGTATTCGGACACTTTATTTTGGGTCCGAAGAATGATTTATACATCTCCTCGTGCGTCAGGCCGAGGAAATTCTGAATAGTGCGCGGTCCTTCTGGGTTGAACTCCCACATGCAGAGGGGCCGGCGTTTACAAGGTTGGACTCGACGAGCCAGCATGACTTGCACCACCGTAACCAGACTGAAATCTCCTTCTAAGAGATCTTGAATGTGGCTCTGCAGTATAGGCACGTCCTTGTCTAGACCCCAGCTCATCCCTCTGCTAATCCATGACATCAGTTGTGGTGGAGGGCCCAAGCGGAAAGCAGGGGCGGCCACCCACTTGGCACTTCTGGGAGCTATAATGTAAAACCACTCCCGTTGCCATAATCCGGACACCTCTGGAAAGGAACCCTTTGGCCATGGAGCTCCAGCGATCTTGCTTATTAATGCACCTTCGCATGCTACATGCTGCCCCTCGACCATCTTCGGCTTCACGTCAAAGGTCTTGAGCCACAGGCCGAAGTGAGGGGTAATGCGGAGGAATGCCTCACATACGACAATAAATGCCGAGATGTGGAGAAAGGAGTCTGGGGCTAGATCGTGGAAATCTAGCCCGTAATAGAACATCAAACCCCTAACGAAGGGATCCAGAGTGAGGCCTAGACCTCGGAGGAAGTGGGAGACGAACACAACGTTCTCGTTGGGTTCGGGAGTAGGGACGACCTGCCCTCGGGCAGGCAGCCGATGCGAAACCTCAGCGGTCAGGTATCTGGCCTCCCTCAACTTCTTGATATCCTCTTCCGTAATGGAGGAGGGCATCCACCGGCCTTGAAGGCTAGATCCGGACATGATTGAAGGTCTGAAGCACCTGACCTAGGCTTTTGGTGTTAGAACTCGAGGCAGGGGAAGGATTTGATTGAGCACGGGAGGGAAAAAGTAAAAGCCTTGTCCCTTCATAAAGAGGGTGAATATCAAGCGTCCTCCTAGTGGACGTTTGGGACTTGCCTAAAATCTAGGAGTCCTAGGCACGGTTGGGTTAACAATGACCGTATTGATGAGAATCTCGTAATTAGGGGAACACGATCTCTGCTTTGACAAGACGTGTCAAAAAACAGCCTCGCGTTATGTGCGGGGCTAGTTAAAGGAAACGGTTTGAATAATCATCGGGCCATGGCATAATGTCGTGTTGCCAAAACAAGTCAGCAAATTAGATTTGTGGAAATATTATTCTCTCTATGGTGGTATGTGGAACTTATTTTGCAGGGTCGAACACTATCCTTGTATTCAAACTCTTCTGTGATGTGTTCGGAGGAGGAACCCGCCTTGCAATGCCGAAGACAATGCTGTGCGCCGGACTCATCGTCATTGAAGCCTGGTTCAGGGGCTACTGGGGGAGTCCTGGATTAGGGGGTCTCCGGACAGCCGGACTATATCCTTTGGCTGGACTATTGGACTATGAAGATACAAGATTGAAGACTTCGTCTCGTGTCCGGATGGGACTCTACTTGGCGTGGAAGGCAAGCTAGGCAATACGGATATGTATATCTCCTCCTTTGTAACCGACCTTGTGTAACCCTAGCCCTTTCCGGTGTCTATGTAAACCGGAGGGTTTTAGTCTGTAGGACAACATACAATCATACCATAGGCTAGCTTCTAGGGTTTAGCCTCTCTGATCTCGTGGTTGATCTACTCTTGTAATACCCATATCATCAATATTAATCAAGCAGGACGTAGGGTTTTACCTCCATCAAGAGGGCCCGAACGTGGGTAAAAGATCGTGTCCCCTGCCTCCTGTTACCATCCGCCTAGACGCACAGTTCGGGACCCCTACCCGAGATCCGCCAGTTTTGACACCAACACCGACCATGCGCCAACCCCCCCCCCCCCCGCCCACCGCACGAAAATCCTCCCCCCTCCCCACACACACACCCAAAAATTCCCCCCAAATCCGATTCAACCACCCTTCGGCCAACTAGCCAATAATATTCCCCAAACCCCCTCCCCCTGTCCCCCTCCACTCCATTCGCTCCGCCAAAGACGCCCTCCCCGCCGCGCCGATACGTCGGTGCCGTGGTTCGGCGATCCTCTCGCTCCCACAGTACGCTCTCGTAGACTACCGTCCTCTAGCCGCGCCGCCACCTCTGGCTACGTTCTTGTGGAGGCGCACGGCGGTCAGCGCCGCCACCGCTGGCGACGTTCGTGTGGAGATGCACGGCGGTCAGCTTCTCCCACGGTACGTGCATTCTAGACTGAGGCCCCGTTCATGTCGGTGTAGCACTGAATGTTAGCTGATAGATGTTGTTAATCTCATTGTTTGCCGAAGTAGTTTACTGTCAATATGCTCTGCTTAAGAAGCTTCCTTGCCCTGTTCTGCACTCAATCTTCTTAACAGAGATGGCATGCCAAGGCCGATTAGTTGCTAAAATATCCTGCCATATATTTACTGTGACGTAGATTGCCATGGTCTAGTAGCCAATCTGTTAGCTGAAATAGCTCTACATCGTTTTATACTCGATCTTTGTTGCTGCGATGGCCTTCCATAGTTTGATGGCTGTGTGCTCGGCCTCATTGACTGCTGAAACAGCCTGCCATAATTTGGCACTCAAATCTGTTTGCTGAATTAGCTTTACATATATTTTGTTACTTATATCTGCTCGTCCAAATATCTTGCCATAGCTTTAGACATCGACCAAGGTATTTTTTCTGGACTTCATAAAAAAGCATATATGTTTTTCCTGTAATATCTAGTAGAAGAACTAATTTGTATGTCTAATAGATGGACAGGTCTTGGATAACTTCTGCTCGAAGATTCTTTGTTGCATATGTCGAGGGGGTTGAAAACTTCATGAACTTTATCAGAGCTGAGTACGGTGGTCCGAAATCAGATGTGCTCTGCCCGTGTAGCAGTTGTATGAATTTAGTTACAAGACCCCAGTCAACTGTGCAAAATCATCTACACTTGTATGGGATGTCGGTCACATATACTAGGTGGGTTCATCATGGTGAAGCTGTGAATGTCAATGTTATTAACTATGTGGAAGCAGCAGATCACCATCTTGATCTGCCTGATGCTCAGGTGGAAGAGGAGGAGGAGGTGGTGGTGGCGGAGCCAGTGAGTTTGACCAACATTGAAACAATGCTACGAAATGCTCGTGCATTCCGTGAACTTTCACCTATAGAAGAAAAACAGCGGGCCCGCATCTTGGAACAATGCAACGTTGCTGTCACCCCAGGAAATAAGCTATCATTATTCTCAGCTATGGTCACCTTTCTTCAGGTGAAGACATCTGAGTGGATGACCAACAAATCATTCGACGCGATGTTCGCTGCTTTCCGCAAATCTTTCCCAGATGCGTCTGAGCTGCCACACACCTACAGTAAAATGAAGAATTTCCTTCGTGCAGTTGGAATTGGATATGATATGATCCATGTTTGTAAGAATAATTGTGTTCTGTTCCGGAAGGATTGTGCCAACTTAAGTGAATGCCCGAAATGCAAATCATTAAGATGGAAAGATGGCGATGTTGTGAAGAGGATTCCTCATAATGTTATGAGACATTTTTCAATTACACCAAGATTGCAGAGGTTGTCTCATGATGCTGAAACAAGAGAGGATGTAATGTGGCATTCTAGGAACTAGGAGTACAGAGATCAGAATGTAATGGGCCATCCATCTCATGGTAGTGAGTGTAAAAGCTTCAATGATAAACACAAAGAGTTTGCTCCTGACCCGAGAAACATTATACTTGGCTTAGCTTCAGATGGATTTAACCCATTTGGCCACCAGAGCACCACATATAGCATGTGGCCAGTGCTTGTTATCCCTTACAACATGCCTCCAAATGTCTGCACCAAAGAATAAAACTACATGATGGCCTTGCTCATCCCAGGTCCAAAAAGTCCTGGAAAGGATTTTGATTTGTTCATGGATCCTCTTATGGAGGAACTTCAACAGTTATGGAAGGGTGTTTTCACTCGAGACCTATATAGCAGCCCACCAACTGATTTCTTTCTGCGTGCTGTTATAATTTGGTGCATCCATGATTATCCGGCTTTGGGCACTATGTCAGGGCGAACGACACATGGTTACAATGCATGTGTTCGCTGTGACAGGAATCCGCTGTCATACGCAATACTTAGCAAGATCTGTTACATTGGACACTGCTGTTTCCTTGCCAAGGACAAGCCGCATCCTAGAAAATATCGAAGACATGTGTTCAATGCAAAGCATGAAAACCGTGATGCGCCAAAGAGGCTCACCGCCGATGAGTTGCAAGTGGAATTAGAGAAGGTTAGGCATATTACACCAGGAAACCATCCTGGTAATGGTAGCGGGAAAAGGAAGCGTGGCAGGGTAGAAGAGAGATTATTGTTTACCCGCAGGTCCACTTTGTGGGACTTGGAGTATTGGAAAGATTTGGATCTAAGGAATAATCTTGATGTGATGCACATCAAGAAAAATATATGTGACAGCATTATCGGCACACTTCTTAATATTGAAGGCAAGACGAAAGATACCTTAAAATCTAGGATTGATTTGACACACATGGGTATCAGAAAGGATTTGCAGGTGCAAGATGAAGGTAAACCACGGGATATGGCACCAGATGTGTACGTCTTGGACAAGGTAAAAAGAAAAGAATTCTGTGAGGTCCTGTCACGTGTGAGATTCCCACATGGATTTGCTTCCAACCCTGAAAGGAGAGTCAGTGCAGATGGAAACAAGGTACAAGGGTTGAAAACTCATGACTGCCACATCCTACTTCAAAGGGTTTTACCTGTTATCCTTAGAGGATTGGGCCGCCCTGAATTATACAGAGCAGTTGCAGAGTTGGGAGTAGGAAAGGATAGATGCTTTGGAGCATCGTAGAGACAAGATACCAACTATCCTATGCGACCTTGAGAAGATATATCCTCCAGCCTTCTTTGATGTGATGGTGCATTTGGCTGTTCATCTACCTGATGAGGCACTACTTAGAGGTCCAGTACAGTATGGCTGGATGTACCCTATTGAAAGGCGGCTAGGCACTTTCAAGGGCTATGTTAGGAACAGAGCTAGACCCGAGGGTTCCATTGCAGAGGCCTACATTGGTACAGAAGCATTGACATTCTGCTCAAAATACATTGAAACAGCTGATTAGCTTAGCAAAGAGGTGGGTGAAGACAATCCCGGGCTCAATGTTTTCGATTATTCTGTTCGAGTTACAGGGAAGAGTCGACAAGAGGACAAACCTAAAGATTTAGACAAAATGGTTTGGTATGTGTTGAATAACTGTCCTGAGATACTACCTTATATCAAGTAAGTGCAGTATTGCAGCTTATACATTGTAATCTACTAAACTTGCAGCACATTCTTATATATTTAGATGTTTGACGCGATCACTATGTTGTGCAGCATCTACAAAGAGGAGTTACTGCCGCAAAATCTAAGAAACATTGACAAACTGGTTATGGAAGGATTTGCGAAATGGTTCAAGAACCATGTAAGCTTTTGAAGTGCACTGTCAGTTTTTTTAATATATTGAGTACATAAGATGACCAGCTTGTCTATTTTCTAACCATAGGTTAAGAAGATGCTGGAGGATGGGCAGGTAGTTGATGATGCCCTTTACTCACTAGCAATGGGTCCTGATACTCGGGTAAGACATTATGAATCTTGCGTTGTTGGAGATGTGCGCTACAACACCCTTGCACGAGACGAAGGCAGGAAGACACAAAACAGTGCCATCATGAGCACGGATACGTATGACAAAGAGATAACTGAAATGTATGCTAACATAACAGACATTATTCAGTTGCAATATATCTCCAGTTTCGAGGATCATCGCTGTGTGGTTCTGTTGTGCTGTCGTTGGTATAACCTGTTTTCCAGGATCGCAAAATCCAGAGCTGATGATTATTTCAAATCCATCAATGTCAAGGCAGCGTACCAGACCAACGAGCCTTTTATTTTGGCAAATCAAGCAACACAGATATTTTTCTTGGAAGACACATTTGCACGTAGCGATGACTGGAGAGTATTGCAAAGGTTTGAGCAGAGGAATTCGTTTAATGAAGTTGCATAACAAGATGATGCTTACACTGCTGCTGATGTACAAGATAACACAAATGTTCCTAATATCTTTGAGAACCATCACGTCAATGACGCCGGCGAAAAGATTGTCTGTCGTGCTGTAGACATACAAGAGTTGATCAAGAAGAAGCCAACGTTCGAGGAC
Source organism: Triticum aestivum (assembly GCF_018294505.1). Taxonomy (NCBI): domain Eukaryota; kingdom Viridiplantae; phylum Streptophyta; class Magnoliopsida; order Poales; family Poaceae; genus Triticum; species Triticum aestivum. Next base: position 503,538,946 of record NC_057800.1, on the reverse strand, counting down.
GTTGAGGGCGAAGAAGAAGATGACACCATGGGGAATTACGATTCAGACTGATACACATGGCGAAGATGTTGACGCTGCTGCTGCGGATGATGATTACATTGCTTTTGTCGTATTTGCCTGTCAAAAGACGTTTTTTATCTACTATGTGAAATTGTGTTTGCTATGATAACTGAAACCTGATGAACATGTTGTTTAGTATTTTGCTGTGAGAACATCACTTGTTATGTATGCTGATTTGTGTTTGGTGATTGTATGACAACTAAAAAATGATGACATTGTTGTTTAGTTGTACTCATATTTGGCTGTGAAACTTGAATTTGATGACATAGTTTGTTGTTGGACTGCAATTTGCTCGACGTCTTTGAATGAGAACAAAGCTGACCCGACAGGGCCTCTGCTATTTATTTATTTATATGAGCAAAAGGGGATACCCCCTGATTTCCGTTAATAGAAATCATTAGATGTTCACAACACTACGCCCAGCCTGCTACACAGGTTTCATTCATTACTAGTTTCAGCAAAGTGCTCATGTCGTAGCCATTGAATACATCATGAGTGCTACATACACTGCAAATAAAGAGACAACCATCCTACAGAGCACATCGATTTTGCCCATTATCTTCACAAGATCTTTCATCTCCTCATTGCTGTCAAGGCCGTTCAGCATCTGTTGCTTGGCCATGATCAGAGGAACTGCATCTTTAAGCTTCTGCTCTGCATCTTGCTCTTCTGTTGTTCCTTCAGTTACTTGTCCAACACCCCAACCTACTGGTATTGGGATTCCTTGGCTAACCAAATAATCAGCATAGTTGCATTCCCCCACATCAGCAACTTCCCAGAAATACAAATCACATGAATCTTCCCTTTTCTGCACGAATCAAATTGGTAGATCATCAACCAAACTATTAAAAAAATTAGCAACTGAAAGTAGCAGAACAACACTTAAACATATTATTACCCCATGATTCGGGCATTTGTAGAAGACTCAGCCAGGGTTGCGGATTGTGGTTGAGACGCGATGGATAACTCTACGTGATTTGCAGCAGTGGCACCACACCAACGGCAGCGGGTTGCGATGAGCAATTAGTTGCGGTGCGCGTGCCGGCGAGGGTGTGATGAGACCCACAGGCGATGGTATGGGTTGCGACTTGGCGCATATCTGGTTGTTACCTGCTGAAGAGCAGGTGGACGAGCAGCCAGCGGACATGGTTGTTGCGGCCAGAGCCTTTGATGCTAGGCAGAGTAAGTAGAGAAGAGGAGAAGCGGATGTTGGATATGTCAGTTTCATTACTTGCAGAGTAGCATAGCACCATATATAGTCATAGTCTAGGTTTGGATTCGAACCAGCTACAGGAGCACGTCTTTCTTTTTTCTAAAACTCGGCAACGTCTCATTACTGGTACACTAGCTTGTTCTGTACGCCTTCCCAAGTCTTTGATTTTCTTTCCCTTTTCTTGCTAGGAAGGAAGGAGGACAAAATTGAGAGTTCCTGGGACTCGAACCCAAGACCTCTCGGTTGAAAACCAAGGGTGCTAGTCACTTATGTGGCGAACGTTCCCTCTGAGGAGGACGGCAGACGAACGCATTTTCCTCGCAGTTTTCTTCCTATATATAAAAAAGTATGCTACTTGGTGTCCGCTTAGTCAACAAAACGATTGTGCCAACCTTGACCATTGGATTGACATTCAACGTCTGTCGCGTTTCTTCAGTCTCTTCTTCCTCGAGCCGCCAAAGCCAAACCAGCGCCGGCGGGACCGCCTGCTCCCGCCTCCCACGGCTGGTTGTGATCTGCCCCGGCTCCTGTTCGTTCCCGTCCGAGGCCTCACCATCGTCCTCCGCCTTGGTCCGCTCGCTGCGGCACCGCCCTCCGGTGTTTTCAACATGGTCAACAACCAAGAGGAATAAGGAGATGATTGTACATGGTGAGGATGACAGTAGGGACCCAGCAGCGCGCGCAGTAATTTTGTTTTTTCGGGACGGAGAAGGGTATCAACTGGGTTGTGCGGGACCCGTGGCCCCTCTAGCCCAGGCTTTTATTTCATATGTTTAGCACATGTCCAGCCCAGTTTGTTTTTTTCCTTTCTGAAAATTGCTAGCCAGCTATTTTGTTTTTTGCAGAATAACCAATGTAGGCCTACTTGCTTTTCTATGCCCTGCTGGGCCGAAAATCTTTCAAGACGAGGAGGGATGCATTTTGCCCAGAAAATGGGCTATAAGTAATAAGAAATGGGCTATAAGTAATAATAAATGGGCTGTAAAATGAAAAAATATAGCAAACAGACAATTAGTTCCAAAATACTGTTTTCTTTCGGATTTTGATATTTTAAATTTCATTGTTTTTGTGCGGGTAAAATTTCATTGAATTTAAATTAAGGTATATTTAGATTTAAAATTAATTTGAATATGGCTAGAAATTTCGGGTTGTATGCTGTTTGGGACAGATTTGGAGGCTGACTTGTGGGTCTACTAGGTTGACATGTACTTTGGCTTTGTCGACTTAGTCCACAAACGATTCTAGCAGCAGTGAGCCTTGGATGTTAATCCAACGGCCGTGCTGCTTCTTCAATATCTGATCTTCTTGCTCCAGCCGCCCAAACCAGCTCTGGTGGGACTGCCTGCTCCCGCCTCCCATGGCCGGCTGTGCTGCCGCATAGGCCGCACCGCCCCACCCTACTTCATTGCTGGCTAGGCCATTCCTCTACTCACCCACACCTCCTGTTATTTTCCAGCGACGGCAGCTGGATCAGTAAACCCTCGTACTCCCCACCGCGTGGGCAACCATTGCCGAGTCTTCCCCGGCTCCGTGTTGTTCCCTTCCTAGGCCTCGCCGTCGTCCACCGCCATGGTGCTCTCGGCGCGGCCTGGTCAACTTGGTCAACGAATGACATCCATCGGCCGTGGACTGTACGTGCAAAATAATAATTCCTCCACCTGACAGCTGGGACCCACTGGAAGGGCCTCTGTATTTCGCGAAAAAAACGTTCCCCCCGCTGACATGTCGGACCCACCAGCTATATCTTCGCATGCAAGGAAGTGCCTCCTTATTACGAACAAAAAATGAATACCCCCCTGCTAGCTGGGACCCACCATAGTGGGAGGATGACTTGTGGGCCAACAAAGTTGACGGGGACGGAGGGCTTTGTCAACTTAGTCAATATGAACGATTCTAGCTCCAGTGACCTTACGATGTCCATCCAACGGCCGTAGTGCTTCTTCAACCTCTGGTCTTCTTGCTCCAGCCGCCCAAAGCGGCGCCGGTCATGCCGCATGCTCCCGCCTCCCGTGGCCGGCTGTGCTGCCATGGAGGACTAACCACACCCTACTATTCCCAGCGCTGGCCAGGCCCTGCGGCGACGGCAGCCTCACACCGCAGCCGAACCAGTGAACCCTCGTACTCCTCTCCGCGCGGGCTTCCGCTGCTGCGTCTTCCCCGGCTCCGTGTCGTCCCCTTCCTAGGCCTCGCCGTCGTCCACCGCGTGCTCTCCGCGCGGCGTGGTCAACGTGGTCAAGGAATGACTTCCATCGGAAGAGTACTGTACATGGAGAGGCTGACAGCTGGGTCCACGGCCAGAGCCCAGTTTTTTTGTGATTTGCCAAGTAAGTCACTTTGTCAGGCATGTTGGGCTTGTTGGGTAACGTAGTAATTTCAAAATTTTCCTACGCACACGCAAGATCATGGTGATGCATAGCAACGAGAGGGGAGAGTGTTTTCCACGTACCCTCGTAGACCGAAAGCGGAAGCGTTATATCAACGCGGTTGATGTAGTCATACGTCTTCATGATCCGACCGATCCAAGTACCGAAACCACGGCACCTCCGAGTTCTGCACACGTTCGGCTCGGTGACGTCCTCGCCTTCTCGATCCAGCAAGAGGGGCGAAGTAGTAGATGAGTTCCAGCAACACGACGGCGTGGTGACGGTGTTGGTGAAGAACAATCTCCGCAGGGCTTCACCTAACCACTATGAAAACTATGACGGAGGATAAACTAGAGGAGACGGGGTAGCCGGCACACGGCTTGGTGTTTCTTGATGTCTCTTTGGTGCTAGCCCTACCCCTCTATTTATATGTTGAGCCCTGGGGTCGAAACTTGGAGTAAAAACCTCCTCAAAGTCGGTTTCACCCGAAAGGCAAGAGTCCTTCTCGGACTCCAGGGCTAGACGCCAGGGTTCCCGGCGTCTACCCCCTAGACGCTAGGGTTCCTGGCGTCTAGCCTCTGGTCTCCGCAAAACTTCCTTTTGCACTTTCCAAAAGCCTCGTGGGCTTTCCCCTTTGGCCCAGATAAAGTGTTCTCGTGCCCAAACATTTCAGGAAACATCCGGACCCCTTCCGGTGAATTTCGGAACCCTTCCGGAGATCAAACACTACTATCCACATATCAATCTTTACTTCCGGACCATTCCGGAGTTCCTCGTCATATCTGTGATCTCATCCAAGACTTCGAACAACATTCGGTCACCAACATACATAACTCATAGTACTATATCGTCAACGAATGTTAAGCGTGCGGACCCTACGGGTTCGAGAACTATGTAGACATGACCGAGACACCTCTCTAGTCAATAACCAATAGCGGGACCTGGATGCCCATATTGGCTCCTACATATTCTACGAAAATCTTTATTGGTCAGACCGCATAACAACATACGTTATTCCCTTTGTCATCGGTATGTTACTTGCCAAAGATTCGATCATCGGTATCTCAATACCTAGTTCAATCTCGTTACCGGCAAGTCTCTTTACTCGTTCCGTAATACATCATCCTGCAACTAACTCATTAGTTGCAATGCTTGCGAGGCTTATAGTGATGTGCATTACTGAGTGGGCCCATAGATACCTCTCCGACAATCGGAGTGACAAATCCTAATCTCGAAATACGCCAACCCAACAAGTACCTTTGGAGACACCTGTAGAGCACCTTTATAATCACTCGGTTACATTGTGACGTTTGGTGGCACACAAAGTGTTCCTCCGGTAAACGGGAGTTGCATAATCTCATAGTCATAGGAACATGTATAAGTCATTAAGAAAGCAATAGCAACAAACTAAACGATCAAGTGCTAAGCTAACGGAATGGGTCAAGTCAATCACATCATTCTCCTAATGATGTGATCCCGTTAATCAAATGACAACTCATGTCTATGGTTAGGAAACTTAACCATCTTTGATCAACGAGCTAGTCAAGTAGATGCATACTAGTGACACTCTGTTTGTCTATGTATTCACACATGTATTATGTTTCCGGTTAATACAATTCTAGCATGAATAATAAACATTTATCATGAAATAAGGAAATAAATAATAAGTTTATTATTGCCTCTAGGGCATATTTCCTTCAGTCTCCCACTTGCACTAGAGTCAATAATCTAGATCACATCGCCATGTGATTTAACATCAACAGTTCACATCACCATGTGATTAACACCCATAGTTCACATCGTCATGTGACCAACACCCAAAGGGTTTACTAGAGTCAATAATCTAGTTCACATCGCTATGTGATTAACACCCAAAGAGTACTAAGGTGTGATCAGGTTTTGCTTGTGAGAGAAGTTTAGTCAACGGGTCTGCAACATTCAAATCCGTATGTATTTTGCAAATTTCTATGTCAACAATGCTCTGCACGGAGCTACTCTAGCTAATTGCTCCCACTTTCAATATCCAGATTGAGACTTAGAGTCATCTGGATCAGTGTCAAAAACTTGCATCGTCGTAACCCTTTACGACGAACCTTTTGTCACCTCCATAATCGAGAAACATATCCTTACTCCAGTAAGGATAATTTTGACCAATGTCCAGTGATCTACTCCTAGATCACTATTGCACTCCCTTGGCAAACTCAGGGCAGGGTATACAATAGGTCTGGTACACAGCATGGCATACTTTATAGAACCTATGGCTGAGGCATAGGGAATGACTTTCATTCTCTTTCTATCTTCTGTCGTGGTCGGGCTTTGAGTCTTACTCAATTTCACACCTTGTAACACAGGCAAGAACTCTTTCTTTGACTGTTCCATTTTGAACTATTTCAAAAATCTTGTCATGGTATGTACTCATTGAAAAACTTATCAAGCGTCTTGATCTATCTCTATAGATCTTGATACTCAATATGTAAGCAGCTTCATCGAGGTCTTTCTTTGAAAAACTCCTTTCAAACATTCCTTTATGCTTTGCAGAATAATTCTACATTATCTCCGATCAACAATATGTCATTCACATATAGTTATCAAAAATGTTGTAGTGCTCCCACTCACTTTCTTGTAAATACAGGCTTCACCGCAAGTGTGTATAAAACTATATGCTTTGATCAACTTATCAAAGCATATATTCCAACTCCGAGATGCTTGCACCAGTCCATAGATGGATCACTGGAGCTTGCATATTTCGTTAGCACCTTTAGGATTGACAAAACTTTCTTGTTGCATCATATACAACTCTTCTTTAATAAATCCATTAAGGAATGTAGTTTTGTTTATCCATTTGCCAGATTTCATAAAATGTGGCAATTGCTAACATGATTCAGACAGACTTAAGCATAGATACGAGTGAGAAACTCTCATCATAGTCAACACCTTGAACTTGTCGAAAACCTTTTGTGACAATTCTAGCTTTGTAGATAGTAACACCACTATCAGCGTCCGTCTTCCTCTTGAAGACCCATTTAATCTCAATGGCTCGCCGATCAATGGGCAAGTCAATCAAAGTCCATACTTTGTTCTCATACATGGATCTCATCTCAGATTTCATGGCCTCAAGCCATTTCGCGGAATCTGGGCTCATCATCGCTTCCTCGTAGTTCGTAGGTTCGTCATGGTCAAGAAACATGACCTCCAGAACAGGATTAACGTACCACTCTGGTGCGGATCTCACTCTGGTTTACCTACGAGGTTTCGGTAGTAACTTGATCTGAAGTTACATGATCTTCATCATTAGCTTCCTCACTAATTGGTGTAGTAGTCACACGAACAGATTTATGTGATGAACTACTTTCCAATAAGGGAGCAGGTACAATTACCTCATCAAGTTCTAATTTCCTCCCACTCACTTCTTTCGAGAGAAACCCCTTCTCTAGAAAGACTCCGAATTTAGCAACAGAAGTCTTGCCTTCGGATCTGTGATAGAAGGTGTACCCAACAGTCTCCTTTGGGTATCCTATGAAGACACATTTCTCCGATTTGGGTTTGAGCTTATCAGGATGAAACTTTTTCATATAAGCATCGCAGCCCCAAACTTTAAGAAATGACAGCTTAGGTTTCTTGCCAAACCATAGTCCATACGGTGTCGTCTCAACGGATTTAGATGGTGCCCTATTTAACGTGAATGCAGCTGTCTCTAATGCATAACCCCAAAACGATAGTGGTAGATCGGTAAGAGACATCATAGATCGCACCATATCTAATAAAGTACGGTTATGACGTTCGGACACACCATTACACTATGGTGTTCCAAGTGGCGTGAGTAGTGAAACTATTTCACATTGTTTTAACTGAAGGCCAAACTCGTAACTCAAAATATTTTACTTCTGCGATCATATCGTAGAAACTTTTATTTTGTTACGATGATTCTCCACTTCACTCTGAAATTCTTTGAACTTTTCAAATGTGTCAGACTTGTGTTTCATCAAGTAGATATACTCATATCTGCTCAAATCATCTGTGAAGATCAGAAAATAATGATACCTGCCGTGAGCCTCAATATTCATCGGACCACATACATCAGTATGTATGATTTCCAACAAATCTTTTGCTCGCTCCATTGTTCCGGAGAACGGAGTCTTATTCATCTTGCCCATGAGGCATGGTTCGCAAGCATCAATTGATTCATAATCAAGTGATTCCAAAAGTCCATCAGCATGGAGTTTCTTCATGCGCTTTACACCAATATGACCTAAATGGCAGTGCCACAAACAAGTTGTACTATCATTATTAACTTTGCATTTTTTGGCTTCAATTTTATGAATATGTGTATCATTATGATCGAGATCCAACAAACCATTTTTGTTGGTGTGTATGACCATAGAAGGTTTTATTCATGTAAATAGAACAACAATTGTTCTCTAACTTAAATGAATAACCGTATTGCAATAAACATGATCAAATCATATTCATGTTTAACGCAAACACCAAATAACACTTATTTAGGTTCAACACTAATCCCAAAAGTATAGCGAGTGTGCGATGATTATCATATCAATCTTGGAACCAGTTCCAACACACATCGTCACTTCACCCTTAACTAGTCTCTGTTCATTCTGCAACTCCCGTTTCGAGTTACTACTCTTAGCAATTGAACTAGTATCAAATACCGAGGGGTTGCTACGAACACTAGTAAAATACAAATCAATAATCTGTATATCAAATATACTTTTGTTCACTTTGCCATCCTTCTTATCCGCCAAATACTTGGGGCAGTTCCGCTTCCAGTGACCAGTCCCTTTGCAGTGGAAGCACTTAGTCTCAGGCTTAGGACCAGACTTAGGATTTTTCACTTGAGCAGCAACTTGCTTGCCATTCTTCTTGAAGTTCCCTTTCTTTCCCTTTGCCCTTTTCTTGAAACTAGTGGTCTTGTTAATCATCAACACTTGATGTTCTTTCTTGATTTCTACCTTCATCGATTTCATCATCATGAAAAGCTCGAGAATCGTTTTCATCATCCCTTGCATACTATAGTTCATCACGAAGTTCTACTAACTTGGTGATGGTGACTAAAGAATTCTGTTAATCACTATTTTATCTGGAAGATTAACTCCCACTTGATTCAAGCGATTGTAGTACCCAGACAATCTGAACACATGCTCACTGCTTGAGCTATTCTCCTCCATCTTTTAGCTATAGAACTTGTTGGAGACTTCATATCTCTCAACTCGGGTATTTGTTTGAAATATTAACTTCAACTCCTGGAACATCCATATGATCCATGACATTCAAAACGTCTTTGAAGTCCCGATTCTAAGTTGTTAAGCATGGTGCACTAAACTATCAAGTAGTCATCATATTGAGCTAGCCAAACGTTCATGACGTCTGCATCTGCTCCTACAATAGGTCTGTCACCTAGCGGTGCATTAAGGACATAATTCTTCTGTGCAGCAATGTGGATAAACCTCAAATCACGGATCCAATCCGCATCATTGCTACTAACATCTTTCAACTTAGTTTTCTCTAGGAACATATCAAAAATAAAACAGGGGAGCTAAACACTAGCTATTGATCTACAACATAGATATGCTAATACTACCAGGACTAAGTTCATGATAAATTAAAGTTCAATTAATCATATTACTTAAGAACTCCCACTTAGATAGACATCCCTCTAATCATCTAAGTGATCATGTGATCCAAATCAACTAAACCATAACCGGTCATCACGTGAAATGGAATAGCTTTCAATGGTGAACATCATTATGTTGATCATATCTACTATATGATTCACGCTCGACCTTTCGGTCTCGGTGTTCCGAGGCCATATCTGCATATGCTAGGCTCGTCAAGTTTAACTTGAGTATTCTGCGTGTGCAAAACTGGCTTGCACCCGTTGTAGATGGACGTAGAGCTTATCACACCGGATCATCACGTGGTGTCTGGGCACGACAAACTTTGGCAATGGTGCATACTCAGGGAGAACACTTTTATCTTGAAATTTAGTGAGAGATCATCTTGTAATGTTATCGTCAAACAAAGCAAGATAAGATGCATAAAAGATAAACATCACATGCAATCAATATAAGTGATATGATATGGCCATCATCATCTTGTGCTTGTGATGTCCATCTCCGAAGCACCTTCATGATCACCATCATCACCGGCGCGACACCTTGATCTCCATCGTAGCATCGTTGTCGTCTCGGCAATCTTATGCTTCCATGACTATCGCTACCGCTTAGTGATAAAGTAAAGCATTACAGCGCAATTGCATTGCATACAATAAAGCGACAACCATATGGCTCCTGCCAGTTGTCGATAACTCGGTTACAAAACATGATCATCTCATACAATAAAATTTAGCATCATGTCTTGACCATATCACATCACAACATGCCCTGCAAAAACAAGTTAGACTTCCTCTACTTTGTTGTTGCAAGTTTTACGTGGCTGCTACGGGCTGAGCAAGAACCGTTCTTACCTACCCATCAAAACCACAACGATAGTTTGTCAAGTTGGTGCTGTTTTAACCTTCGCAAGGACCGGGCGTAGCCACACTCGGTTCAACTAAAGTTGGAGAAACTGACACCCGCCAGCCACCTGTGTGCAAAGCACGTCGGTAGAACCAGTCTCGCGTAAGCATACGCGTAATGTCGGTCTGGGTCGCTTCATCCAACAATACCGCCGAACCAAAGTGTGGCATGCTGGTAAGCAGTATGACTTATATCGCCCACAACTCACTTGTGTTCTACTCATGCACAACATCAACGCATAAAACCTGGCTCTGATACCACTGTTGGGTAACGTAGTAATTTTAAAAATTTCCTACGCACACGCAAGATCATGGTGATGCATAGCAACGAGAGGGGAGAGTGTTTTCCATGTACCCTCGTAGACTAAAAGCGGAAGCGTTATATCAACGCGGTTGATGTAGTCGTATGTCTTCACGATCCGACCGATCCAAGTACCGAAAGCACGGCACCTCCGAGTTCTGCACACGTTCGGCTCGGTGACGTCCTCGCCTTCTCGATCCAGCAAGAGGGGCGAAGTAGTAGATGAGTTCCGGCAGCGGTGAAGAACAATCTCCGCAGGGCTTCACCTAAGCACTACGAAAACTATGACGGGGGATAAACTAGTGGAGACGGGGTAGCCGACACACGGCTTGGTGTTTCTTGATGTGTCTTTGGTGCTAGCCCTACCCCTCTATTTATATGTTGAGCCCTAGGGTCGAAACTTGGAGTAAAAACCTCCTCAAAGTCGGTTTCACCCGAAAGGCAAGAGTCCTTCTCGGACTCCAGGGCTAGACGCCAGGGTTCCCGGCGTCTACCCCCTAGACGCCAGGGTTCCTGGCGTCTAGCCTCTGGTCTCCGCAAAACTTCCTTCTGCACTTTCCAAAAGCCTCGTGGGCTTTCCCCTTTGGCCCAGATAAAGTGTTCTCATGCCCAAACATTTCAGGAAACATCCGGAACCCCTTCCGGTGAATTTCGGAACCCTTCCGGAGATCAAACACTACTATCCACATATCAATCTTTACTTCCGGACCATTCCGGAGTTCCTCGTCATATCTGTGATCTCATCCAAGACTCCGAACAACATTCGGTCACCAACATACATAACTCATAGTACTATATCGTCAACGAACGTTAAGCGTGCGGACCCTACGGGTTCGAGAACTATGTAGACATGACCGAGACACCTCTCTGGTCAATAACCAATAGCGGGACCTGGATGCCCATATTGGCTCCTACATATTCTATGAAGATCTTTATCGGTCAGACCGCATAACAACATACGTTATTCCCTTTGTCATCGGTATGTTACTTGCCCGAGATTCGATCGTCGGTATCTCAATACCTAGTTCAATCTCGTTACCGGCAAGTCTATTTACTCATTCCGTAATACATCATCCTGCAACTAACTCATTAGTTGCAATGCTTGCAAGGCTTATAGTGATGTGCATCACCGAGTGGGCCCAGAGATACCTCTCCGACAATCGGAGTGACAAATCCTAATCTCAAAATACGCCAACCCAACAAGTACCTTTGGAGACACCTGTAGAGCACCTTTATAATCACCCGGTTACGTTGTGATGTTTGGTGGCACACAAAGTGTTCCTCCAGTAAACGGGAGTTGCATAATCTCATAGTCATAGGAACATGTATAAGTCACGAATAAAGTAATAGCAACAAACTAAACGATCAAGTGCTAAGCTAACGGAATGGGTCAAGTCAATCACATCATTCTCCTAATGATGTGATCCCGTTAATCAAATGACAACTCATGTCTATGGTTAGGAAACTTAACCATCTTTGATTAACAAGCTAGTCAAGTAGAGGCATACTACTGACACTTTGTTTGTCTATGTATTCACACATGTATTATGTTTCCGGTTAATACAATTCTAGCATGAATAATAAACATTTATCATGAAATAAGGAAATAAATAATAAATTTATTATTGCCTCTAGGGCATATTTCCTTCAGGGCTGCAAATCTTTCAAGACGAGGAGAGCTTTCATTCGGCTGGCCGAGAAAATGGTCCATCAGTAATGAGAAATGGGTTGTACATTTTTAAAACACATCAAACCGGCAATTAGTTTCAAATATCTTTTTTTTTCATTTCAAGATTTTAAATTACATTAATTTTTATGCATGGAGAATTTGTTGGATTTTATATTGATATATATTTATTTTTAAAATCAGTTTGAATGTGAGTCGAAATTTCGGGATTAAAAACAGTTCGGACCGCACCGAAATATGCAAAATTTCGTATAATTTTTTAACCGTGGCCACAATTTGGGCTGTAATGCTAACAAAAAGAATATGGGCTCCAAAAAAAATCTTAAGAATTAACAAATGGGCTGAAAATTATTAGAAATAATGGCAGATGGGTTGTATGCTGTTTTCCACAGATTTGAGGCTTTCCTAGAAAAAGGTTGACGCACAAGCAGTGACTGTTGGATGTCCATCCAACGGCCCTCGTGCTTCTTCAATATCTGCTCTTCCTGCTCCAGCCGCTCAAACAAGCGCCGACGGGACTGCCTGCTCCCTCCTCCCCGCGGCCGGCTGTGCTGCCGCGCAGGCCTCACCGCCCCACCGTACTCCCATTGCTGGCCTAGCCATCCCTCTACTCACCCACACCTGTTGTTATTCTCCGACGACGGAAGACGAACCAGTAAACCCTCGTACAGTCGTACTCCCCTCCGCGTGGGAAACAACTGCCAAGTCTTCCCTGCCTCCGTGTCATTCCCTTCCTAGGCCTCGCCGTTGTCCACCGTCCTGGTGCTCTCGGCGCGGCCTGGTCAATGTGGTCAACGACCGGCATGCATCTAAAGTGGACTGTACGTGGAGAGGCCGACAGCTGGGTCCACGGCCGCATGCAAGGAAATGCCTACTTATTACACGCAAAATAATGATTCCTCCACCTGACATCAGGGACCCACCGAAAGGGCCTCTGTATTTCACGAAAAAAATGTTACCGCCGCTGACAGCTTGGACCCACCAGCTATATCTTCGCACGCAAGGAAGTGCCTCCTTATTATGCACAAAAAAAATGAATACTCCCCCTGTTAGCCGGGACCCAGTATAGTGGCAGGCTGACTTGTGGGCCTACTAAGTTGACGGGGACGGAGGGCTTTGTCAACTTAGTCAATATGCACGATTCTAGCTCCAGTGACCGTACGATGTCCATCCAACGGCCGTAGTGCTTCTTCAAGCTCTGGTCTTCTTCCTACAGCCGCCCAAATTAGCGCCGGTCGTGCCTCGTGCTCCTGCCTCCCGTGGCCGTCTGCGATGCGGCGGAGGCCTCACCGCACCCTACTACTCCCACCGCTGGCCAGGCCATCCCTCTACTCACCCACACCCCCTGTTACTCTGCGGCGACGGCAGCCTCACACCGCGGCGAACCAGTGCCCTCGTACTCCTCTACGCGTGGGCATCCACTGCCGCGTCTTCCCCGGCTCCGCGTCGTCCCCTTCCTAGGCCTCGCCGTCATCCACAGCCCTGGTGCTCTCGGCGTGGCGTGGTCAACGTGGTCAAGGAACGGCTTCCATCGGACGTGGACTGTACGTGGAGAGGCTGACAGCTGGGTCCACGGCCGCAGCAAGGAAGTGCCTCCTTATTACATGCAAAATAATTATTCCTCCACCTGACAGCGGGGACCCACCAGACGGGCCACCGTATTTCACCCCCTGACTGCTGGGACCCACCAGCTACATCTTCGCAGGCAAGGAAGTTCCTGACAGTCGGGACCCACCTGGTCGAAGCGTACGTAGCGTTGTCATTCTGGTCGCGAACGTGTACATACATACTGGTCGATGTAGAGGCGCGCACGTGTCGTAGTAGAGGCGCACACGTGTCGTAGTAGAGGCGCGCACGTAGCATGTACACATACGTACAGCGGCCAGGGTGCAAGAAAGAAAATACGGCCACGTATGTGTACATATGGGCGGGGTCTCAAACGCCTACTCGCACATACGTACAGCCAGGTCTCGTGTACATTGCTGGGTCGAAACGGAGAAACAGCGTCATCATCGTGTTCATGGGGAGGCAACGGAATGCGCCGTGTTCATGGGGAGGCAATGGAATGCGTCGTGTTCATCGGGAGGGCTTGGACGGAACATGCGATGGAAACGAGGCCTGGCATATCGCAGAACGGAGGAAACGACCTTGTGTTCAACCGGCCATGTTCGAAACGGGATCCTGTTCATCGAGAGGGGTCTGGCGTACCGCAAAACGGAGGAAATGGACCTCCTATGGTCGAAACGGGGTCCTGTTAATCGGGAGGGGTGTGGCGTACCGCAAAACGGACGAAACAGACTTGTGTTGGAGCGCTACGGTCGAAACGGGGGTCCTGTGCATCGGGAGGGGTGTGGCGTACCGCAAAACGGGACTCCACAGGATACTGTTCATCTCCACCGTCGACTCCCTCCAGCCTCCACGAGCTACTGTTCATCCACCGTCGACCTCCTCTAGCCTCCACCCGCGACTCTTCATCCACGGGCTCCTGTTCATCCAGCCTCCACCGCGCGCTACTCCACCGGCTACTGTTCAACCAGCCCTCTCCACGGGCTCCTGTTCAACCACCCCTCCACGGGCTACTGTTCATCCTACCCTCCACCGTCTACTGTTCATCCTGCCCTCCACGGGGTGGTCCTGTTCATCCAGCCCTCCACGGGGTCCTGTTCATCCAGCCCCAACCGGCTCGATCGATCGGGGTCCTGTTCATCCAGAGGCAACACCACGGGCTCCTGTTCATCCACCCCCACCAGGAACTGTTCATCCAAACCCCCCCACAACGCTCACTGTTCATCCAGAGGCAGCATCGATCGGCTTCAGTTAGCAGCAGTAGCGAAGGAATCGCTTGATCGGGTTCAGTTAACAGCCATCGATCGATCGCTCGGGTTCGGTAACGCGTAGCCTGGAGTGCAATCGCTCGGGTTCAGTTAGAGCCCAACGCCTCGCTCGGGTTCAGTTAGAGCCAACGCCTCGCACACACGCGCGTATGTGTACGAGAGAAGCGCGCATCGCTCGGCCCCCGACCTCCCACCGTAACCGGAAACTCCCCGAAATTTTCCTCCCACTTGCTTCTACCACGGTTTTTTCCATCATGGACGGCCCAAAGAATGTCATGCAACTGCGTCTCCAGCCCGCCCAGGACGAAAAGCCCATTTTCTGTCATGATTTTTTGTCATAGAAGTAGGAGCCCACCACATCTGTGATGATACCGGGTTTTGTCACAACTATCGTCATAGAAGTGTCATATGTATGATAGAAAAAAATTCATTCGGCCCAAAATGTCACGGATATGTCTTTTTTTGTAGTGTCACCGGTAAGTATCCCGATTATTGTCACTTCGGGGTTAACAGATCATAACACATAATAGGTGACTATAGACTTGCAAGATAGGATCAAGAACACTCATATATTAATGAAAACATAATAGGTTCAGATCTGAAATCATGGCACTCGGGCCCTAGTGACAAGCATTAAGCATAGCAAAGTCATAGCAACATCAATCTCAGAACATAGTAGACACTAGGGATCAAACCCTAACAAAACTAACTCGATTACATGATAGATCCCATCCAACCCATCACCGTCCAGCAAGCCTACGATGGAATCACTCACGCACGGCGGTGAGCATCATGAAATTGGTGATGGAGGATGGTTGATGATGACGATGGCGACGGATTCCCCTCTCCGGAGCCCCGAACGGACTCCAGATCAGCCCTCCCGAGAGGTTTTAGGGCTTGGCGGCGGCTCCGTATCGTAAAACACGATGATTTCTTCTCTCTCATTTTTTTCTCCTCGAAACTCATTATATGGAGGTGGAGTTGGAGTCGGAGAGGCAACAGGGGGCCCACGAGGTAGGGGGGCGTGCCCTAGGGGGGCAGGCGCGCCCCCACCCTCGTGGCAAGGTGGTGGCCCCCTGGCCTTCATCTTTGGTAGGTATTTTTCTTATTTTCTGAAAAGTGTCTCCGTGAAGTTTCAGGTCATTCCGAGAACGTTTGCTCCTGCACATAAATAACACCATGGTAATTCTGCTGAAAACAGCGTCAGTCCGGGTTAGTTCCATTCAAATCATGCAAGTTAGAGTCCAAAACAAGGGGAAAAAGTGTTTGGAAAAGTAGATACGTTCGAGACGTATCAACTCCCCCAAGCTTAAACCTTTGCTTGTCCTCAAGCAATTCAGTTGACAAACTGAAAGTGATAAAGAAAAACTTTTACAAACTCTATTTGCTCTTGTCGTTGTAAATATGTAAAGCCGGCATTCAAGTTTTCAGCAAAGATTATAACTAACCACATTTGCAATAACGCATAGGTCTCAAGTTTACTCATATCAATAGCATAATCAACTAGCAAGCCATAATGATAAAACTCGGATGACAACACTTTCTCAAAACAATCATAATATGATATAACAGGATGGTATCTCGCTAGCCCTTTCTGAGATCGCAAAACATAAATGCAAAGCACCTTTAAAGACCAATGACTGACTAGACATTGTAATTCATGGTAAAAGAGATCCAGTCAAGTCATACTCAATGTAAACTAACAGTAATGAATGAAAATGACAGCGGTGCTCTCCAACTGGTGCTTTTTAATAAGAGGATGATGACTCAGCATAAAACTAAATAGATAGGCCCTTCGTAGAGGGAAGCAGGGATTTGTAGAGGTGCCAGATCTCGGTTTTGAAACAGAGGTGAATAATATTTTGAGCGGTATACTTTCATTGTCAACATAACAACCAAGAGATGGCGATATCTTCCATGCTACACACATTATAGGCGGTTCCCAAACAGAATGGTAAAGTTTATGCTCCCCTTCCACCAACAAGCATCAATCCATAGCTTGCTCGAAACAACGAGTGCCTCCAACTAACAAGAGTCCCAGGGGGAGTTTTGTTTGCAATTATTTTGATTTAGTTTGCATAAAGCATGGGACTGGGCATCCCGGTGACCAGCCATTTATCTCGTGAGTGAGGAGCGGAGTCCACTCCTCTTGAGAATAACCCGCCTAACATGGAAGATACGGACAACCCTAGTTGATACATGAGCTATTCGAGCATACAAAACAGGATATTTATTTGAAGGTTTAGAGTTTGACACATACAAATTTACTTGGAACGGCAGATAGATACCATGTATATGTAGGTATAGTGGACTCATGTGGAATAACTTTGGGGTTTAAGGGATTGGATGCACAAGCGGTATTCCCGCTTAGTACAGGTGAAGGCTAGCAAAAGACTAGGAAGCGACCAGCTAGAGAGCGACAATGGTCATGAACATGCATTAAAATTAATCAACACTGAATGCAAGCATGAGTAGGATATTATCCACCATGAACATAAATATCGTGAAGGCTATGTTGATTTTGTTTCAACTACATGTGTGAACATGTGCCAAGTCAAGTCACTTAAATCATTCAAAGGAGGATACCACCCTATCATATCACATCATAACCATTTTAATAGCATGTTGGCACGCAAGGTAAACCATTATAACTCATAGCTAATCAAGCATGGCACAAGAAACTGTGATCTCTAGTTGTCATTGCAAACATGTTTATTCATAATAGGCTGAATCAGGAACGATGAACTAATCATATTTACAAAAACAAAAGAGGTCGAGTTCATACCAGCTTTTCTCATCTCAGCCAGTCCATCATATATCATCATAATTGCCCTTCACTTGCATGACCGAACGATGTGAATAATAATAATAGTGCACGTGCATTGGACTAAGCTGGAATCTGCAGGCATTCAATAAACAGGAGAAGACAAGGCAATATGGGCTCTTTTGCCAGATTAACAATAATGCATATAAGAGCCACTTCAACAATTTAATTATGGTCTTCTCCTATCGACCCCCAAAGAAAAGAAAAGAAATAAAACTATTTACACGGGAAAGCTCCCAACAAGCAAAAGAAGAACATGAAATCTTTTTGGGTTTTCTTTTTAATTACTACTACAAGCATGGAAGGTAAACTAATTAAAAGCTACAACTGATTTTTTTGGTTTTTCTTAAGGTTTATTAAACACACAAGAAGAAAGCATAAAAAGGAAAATAAACCAGCATGGATGAGATAATGAAAAAGTATGAGCACCGACATCTAGCAATGAGTGTGTAAACATAAATGTAATATCGGTGGGAAATACGTACTCCCCCAAGCTTAGGCTTTTGGCCTAAGTTGGTCTAAGGCCACGGCTGGCCTGGCGGATATCCATAATAGTAGTTAGGGTCATACTGTGATGCAGCAGCTATCGCCTGCTGAGCTGCAGCGTGGCGACGAGCGGCCTCCTCTCTCCTCTCGTACTCATCTGCCTCCTCTCTGGTAATAGTATATCCTCCTCTTGCCTGATAATCAAAGAAAGCAGGAGCAGGGAGAGTAATACGGACAACACAGCGTTTGTCAAAGATTAGTCGATACTGGAGAGGTGATTCGTTCCTCTCGACAAACTGGTGGTGAATCATAGCATTAAAATCTAGATAGGTAGGAGGTAATTCAATATCATCTTTGCGTACATCTATACCAAGAAAATTAGCTACGCGGGTTGCATAAATTCCTCCAAAGAAATCTCCATTATATCTATTAAGGTGCAACCTACATGCAACAATGGCTCCCAAATTATAAGATTGGTCTCCTAACACAGCACTCCTAAGAATACTGAGATCGGGGACACACATGTGACATGCCTCATAATTACCATTTATGCATCTACCTATGAAGAGAGCAAAATAATGTATAGCTGGAAAGTGAATGCTCCCTATGGTAGCTTGTGTGATATCTCTAGATTCTCCCACAGTTATACTAGCAAGAAAATCTCTAAATTAAGATTTGCGAGGATCCCTTATACTACCCTATTGTGGAAGTTTGCATGCAGTGGTAAAATCCTCTAAGTCCATGGTATAAGATTTATCATAAAGATCAAACAGGAAAGTTGGAGAATTACGTGAAGTAGAAAATTCAAACCTCCTCACAAAGGAACTAGTGAGATTATGATACTGACTGCACTTCTCTTCCTCGAAGCTCACGAGATCAGCATTACACAAATATGCGTTGAATTCTTCTTTAATTCCCGCTCGATCCATAAAATTTTCAGAAGGCCACTCACAAGGACGCACTGGACCGTCTCTTGGTGGCTCTTCATCAGCATCACGCATTGCAAGTCTGGGTCCTTGCTTCCTTGAAGAACCACCTTGGAACATTTTCCTAAGCATTTTTCTTCCTCTAAAAAATTCTGAATTTTTTAGTAACTTCAAAATAAAAGTAAACCAAACTCAATAATATTGATAGTAACTACTCCTACAAGTGCCTAGGGCCTATATCATGCATCAAAACTATTTTTGACCATATAAATTTGACATGCAAGCTCAAGAACAGGGTCACCTAAGCAGCAAAAATTTGCAATGAATAAAGCACTAGAACAAAAACTAATTGGACCAATGGAGGAGTCACCTACCAAGGAACAATCTCTCCAAGCAGTTTTGTGAGAGGTGCTTTGAGCAAGGAGATCGAAAATGGCAGCAAAATGAGCTAGAACTCGGGTTTGAGCTGGTTATTCGTGTTTGGGGGAGGAAGAAGGAGTGTATGGGTGAAAGGATAAGTGGCGGAGGGCCACCATGGGCCCACGAGGCAGGGGGCGCGCCCTCCGCCCTCGTGGGCAGGTGGTTGACCCCCCTGGTATGTTCTCAGTTCCATAAATCCTCAAATATTCTAGAAAAAAATCATATTTAATTTTTAGGGCATTTGGAGAACTTTTATTTTCGAGGTATTTTTATATTGCATGGATAATCAGATAACAGACAGAAAAATATTTATTTTTATTTTATTTAATATAAATAACAGAAAGGAAAGTGGGGTACAGAAGGTTGTGCCTTCTAGTTTCATCCATCTCATGATCATCAAAAGGAATCCACTAACAAGGT
The DNA here is from genome assembly GCF_018294505.1 of Triticum aestivum. Classification (NCBI taxonomy): domain Eukaryota; kingdom Viridiplantae; phylum Streptophyta; class Magnoliopsida; order Poales; family Poaceae; genus Triticum; species Triticum aestivum. The sequence continues at coordinate 503,518,880 of NC_057800.1, read as the reverse complement.
TGATCAAGTCTTGTTAACGAACTCATTCCGAATAACATGGAACCGGTGAAATTTCGAATGACACTATGTTACCTCAACAGGGATATGCACATCCCCAATAATAAGAATATCATATTTCTTCTTGACAGTAGGAAGAGGAAATTCAAAACCTCCAAATATAATCGATGGAATTTTTCCAATAGAGTTGATACTATGAACTTGAGGTTGTTTCCTCGGAAAGTGTACCGTATGCTCATTACCATTTACATGAAAAGTGACATTGCCTTTAGTGCAATCAATAACAGCCCCTGCAATATTCAAAAAGGGTCTTCCAAGAATAATAGACATACTATCATCCTCGGGAATATCAAGAATAACAAAGTCCGGTAAAATAGTAACGTTTGCAACTACAACATGCACATCCTCACAAATACCGACAAGTATAACAGTTGATTTATCAACCATTTGCAAAGATATTTCAGTAGGTGTCAACTTATTCAAATCAAGTCTATGATATAAAGAGAGAGGCATAACACTAACACCGGCTCCAAGATCACATAAAGCAGTTTTAACATAATTTCTTTTAATGGAGCATGGTATAGTGGGTACTCCTGGATCTCCAAGTTTCTTTGGTATTCCACCCTTAAAAGTATAATTAGCAAGCATGGTGGAAATTTCAGCTTCCGGTATCTTTCTTTTATTTGTAATTATATCTTTCATGTACTTAGCATAAGGATTGGTTTTAAGCATATCAGTTAATCGCATACGCAAAAAGATAGGTCTAATCATTTCAGCAAAGCGCTCAAAATCCTCATCATCCTTTTTCTTGGATGGTTTGGGAGGAAAAGGCATGGGTTTCTGAACCCAAGGCTCTCTTTCTTTACCATGTTTCCTAGCAACAAAGTCTTTCTTATCATAACATTGATTCTTTGATTGTGGGTTATCAAGATCAACAACAGGTTCAATTTCTATATCATTATCATTACTAGGTTGAGCATCATCATGAACATTATCATTAACATTATCATTAGTTTCAGGTTCATTACTAGATTGTGTTTCAGCATCAGAAATAGAAATATCATTTGGATTCTCAGGTGTTTCAACAATAGGCTCGCTAGAAGCATGCAAAGTCCTATCATTTTTCTTTTTCTTCTTTTTAGAAGAACTAGGTGCATCTAAATTATTTCTCTGAGAATCTTGCTCAATTCTCTTGGGGTGGCCTTCAGGATACAATGGTTCCTGAGTCATTTTACTAGTTCTAGTAGCCACTCTAACAGCATAATCATTATCTTTACTATTCAATTCATTGAGCAAATCATTTTGAGCTTCAAGTACTTGTTCTACTTGAGTGGTAACCATAGAAGCATGTTTACTAATAAGTTTAAGTTCACCTTTAACATTAGCCATATAATCACCCGAGTGTCCAAGCATATTTGAATTATATTTCAGTTGTCTACCAAAATAAGCATTAAAGTCTTCTTGCTTAGCCATAAATTTATCAAACTCATCTAAGCATGGGCTAGCAATTTTAGTAAATGGGATTACAGCTTTATCATATCTATAGAGAGAATTTACCTTTACTACCTGTGTCGGGTTATCAAGACCATGAGTTTCTTCAATAGGTAATGGATTAAGATTATATGTTTCTTCAACAGGCGGTAAATCAAGACCATGTATTTCTTCAATAGGAGGTAAATTCTTAACATCTTCAGCTTTAATACCCTTTTCTTTCATAGATTTCTTTGCCTCTTGCATATCTTCAGGACTGAGAAATAGAATACCCCTCTTCTTCGGAGTTGGTTTAGGAATAGGCTCAGGAATTGGCTCCGGAGGTGTCCAATTATTTTCATTTGTCAACATATTATTCAATAGAATTTCAGCTTCATCCGGTGTTCTTTCCCTGAAAACAGAACCAGCACAACTATCCAGGTAATCTCTGGAGGCATCGGTTAGTCCATTATAAAAGATATCAAGTATTTCATTTTTCTTAAGAAGATGATCAGGCAAATCATTAAGTAATTGGAGAAGCCTCCCCCAAGCTTGTGGGAGACTCTCTTCTTCAATTTGCACAAAATTATATATATCCCTTAAAGCATCTTGTTTCTTATGAGCAGGGAAATATTTAGTAGAGAAGTAATAAATCATATCCTGGGGACTACGCACACAACCAGGATCAAGAGAATTAAACCATATCTTAGCATCACCCTTTAATGAGAACGGAAATATTTTAAGGATGTAAAAGTAGCGAGTTCTCTCATCTTTAGTGGACAGGGTAGCTATATCATTCAGTTTAGTAAGATGTGCCACAACAGTTTCAGATTCACAACTATGAAAAGGATCAGATTCAACCAAAGTAATTATATCAGGATCAACAGGGAATTCATAATACTTATCAGTAACAAAGATAGGTGAAGTAGCAAAAGGAGGGTCAGGTTTCATTCTAGCATTTAGAGATTTCTTACTCCATTTAGCTAAAAAAAATTAAGTTCAGTTCTATTTCTGCAAGCTAAAATGGCTAAAGAAGCATCTTGATCAAAAACATAACCCTTTGGAATGGCAAGTGGTTCTTCATTATCACTTTCATCAGTATCATCAGATTCAATATTATCAATTTCTCTAGCCCTAGCAAGTTGTTCATCAAGAAAAGCACTAAGTGGCATAGTAGTATCAGCCATAGAGGTAGTTTCATCATAAGTATCATGCATAGCAGAAGTGGCATCATCAATAACATGCGACATATCAGAACAAATTGCAGAAGCAGGTGTAGGTGTCGCAAGCTTACTCAAAACATAAGGTGAATCAAGTGCAGAGCTAGATGGCAGTTCCTTACCTCCCCTCATAGTTGAGGGATAGATCTTGGTTTTTGGATCTCTCAAGTTCTTCATAATGATAAGCAGATATATATCCCAAGTGACTCAAAGAATAGAGCTATGCTCCCTGGCAACGGCGCCAGAAAATAGTCTTGATAACCCACAAGTATAGGGGATCGCAACAGTTTTCGAGGGTAGAGTATTCAACCCAAATTTATTGATTCGACACAAGGGGAGCCAAAGAATATTCTCAAGTATTAGCAGCTGAGTTGTTAATTCAACCACACCTGAAAACTTAATATCTGCAACAAAGTGTTTAGTAGCAAAGTAATATGATAGTGGTGATAACGGTAGCAAAAGGTAACAGTAGTAAAAGTAATGTTTTTGGTATTTTGTAGTGATGATAGTAATAGCAACGGGAGAGTAAATAAGCGGAGAACACTATATGGAAAGCTCATAGGCAATGGATCGATGATGGAGAATTATGCCGGATGCGGTTCATCATGTAACAGTCATAACCTAGGGTGACACAGAACTAGCTCCAGTTCATTGATATAATGTAGGCATGTATTCCGAACATAGTCATACGTGCTTATGGAAAAGAACTTGCATGACATCTTTTGTCCTACCCTCCCGTGGCAGCGGGGTCCTTACGGAAACTAAGGGATATTAAGGCCTCCTTTTAATAGAGAACCGGAACATAGCATTAACACATAGTGAATACATGAACTCCTCAAACTACGGTCATCACCGGTAAGTATCCCGATTATTTTCACTTCGGGGTTAACGGATCATAACACATAATAGGTGACTATAGACTTGCAAGATAGGATCAAGAACACTCATATATTGATGAAAACATAATAGGTTCAGATCTGAAATCATGACACTCGGGCCCTAGTGACAAGCATTAAGCATAGCAAAGTCATAGCAACATCAATCTCAGAACATAGTGGACACTAGGGATCAAACCCTAACAAAACTAACTCAATTACATGATAGATCCCATCCAACCCATCACCATCCAGCAAGCCTACGCTGGAATCACTCGTGCACGGCGGTGAGCATCATGAAATTGGTGATGGAGGATGGTTGATGATGACGATGGCGACAGATTCCCCTCTCCGGAGCCCCTAACGGACTCCAGATCAGCCCTCCCAAGAGGTTTTAGGGCTTGGCGGCGGCTCCGTATCGTAAAACGCGATGATTTCTTCTCTCTCATTTTTTTGTCCCCGAAACTCAATATATGGAGGTGGAGTTGGAGTCGCAGAGGCAACAGGGGGCCCACGAGGTAGGGGCGCGCCCCCCACCCTCGTGGCAAGGTGGTGGCCCCCCTGGCCTTCATCTTTGGCAGGTATTTTTCTTATTTTCTGAAAAGTGTCTCCGTGAAGTTTCAGGTCATTCCGAGAACGTTTGCTCCTGCACATAAATAACACCATGGTAATTCTGCTGAAAACAGCGTCAGTCCGGGTTAGTTCCATTCAAATCATGCAAGTTAGAGTCCAAAACAAGGGCAAAAGTGTTTGGAAAAGTAGATACGTTGGAGACGTATCAAGCATCATTGGAATTATCAATGCCTAGCTAGGGGCGTTAAACGATAACGCTTGTTGGGAGGCAACCCAATTTTATTTTTGTTCTTTGCTTTTTGCTCCTGTTTAATAATAAGTAATTCATCTAGCTTCTATTTAGATGTGGTTTTATGTTTTAATTCGTGTTTGTGCCAAGTAGAGCCTTTAGGATCTTCTTGGGTGATTGTTGTTTGATCTTGCTGATAAAAACAGAAAGTATGCGCTCACGAAAGTAGTTTTTGTGTTTTACCAAAGATCGATAAAATACCAATTCCAACTGAAGTTGATCAATATGTTTTTTATCCTGGTCTTCCTAATTTTTCAGAATTTTTGGAGTTACATAAGTATACGAAACATCCAGATTGCTACAGACTATTCTGTTTTTTGACAGATTCTGTTTTTCGCGTGTTGTTTGCTTATTTTGATGAATCTATGGCTAGTATGGGGGGTATGAGCCATAGATAAGTTGGAATACAGTAGGTTTAACACCAACATAAATAAAGAATGAGTTCATTACAATACATTAAAGTGGTGGTTTATTTTCTTATACTAACGGAGCTCATGAGATTTCCTGTTGAGTTTTGTGTTGTGAAGTTTTCAAGTTTTTGGGTAAAGATTTGATGGATTTTGGAATAAGGAGTGGCAAGAGCCTAAGCTTTGGGATTCCCAAGGCACCCCAAGGTAAAATTCAAGAACAACCAAAAGCCTAAGCTTGGGGATGCCCCGGAAGGCAACCCCTCTTTCGTCTTCGTCTATTAGTAACTTTACTCGAGGCTATATTTTTATTCACCACATGATCTGTGTTTTGTTTGGAGCGTCTTGTATGATTTGAGTCTTTTCTTTTTAGTTTACCACAATCATCCTTACTGAACACACCTTTTGGGAGAGACATGAATGAATCAGAATTTATTAGAATACTCTATGTGCTTCACTTATATCTTTTGAGCTAGATAATTTTGCTCTAGTGCTCTACTCCTAATATGATGGGCATCCAAGATGGGTATAATAAAAACTTTCATATAAAGTGCATTGAATACTATGAGAATTTTGATGCTTGATGATTGTTTTGAGACATGAGGATGGTGATATTAGAGTCATGCTAGTAAATTAATTGTGAATTTGAGAAATACTTGTGTTGAGGTTTGCAAATCCCGTAGCATGCACGTATGGTAACCGTTGTGTAACAAATTTGAAGCATGAGGTATTTCTTTGATTGTCTACCTTATGAGTGGCGGTCGGGGACGAGCGATGGTCTTTTCCTACCAATCTATCCCCGTAGAAGCATGCGCGTAGTGCTTGGTTTTTGATGACTTGTAGATTTTTGCAATAAGTATGTGAGTTCTTTATGACTAATGTTGAGTCCATGGATTATACGCACTCTCACCCTTCCACCATTGCCAGCCTCTCTAGTATCGCGTAACTTTCGCCGGTACCATAAACCCACCATTTACCTTCCTCAAAACAGCCACCATACTTGCCTATTATGGCATTTCCATAGCCATTCTGAGATATATTGCCATGCAACTTTCCACCATCCCGTTTATTATGACACGCTTCATCATTGTCATATTGCCTTGCATGATCATGTAGTTGACATCGTATTTGTGGCAAAGACACCATTCATAATTTTTTCCATACATGTCACTCTTGATTCAGTGCACATCTCGGTACACCGCCGAAGGCACTCATATAGAGTAATATTTTTGTTCTAAGTATCGAGTTGTAATCTTTGAGTTGTAAATAAATAGAAGTGTGATGATCATCATTATTAGAGCATTATCCCATGTGAGGAAAAAAAGAAAAAAGAGAGAGAGGCCAAATAAGCCAAACAAAAAAGGAGAGAAAAAGAGAGAAGGGACAATGCTACTATCCTTTTTCCACACTTGTGCTTCAAAGTAGCACCATGATCTTCATGATAGAGAGTCTCTTATTTTATCACTTTCATATACTAGTGGAAAATTTTTATTATAGGACTTGGCTTGTATATTCCAATGACGGGCTTCCTCAAATGCCCTAGGTCTTCGTGAGCAAGCAAGTTGGATGCACACCCACTTAGTTTCTTTTGTTGAGCTTTCATACATTTATAGCTCTAGTGCATCCGTTGCATGGTAATCCCTACTCACTCACATTGATATCTATTGATGGATATCTCCATAGCCCATTGATACACCTAGTTGATGTGAGACCATCTTCCTCCTTTTTGTCTTCTCCACAACCACCACTCTATTCCACCTATAGAGCTATGTCCATGGCTCACGCTCATGTATTGCGTGAAAGTTGAAACGGTTTGAGAATATTAAAGTATGAAATAATTGCTTGGCTTGTCATTAGGGTTGTGCATCATTTGAATATTTTGTGTGACGAAGATGGAGCATAACCAAACTATATGATTTTGTAGGGATGAACTTTCTTTGGCCATGTTATTTTGAGAAGACATAATTACTTTGTTAGTATGCTTGAAGTATTATTATTTTTATGTCAATATTAAACTTTTGTCTTGAATCTTTCGGATCTGAACATTCATGCCACAATAAAGAAAATTACATTGATAATTATGTTAGGTAGCATTCCATATCAAAAATTCTGTTTTTATCATTTACCTACTCGAGGACGAGCAGGAATTAAGCTTGGGGATGCTTGATATGTCTCCAACGTATCTATATTTTTTTATTGTTTCATGCTATTATATTATCTATTTTGGATGTTAATTGGCTTTAATATGATCTTTTATATTATTTTTGGAACTACCCTATTAACCGGAGGCCGAGTGCCAGTTTCTATTTTTTGCCTATTTTAGTGTTTTGCAGAAAAGGAATATCAAACGGAATCCAAATGGAATGAAACCTTCGCGATGACCTTTCTTGGACCTAAAGCAATCCAGAAGACTTGGAGTTGAAGTCTGGAACGCCACAAGGCGGCCATGAGGCAGGAGGGCGCACCCCCACCCTCGTGGGCCCCTCGTAGCTCCACCGATGTACTTCTTCCACCTATATATACTCTTATACCCTAGATCGATTAGGGGGGCTACAAAACCACTTTTCCACCGCCGCAACCTTTTGTACCCGTGAGATCTCATCTTGGGGCATTTTCCGGCGATCTGCCGGAGGGGGAATCGATCACGGAGGGCTTCTACATCAACACCATAGCATCTCCGATGAAACATGAGTAGTTTACCACACACCTTCGAGTCCATAGTTATTAGCTAGATGGATTCTTCTCTCTCTTTGATCCTCAATACAAAGTTCTCCTCGATGTTCTTGGAGATCAATTCAATGTAATACTCTTTTGCGGTGTGTTTGCCGAGACACGATGAATTGTGGGTTTATGAACTTGATTATCTATGAATATTATTTGGTTCTTATTTGAGTTCTTATATGCATGATTTGATATCTTTGTAAGTCTCTTTGAATTATCGGTTTAGTTTGGCCTACTAGATTGATCTTTCTTGCAATGGGAGAAGTGCTTAGCTTTTCAATCTTGCGGTGTCCTTTCCTAGTGACAGTAGGGGCAGCAAGGCACGTATTGTAGTGTTGCCATCGAGGATAAAAAGATGGGGTTTATATCATATTGCTTGAGTTTATCCCTCTGCATCATGTCATCTTGCTTAATGCGTTACTCTGTTCTTATGAACTTAATACTCTAGATGCATGCTGGATAGCGGTCGATGTGTGGAGCAATAGTAGTAGATGCAGAATCGTTTCGGTCTACTTGACACGGACGTGATACCTATATTCATGATCATTGCCTTAGATATCTTCATAACTATGCACTTTTCTATCAATTGCTCGGCAGTAATTTGTTCACCCACCGTAATACATGCTATCTTGAGAGAAGCCACTAGTGAAACCTATGGCCCTGGGTCTCTTTCTTATTGTATTGCATCTCTTTTATTTACATCGCATCTTTTTACTATTTTGCAATCTTTACTTTCCAATCTATACAACAAAAATACCAAAAATATTTACTTTACTATCTTTATTAGATCTCACTTTTGCGAGTGACCGTGAAGGGATTGACAACCCCTTTATCATGTTGGTTGCAAGGTTCTTGATTGTTTGTGCAGGTACTAGGTGACTTGTGTCTTGTCTCCTACTGGATTGATACCTTGGTTCTCAAAAACTGAGGGAAATACTTACGCTACTTTGTTGCATCGCCCTTTCCTCTTCAAGGGAAAACCAACGCATGCTCAAGAGGTAGCACTCATCACGTGTTGACCATATCACATCACAACATGCCCTGCAAAAACAAGTTAGACGTCCTCTACTTTATTGTTGCAAGTTTTACGTGGCTGCTATGGGCTTCTAGCAAGAACCGTTCTTACCTACGCATCAAAACCACAACGATTTTTTGTCAAGTGTGATGTTTTAACCTTCAACAAGGATCAAGCATAGTCAAACTCGATTCAACTAAAGTTGGAGAAACAGACACCCACTAGCCACCTGTGTGCGAAGCACGGCGGTAGAACCAGTCTCATGAACGCGGTCATGTAATGTCGGTCTGGGACGCTTCATCCAACAATACCGCCGAATCAAAGTATGACATACTAGTAAGAAGTATGACTATTATCGCCCACAACTCTTTGTGTTCTACTCGTGCATATAACATCTACGCATAAACCTGGCTCGGACGCCACTGTTGGGGAACGTAGTATTTCAAAAATTTCCTACGATCACGCAATATCTATCTAGGAGATGCATAGCAACGAGAGGGGAGAGTGTGTCTACGTACCCTCGTAGACCGAAAACGGAAGCGTTAAGTAACGTGGTTGATATAGTCGAACGTCTTCGCGATCTAACCGATCAAGTACCGAACGCACGACACCTCCGCGATCTGCACACGTTCAGCTCGATGACGTCCCTTGAACTCTAGATCCAGCTAAGGCCGAGGGACAGTTTTGTCAGCACGACGGCGTGTTGACGGTGATGATGAAGTTACCGACGCGGGGCTTCACCTAAGCACTACAACAATATGACCGAGGTGGAAATCTGTGGAGGGGGCACCGCACATGGCTAAAACAATTGTCAACTTGTGTGTCTATGGGGTGCCCCCCTCCCTCGTATATAAAGGAGGGGAGGAGGAGGAGGGTCGGCCACAAGGGGCACGCCCAAAGGGGGGATTCCTACTCCTAGTAGGAGTAGGTCTCCCCCTTTCCTAGTCCAAGTAGGAGAAGAAGGAAGGAGAGGAGAAGGAGAAGGAAAGAGGGGGGTGCCACCCCCTCCCTAGTCCAATTCGGACCAGCCCATGGGGGGAGACCTCCCCTTGTGGCCCTTCTCTCCTTTCCACTAAGGCCCATGAAGGCCCAATACTTCCCACGGCAAATTCCCGTAACTCTCCGGTACTCCGAAAAATACCCGAACCACTCAGAACCTTTCCGATGTCCGAATATAGCCTTCCAATACATCAATATTTACATCTCGACCATTTCGGGACTCCTCATCATGTTCGTGATCTCATCCGGGACTTGGAACAAACTTCAGTCATCAAATCACATAACTCATAATACAAATCGTCATCGAACGTTAAGCGTGCGGACCCTACGGGTTCGAGAACTATTTAGACATGATCGAGAAATATCTCCGGTCAATAACCAATAGCGGAACCTGGATGCTCATATTGGCTCCTACATATTCTACGAAGATCTTTATCGGTCAAACCACATAACAACATATGTTGTTCCCTTTGTCATCGGTATGTTACTTGCCCGAGATTCGATCTGAAGGAAATATGCCCTAGAGGCAATAATAAAGTTATTATTTATTTCCTTATATCATGATAAATGTTTATTATTCATGCTAGAATTGTATTAACCGGAAACATAATACATGTGTGAATACATAGACAAACAGAGTGTCACTAGTATGCCTCTACTTGACTAGCTCGTTAATCAAAGATGGTTATGTTTCCTAACCATGAACAATGAGTTGTTATTTGATTAACGGGATCACATCATTAAGTGAATGATCTGATTGACATGACCCATTCCATTAGCTTAGCACCCGATCGTTTAGTATGTTGCTATTGCTTTCTTCATGACTTATACATGTTCCTATAACTATGAGATTATGCAACTCCCATTTACCGGAGGAACACTTTGGGTACTACCAAACGTCACAATGTAACTGGGTGATTATAAAGGAGTACTACAGGTGTCTCCAAAGGTACATGTTGGGTTGGCGTATTTCGAGATTAGGTTTTGTCACTCCGATTGTCGGAGAGGTATCTTTGGGCCCTCTCGGTAATGCACATCACTTAAGCCTTGCAAGCATTGCAACTAAATGAGTTAGTTGCGGGATGATGTATTACAGAACGAGTAAAGAGACTTGCCAGCAACGAGATTGAACTAGGTATTGGAATACCGACGATCGAATCTCGGGCAAGTAACATACCGATGACAAAGGGAACGACATATGTTGCTATGCGGTCTGACCGATAAAGATCTTCGTAGAATATGTAGGAGCCAATATGGGCATCCAGGCCCCGCTATTGGTTATTGACTGGAGACATGTCTCAGTCATGTCTACATTGTTCTCGAACCCATAGGGTCCGCACGCTTAAGGTTTCGATGACAGTTATATTATGAGTTTATGAGTTTTGATGTACCGAAGGAGCTCAGAGTCCCGGATGAGATCGGGGACATGACGAGGAGTCTCGAAATGGTCGAGACATAAAGATTGATATATTGGAAGCCTATGTTTGGATATCGGAAGTGTTCCGGGTGAAATCGGGATTTTACGGGAGTACCGGGAGGTTACCGGAACCCCCCGGGAACCATATGGGCCTTAGTGGGCTTTAGTGGAAAGGAGAAAGGGGCAGCCCAAGGTGGGCTGCGCGCCTCCCCCCTCCCCTAGTCCTATTAGGACTAGGAGAGGTGGTCGGCCCCCTCTCTCTCCCCCCCCCCCCCCGAGGAATCCTATTCCAACTAGGATTGGGGGGGGATCCTACTCCCGGAGGGAGTAGGACTCTCCTGGCGCGCCCCTTGTGGCCGGCCAGCCTCCCCCCTTTTGGTCCTTTATATACTGAGGTAGAGGCACCCTAGAACACACAAGTTGATCTTCGTGATTGTTCCTTAGCCGTGTGCGGTGCCCCCCTCCACCATATTCCACCTCGGTCATATTGTAGCGGTGCTTAGGCGAAGCCCTGCAGCAGTAGTACATCAAGATCATCACCACACCGTCGTGCTGACGGAACTCTTCCCCGACACTTTGCTGGATCGGAGTCCGGGGATCGTCATCGAGCTGAACGTGTGCCAAGAACTCGGAGGTGCCGGAGTAACGGTGCTTGGATCGGTCGAACCGTGAAGACGTACGACTACATCAACCACGTTGTGCTAACGCTTCCGTTGTCGATCTACAAGGTACGTAGATCACACTCTCCCCTCGTTGCTATACATCACCATGATCTTGTGTGTGCGTAGGAAATTTTTTGAAATTACTACGTTCCCCAACAGTGGCATCTGAGCCTAGGTTTTATATGTTGATGTTATATGCACGAGTAGAACACAAGTGAGTTGTGGGTGATATAAGTCATACTGCCTACCAGCATGTCATACTTTGGTTCGGTGGTATTGTTGGATGAAGCGGCCCAGACCGACATTACGCGTACGCTTACGCGAGACCGGTTCTCCCGACGTGCTTTGCACAGAGGTGGCTTGTGGGTGACAGTTTCTCCAACTTTAGTTGAACCAAGTGTGGCTACGCCCGGTCCTTGCGAAGGTTAAAACGGAGTCAAATTGACAAACTATCGTTGTGGTTTTGATGCGTAGGTGAGATTGGTTCTTACTTAAGCCCGTAGCAGCCACGTAAAACTTGCAACAACAAAGTAGAGGACGTCTAACTTGTTTTTGCAGGGCATATTGTGATGTGATATGGTCAAAACGTGATGAGATATAAGTTGTTGTATGAGATGATCATGTTTTGTTAAAGTTATCGGCAACTGGCAAAAGCCTTATGGTTGTCTCTTTATTGCATAAGATGCAAGCGCCAAATAATTGCTTTACTTTATCGCTATGCGATAGCAATAGTTGCAAGAGCAATAGTTGGCGAGACGACCATGTGACGACACATTGATATAGATCAAGATGATGGAGATCATGGTGTCATGCCGGTGACGATAGAGATCATGACAGTACTTTGGAGATGGAGATCAAAGGCGCAAGATGATGATGGCCATATCATGTCACATATTTTGATTGCATATGATGTTTATCTTTTATACATCTTATTTTGCTTAGTTTGACGGTAGCATTATAAGATGATCTCTCACTAGATTATCAAGAAGTGTTCTCCCTGGGTATGCACCATTGCCAAAGTTCGTCGTGCCCAGACACCACGTGATGATCGGGTGTGATAAGCTCTACGTCCATCTACAACGGGTGCAAAACAGTTGCACATGCGGAATACTCGGGTTATACTTGACGAGCCTAGCATATGCAGATATGGCCTCGGAACACGGAGACCGAAAGGTCGAGCGTGAATCATATAGTAGATATGATCAACATAGTGATGTTCACCAATGAAACTACTCCATCTCACGTGATGATCGGTTATGGTTTAGTTGATTTGGATCACGTGATCACTTAGAGGATTAGAGGGATGTCTATCTAAGTGGGAGTTCTTAAGTAATATGATTAATTGAACTTTAATTTATCATGAACTTAGTCCTGGTAGTATTTGCAAATTATGTTGTAGATCAATAGCTCGCGTTGTTGCTTTCATATGTTTATTTTGATGTGTTCCTAGAGAAAATTGTGTTGAAAGATGTTAGTAGCAATGATGCGGATTGGATCCGTGATCTGAGGTTTATCCTCATTGTTGCACAGAAGAATTATGTCCTTGATGCACCGCTAGGTGACAGACCTATTGCAGGAGCAGATGCAGACGTTATGAACGTTTGGCTAGCTCAATATGATGACTACTTGATAGTTTAGTGCACCATGCTTAATGGCTTAGAATCGGGACTTCAAAGACGTTTTGAACGTCATGGACCATATGAGATGTTCCAGGAGTTGAAGTTAATATTTCAAGCAAATACCCGAGTTGAGAGATATGAAGTCTCCAACAAGTTCTATAGCTAAAAGATGGAGGAGAATCGCTCAACTAGTGAGCATGTGCTCAGATTGTCTGGGTACTACAATCGCTTGAATCAAGTGGGAGTTAATCTTCCAGATAAGATAGTGATTGACAGAATTCTCTAGTCACCATCACCAAGTTAGTAGAACTTCATGATGAACTATAATATGCAAGGGATAACGGAAACAACTCCCAAGCTCTTCGTGATGCTGAAATCAACGAAGGTAGAAATCAAGAAAAACATCAAGTGTTGATGGTTGACAAGACCACTAGTTTCAAGAAAAGGGCAAAGGGAAGAAGGGGAACTTCAAGAAGAACGGCAAGCAAGTTGCTGCTCAAGTGAAGAAGCCCAAGTCTGATCCTAAGCCTGAGACTAAGTGCTTCTACTGCAAAGGGACTGGTCACTGGAAGCGGAACTACCCCAAGTGATTGGCGGATAAGAAGGATGGCAAAGTGAACATAAGTATATTTGATATACATGTTATTGATGTGTACTTTACTAGTGTTTATAGCAACCCCTCAGTATTTGATACTGGTTCAGTTGCTAAGAGTAGTAACTCGAAACGGGAGTTGCAGAATGAACAGAGACTAGTTAAGGGTGAAGTGACGATGTGTGTTGGAAGTGGTTCCAAGATTGATATGATCATCATCGCACACTCCCTATACTTTCGGGATTAGTGTTGAACCTAAATAAGTGTTATTTGGTGTTTGCGTTGAGCATGAATATGATTTGATCATGTTTATTGTAATACGGTTATTCATTTAAGTAAAAGAATAAATTGTTGTTCTGTTTACATGAATAAAACCTTATATGGTTACACACCCAATGAAAATAGTTCATTGGATCTCGATCTTAATGATACACATAATCATAATATTGAAACCAAAAGATGCAAAGTTAATAATGATAGTGCAACTTATTTGTAGCACTGCCGTTTAGGTCATATTGGTGTAAAGCGCATGAAGAAACTCCATGCTGATGGAATTTTGGAATCACTTGATTATGAATCACTTGATGCTTGCGAACCATGCCTCATGGGCAAGATGACTAAGACTCCGTTCTCCGGAGCGAGCAATTGACTTATTGGAAATAATACATACTGATGTATGCGGTCCAATGAGTGTTAAGGCTCACGACAAGTATCGTTATTTTCTGAACTTCACAGACGATTTGAGCAAATATGGGTATATCTACTTGATGAAACATAAGTCTGAAACATTTGAAAAGTTCAAAGAATTTCAGAGTGAAGTGGAAAATCATCGTGACAAGAAAATAAAAGTTTCTACGATATGATCGCAGAAGTAAAATATTTGAGTTACGAGTTTGGTCTTCAATTAAAACAATGTGGAATAGTTTCACAAACTCATGCCACCTGGAACACCACAGCATAATGGTGTGTCCGAATGTCATAACCGTACTTTATTAGATATGGTGCAATCTATGATGTCTCTTACCGATCTACCACTATAGTTTTGGGGTTATGCATTAGAGACAGCTGCATTCACGTTAAATAGGGCACCATATAAGTCCGTTGAGACGACACAATCTGAACTGTGGTTTGGCAAGAAACCAAAGTTGTCGTTTCTTAAAGTTTGGGGTTGTGATATGAAAAAGTTTCATCCTAATAAGCTCAAACCCAAATCAGAGAAATATGTCTTCATAGGATACCCAAAGGAGACTGTTGGGTACACCTTCTATCACAAATCCAAAGGCAAGACTTTTGTTGCTAAATTCGGAGTTTTTCTAGAGAAGGAGTTTCTCTCGAAAGAAGTGAGTGGGAGGAAAGTAGAACTTGATGAGGTAACTGTACCTGCTCCCTTATTGGAAAGTAGTTCATCACAGAAATCTGTTCCTGTGACTACTGAACCAATTAGTGAGGAAGCTAATGATGATGATCATGTAACTTCAGATCAAGTTACTACCAAATCTCGTAGGTAAACCAGAGTGAGATCCGCACCAGAGTGGTACGGTAATCCTGTTCTGGAAGTCATGTTACTAGACCATGACGAACTTGCAAACTATGAGGAAGCGATGATGAGCCCAGATTCCGCGAAATGGTTTTAGGCCATGAAATCTGAGATATGATCCATGTATGAGAACAAAGTATGGACTTTGATGGATTCGCCCGATGATCGGCAAGCCATAGAAAATAAATGGATCTTCAAGAGGAAGACGGACGCTGATAGTAGTGTTACTATCTACAAAGCTAGAATTGTCGCAAAAGGTTTTTGACAAGTTCAAGGTGTTGACTACGATGAGATTTTCTCACTCGTATCTATGCTTAAGTCTGTCCGAATCATGTTAGCAATTGCCGCATTTTATGAAATCTGGCAAATGGATAAACAAAACTGCATTCCTTAATAGATTTATTAAAGAAGAGTTGTATATGATACAACCAGAAGGTTTTGTCAATCCTAAAGGTGCTAACAAAATATGCAAGCTCCAGCGATCCATCTATGGACTGGTGCAAGCATCTCGGAGTTGGAATATACGCTTTGATAAGTTGATCAAAGCATATAAGTTTTATACAGACTTGCGGTGAAGCTTGTATTTACAAGAAAGTGAGTGGGAGCACTACAACATTTCTGATAAGTATATGTGTATGACATATTGTAGATCGGAAATAATGTAGAATTATTCTGCAAAGCATAAAGGAGTGTTTGAAAGGAGTTTTTCAAAGAAAGACCTCGGTAAAGCTTCTTACATATTGAGTATCAAGATCTATAGAGATAGATCAAGACGCTTGATAAGTTTTTTAATGAGTACATACCTTGACAAGATTTTGAAGTAGTTCAAAATGAAACAGTCAAAGAAAAAGTTTCTTGCCTGTGTTACAAGGTGTGAAGTTGAGTAAGACTCAAAGCCCGACCATAGCAGAAGATAGAAAGAGAATGAAAGTCATTCCCTATGCCTCAGCCATAGGTTCTATAAAGTATGCCATGCTGTGTACCAGATCTATTGTATACCCTACATTGTGTTAAGCAAGGGAGTACAATAGTGATCTAAGAGTAGATCACTGGACAGCGGTCAAAATTATCCTTAGTGGAATAAGGAAATATTTCTCAATTATGGAGGTGACAAAAAGGTTCGTCGTAAAAAGTTACGTCGATGCAAGTTTTTGACACAGATCTGGATGACTCTAAGTCTCGATCTAGATACATATTGAAAGTGGGAGCAATAAGCTAGAGTAGCTCCGTGCAGAGCATTGTTGACATAGAAATTCGCAAAATACTTACGGATCTGAATGTGACAGACCCGTTGACTAAAATTATCTCACAAGCAAAACATGATCACACCTTAGTACTCTTTGGATGTTAATCACATAGCAATGTGAACTAGATTATTGACTCTAGTAAACCCTTTGGGTGTTTATCACATATCGATGTGAACTATGGGTGTTAATCACATGGTGATGTGAACTATTGCTGTTAAATCACATGGCGATGTGAACTAGATTATTGACTCTAGTGCAAGTGGGAGACTGAAGGAAATATGCCCTAGAGGCAATAATAAAGTTATTATTTATTTCCTTATATCATGATAAATGTTTATTATTCATGCTAGAATTGTATTAACCGGAAACATAATACATGTGTGAATACATAGACAAACAGAGTGTCACTAGTATGCCTCTACTTGACTAGCTCGTTAATCAAAGATGGTTATGTTTCCTAACCATGAACAGTGAGTTGTTATTTGATTAACGGGATCACATCATTAAGTGAATGATCTGATTGACATGACCCATTCCATTAGCTTAGCACCCGATCGTTTAGTATGTTGCTATTGCTTTCTTCATGACTTATACATGTTCCTATAACTATGAGATTATGCAACTCCCGTTTACCGGAGGAACACTTTGGGTACTACCAAACATCACAACATAACTGGGTGATTATAAAGGAGTACTACAGGTGTCTCCAAAGGTACATGTTGGGTTGGCGTATTTCGAGATTAGGTTTTGTCACTCCGATTGTCGTAGAGGTATCTTTGGGCCCTCTCGGTAATGCACATCACTTAAGCCTTGCAAGCATTGCAACTAAATGAGTTAGTTGCGGGATGATGTATTACAGAACAAGTAAAGAGACTTGCCGGCAACGAGATTGAACTAGGTATTGGAATACCGACGATCGAATCTCGGGCAAGTAACATACCGATGACAAAGGGAACGACGTATGTTGTTATGCGGTCTGACCGATAAAGATCTTCATAGAATATGTAGGAGCCAATATGGGCATCCAGGTCCCGCTATTGGTTATTGACCGGAGACATGTCTCGGTCATTTCTACATTGTTCTCGAACCCGTAGGGTCCGCACGCTTAAGGTTTCGATGACAGTTATATTATGAGTTTATGAGTTTTGATGTACCGAAGGAGCTCGGAGTCCCGGATGAGATCGGGGACATGACGAGGAGTCTCGAAATGGTCGAGACATAAAGATTGATATATTGGAAGCCTATGTTTGGATATCGGAAGTGTTCCGGGTGAAATCGGGATTTTACGGGAGTACCGGGAGGTTACCGGAACCCCCCGGGAACCATATGGGCCTTAGTGGGCTTTAGTGGAAAGGAGAAAGGGGCAGCCCAAGGTGGGCTGCGCGCCTCCCCCCTCCCCTAGTCCTATTAGGACTAGGAGAGGTGGTCGGCCCTCTCTCTCTCTTCCCCCCCCCCCCCGAGGAATCCTATTCCAACTAGGATTGGGGGGGAATCCTACTCCCGGAGGGAGTAGGACTCTCCTGGCGCGCCCCTTGTGGCCGGCCAGCCTCCCCCCTTTTGGTCCTTTATATACTGAGGTAGAGGCACCCTAGAACACACAAGTTGATCTTCGTGATCGTTGCTTAGCCGTGTGCGGTGCCCCCCTCCACCATATTCCACCTCGGTCATATTTGTAGCGGTGCTTAGGCGAAGCCCTGCAGCAGTAGTACATCAAGATCATCACCACGTTGTCGTGCTGACGGAACTCTTCCCTGACACTTTGCTGGATCGGAGTCCGGGGATCGTCATCGAGCTGAACGTGTGCCAAGAACTCGGAGGTGCCGGAGTAACGGTGCTTGGATCGGTCGAACCGTGAAGACGTACGACTACATCAACCACGTTGTGCTAACGCTTCCGTTGTCGATCTACAAGGTACGTAGATCACACTCTCCCCTCGTTGCTATACATCACCATGATCTTGTGTGTGCGTAGGAAATTTTTTGAAATTACTATGTTCCCCAACACGATCGTCAGTATCATCATACCTAGTTCAATCTCATTACCGGCAAGTCTCTTTACTCATTCTGTAATGCATCATCCCGTAACTAATTCATTAGTCACATTGCTTGCAAGGCTTATAGTGATGTGCATTGCCGAGAGGGCCCAAAGATACCTCTCCGACAATCGGAGTGACAAATCCTAATCTCGATCTATGCCAACTCAACAAACACCATCGTAGACACCTGTAGATCATCTTTATAATCACCCAGTTACGTTTTGACGTTTGATAGCACACTAAGTGTTCCTCCGGTATTTGGGAGTTGCATAATCTCATAGTCATACCAACATGTATAAGTCATGAAGAAAGCAATAACAATAAACTAAATGATCATAGTGTTAAGCTAACGGATGGGTCTTGTCCATCACATCATTCTCTAATGATGCGATCCCGTTCATCAAATGACAACACATGTCTATAGTCAGGAAACTTAACCATCTTTCATTAATGAGCTAGTCAAGTAGAGGCATACTAGGGACACTCTGTTTGTCTATATATTCACACATGTACTAGGTTTCCGGTTAATACAATTCTAGAATGAATAATAAACATTTATCATGATATAAGGAAATATAAATAACAACTTTATTATTGCCTCTATGGCATATTTCCTTCACCTATCTAATTCTATGCATACCTAATTAACTGCCAACCAAATCAATTTTATTATTTGTCTAATTGGGGGGAAATCCCACTTCAAATTATCTGTAGGCATAACTAATTGTCTACCTAATTAATTTATTGTATTAATGACTTGTTTCCAAATTGATTCATCACGAAAATATTTCCTATTTAAATGGACCTAATTAATTGTATATTATATAGCTAATTAATTACATTAATGATTTGATTTCCAAATTGATTCAACGCTCCATTTCTAAAATATTTTCGCATGAATGGCTGTTACGAACGACGACTATGTAAATATTACCTTTGATGATAGAGATATTACACATTTAACGTGCCTCTTGTTGCTAGAGACGCTTTTGCAGCGGATTCATTTTTGTAAGGCCTAACGACTATTGTAGGACATTGATGTCTACTACACAACCTTCTTCTTATAGACGTTGTTGGGCCTCCAAGTGCAGAGATTTGTAGGACAGTAGCAAATTTCCCTCAAGTGGATGGCCTAAGGTTTATCAATCTATAGGAGGCGTAGGATGAAGATGGTCTCTCTCAAGCAACCCTGCAACCAAATAACAAAGAGTCTCTTGTGTCCCCAACACACCCAATACAATGGTAAATTGTATAGGTGCACTAGTTCGGCGAAGAGATGGTGATACAAGTGGTATATGGATGGTAGATAAAGTTATTTGTAATCTGAAATTATAAAAAAAGCAAGCTAACAAGTGATAAAAGTGAGCGTAAACGGTATTGCAATGCTAGGAAACAAGGCCTAGGGTTCATACTTTCGCTAGTGTAAGTCCTCTCAACAATACTAACATAATTGGATCACATAACTATCCCTCAACATGCAACAAAGAGTCACTCCAAAGTCACTAATAGCGAAGAACGAACGAAGAGATTATGGTAGGGTACGAAACCACCTCAAAGTTATTCTTTCCAATCAATCCGTTGGGCTATTCCTATAAGTGTCACGAACAGCCCTAGAGTTCGTACTAGAATAACACCTTAAGACACAAATCAACCAAAACCCTAATGTCACCTAGATACTCCATTGTCACCTCAAGTATCCGTGGGTATGATTATATGATATGCATCACACAATCTCAGATTCATCTATTCAACCAACACATAGAACCTCAAAGAGTGCCCCAAAGTTTCTACCGGAGAATCACGACGAAAACGTGTGCCAACCCCTATGCATAGGTTCATGGGCGGAACCCGCAAGTTGGTCACCAAAACATACATCAAGTAGCACGTGGTATCTCATTGTCACCACAGATATCCATGGCAAGACATACATCAAGTGTTCTCAAATCTTTAAAGACTCAATCCGATAAGATTACTTCAAGGGGAAAACTCAATTCATTACAAGAGAGAAGAGGGGGAGGAGAAACATAAGATCCAACTATAATAGCAAAGCTCGCGATACATCTAGATCGTGCCAAATCAAGAACACGAGAGAGAGAGTGTTGGAAATATGCCCTAGAGGAAATAATAAAAGCATTATTATTATATTTCCTTGTTCATGATAATTGTCTTTATTCATGCTATAATTGTGTTATCCGGAAATCGTAATGCATGTGTGAATAACAGACATCAACATGTCCCTAGTGAGCCTCTAGTTGACTAGCTCGTTGATCAACAGATAGTCATGATTTCCTGACTATGGACACTAGATGTCATTGATAACGAGATCACATCATTGGGAGAATGATGTGATGGACAAGACCCAATCCTAAACATAGCACAAGATCGTATAGTTCGTTTGCTAGAGTTTTGCAATGTCAAAGTATCTATTCCTTAGACCATGAGATCGTGTAACTCCCGGATACCGTAGGAGTGCTTTGGGTATGCCAAACGTCACAACGTAACTGGGTGACTATAAAGGTAGACTACGGGTATCTCCGAAAGTGTCTGTTGGGTGACATGGATCAAGACTGGGATTTGTCACTCCGTATGACGGAGAGGTATCACTGGGCCCACTCGGTAATGCATCATCATAATGAGCTCAGAGTG
This sequence comes from Triticum aestivum, assembly GCF_018294505.1. Classification (NCBI taxonomy): domain Eukaryota; kingdom Viridiplantae; phylum Streptophyta; class Magnoliopsida; order Poales; family Poaceae; genus Triticum; species Triticum aestivum. Next base: position 503,497,559 of record NC_057800.1, on the reverse strand, counting down.
ACCAAGTGTCTGGTCACGGGATCATGCATTACGGTACGAGTAAAGTGACTTGCCGGTAACGAGATTGAACGAGGTATTGGGATACCGACGATCGAATCTCGGGCAAGTAACATATCGATAGACAAAGGGAATAGCGTACGGGGTTGATTGAATCCTCGACATCGTGGTTCATCCGATGAGATCATCGTGGAGCATGTGGGAGCCAACATGGGTATCCAGATCCCGCTGTTGGTTATTGACCGGAGAGTCGTCTCGGTCATGTCTGCTTGTCTCCCGAACCCGTAGGGTCTACACACTTAAGGTTCGGTTACGCTAGGGTTGTAGGGATATGTATATGCAGTAACCCGAATGTTGTTCGGAGTCCCGGATGAGATCCCGGACGTCACGAGGAGTTCCGGAATGGTCCGGAGGTAAAGATTTATATATGGGAAGTCCTGTTTCGGGCATCGGGACAAGTTTCGGGGTTATCGGTATTGTACCGGGACCACCGGAGGGGTCCCGGGGGCCCACCGGGTGGGGCCACCCATCCCCGGGGGCCACATGGGCTGTAGGGGGTGCGCCTTGGCCTACATGGGCCAAGGGCACCAGCCCCACATAGGCCCATGCGCCTAGGGTTTAAGGGGGCAAGAGTCCTAGGAGGGTAAGGCACCTCCTAGGTGCCTTGGGGGGGAGGGAAACCCCCCTTGGCCGCCGCACCCCCTAGGAGATTGGATCTCCTAGGGCCGGCCACCCCCCTTGGCACCCCTATATATAGTGGGGGAGAGGAGGGACTTCATACCTTGAGTCCTTGGCCTTTGGTTGCCTCCTTCTCCCTCCCCAACACCTCCTCCACCTCCATAGTGCTTAGCGAAGCTCTGCCGGAGTACTGCAGCTCCATCAACACCACGCCGTCGTGCTGCTGCTGGTGCCATCTCCCTCAACCTCTCCTCCCTCCCTTGCTGGATCAAGAAGGAGGAGACGTGGCTGTTCCGTACGTGTGTTGAACGCGGAGGTGCCGTCCGTTCGGCGCTGGTCATCGGTGATTTGGATCACGTCGTGTTCGACTACATCATCCCCGTTCTTTGAACGCTTCCGCTCGCGATCTACAAGGTATGTAGATGCATCTATTCACTTGTTGCTAGATGAACTCTTAGATGATCTTGGTGAAACGAGTAGGAAAATTTTTGTTTTCTGCAACGTTCCCCAACAGTGGCATCATGAGCTAGGTCTATGCGTAGTTCTTCTTGCGCGAGTAGAACACAATTTGTTGTGGGCGTAGATTTGTCAACTTTCTTGCCGTTACTAGTCCTTTCTTGCTTCAGCGGTATTGTGGGATGAAGCGGCCCGGACCAACCTTACACGTACGCTTACGTGAGACCGGTTCCACCGACTAACATGCACTAGTTGCATAAGGTGGCTGGCGGGTGTCTGTCTCTCCTACTTTAGTTGGAGCGGAATCGATGAACAGGGTCCTTATGAAGGGTAAATAGAAGTTGACAAATCACGTTGTGGCTTTAACGTAGGTAAGAAAACGTTCTTGCTAGAACCCTAATTCAGCCACGTAAAACTTGCAACAACAATTAGAGGACGTCTAACTTGTTTTTGCAGCAAGTGGTTTGTGATATGATATGGCCAAAGTTGTGATGAATGATGAATGATCTATATGTGATGTATGAGATGTTCATGCTATTGTAATAGGATTCACGACTTGCATGTCGATGAGTATGACAACCGGCAGGAGCCATAGGAGTTGTCTTTATTCTTTTATATGACCTGCGTGTCATCAAGAAACGCCATGTAAATTACTTTACTTTATTGCTAAACGCGTTAGCCATAGTAGTAGAAGTAATAGTTGGCGAGCAACTTCATGGAGACACGATGATGGAGATCATGATGATGGAGATCATGGTGTCAAGCCGGTGACAAGATGATCATGGAGCCCCAAGATGGAGATCAAAGGAGCTGTGTGATATTGGCCATATCATGTCACGTTTATTATTTGATTGCATGTGATGTTTATCATGTTTTGCATCTTGTTTACTTAGAACGACGGTAGTAAATAAGATGATCCCTCACAATAATTTCAAGAAGTGTTCCCCCTAACTGTGCACCGTTGCGACAGTTCGCTGTTTCAAAACACCACGTGATGATCGGGTGTTTTATTCAGACGTTCACATACAACGGGTGTAAGACAGATTTACACATGCAAACACTTAGGTTGACTTGACGAGCCTAGCATGTACAGACATGGCCTCGGAACACAGAAGACCGAAAGGTCGAGCATGAGTCGTATAGAAGATACGATCAACATGAAGATGTTCACCGATGTTGACTAGTCCGTCTCACGTGATGATCGGACACGGTCTAGTTTAACTCGGATCATGTAATACTTAGATGACCAGAGGGATGTCTAATCTAAGTGGGAGTTCACTAATAATTTGATTAGTTGAACTTAATTATCATGAACTTAGTCTAAAATCTTTACAATATGTCTTGTAGATCAAATGGCCAACGTAGTCCTCAACTTCAACGCGTTCCTAGAGAAAACTAAGCTGAAAGACGATGGCAGCAACTATACGGACTGGGTCCGGAACCTGAGGATCATCCTCATAGCTGCCAAGAAAGATTATGTCCTACAAGCACCGCTTGGTGACGCACCCGTTCTCCCTGCGGAACAAGACGTTATGAACGCTTGGCAGGCACGTTCCGATGACTACTCCCTCGTTCAGTGCGGCATGCTTTACAGCCTAGAGCCGGGGCTCCAAAAGCGTTTTGAGAGACATGGAGCATATGAGATGTTCGAAGAGCTGAAAATGGTTTTCCAAGCTCATGCCCGGGTCGAGAGATATGAAGTCTCCGACAAATTCTTCAGCTGTAAGATGGAGGAAAACAGTTCTGTCAGTGAGCACATACTCACTATGTCTGGGTTGCATAACCGCTTGACTCAGCTGGGAGTTAATCTCCCGGATGATGCGGTCATTGACAGAATCCTCCAGTCGCTTCCACCAAGCTACAAGAGCTTTGTGATGAACTTCAATATGCAGGGGATGGAAAAGACCATTCCTGAAGTATTTGCTATGCTGAAATCAGCAGAGGTAGAAGTCAGAAAGGAACATCAAGTGTTGATGGTCAATAAAACCACTAAGTTCAAGAAAGGCAAGGGTAAAAAGAACTTCAAGAAGGACGGCAAGGAGGTTGCCGCGCCCGGCAAGCAAGCTGCCGGGAAGAAGCCAAAGAATGGACCCAAGCCCGAGACTGAGTGCTTTTATTGCAAGGGAAGCGGTCACTGGAAGCGGAACTGCCCTAAGTACTTAGCGGATAAGAAGGCCGGCAAAACAAAAGGTATATGTGATATACATGTAATTGATGTGTACCTTACTAGTGCCCGTAGTAGCTCCTGGGTATTTGATACCGGTGCAGTTGCTCACATTTGTAACTCAAAGCAGGGGCTGCGGAATAAGCGGAAACTGGCAAAGGACGAGGTGACGATGCGCGTCGGGAATGGTTCCAAGGTCAATGTGATCGCCGTCGGCACGCTACCTCTGCATCTCCCTTCGGGATTAGTTTTAAACCTTAATAATTGTTATTTAGTGCCAGCTTTGAGCATGAACATTGTATCGGGATCTCGTTTAATTCGAGATGGCTACTCTTTTAAATCTGAGAATAATGGTTGTTCCATTTTTATGAGAGATATGTTTTATGGTCATGCTCCTATGGTGAATGGTTTATTCTTATGAATCTCGAACGTGATGCTACACATATTCATAATGTGAGTACCAAAAGAAGTAAGGTTGATAATGATAGTCCCACATACTTGTGGCACTGCCGCCTTGGTCACATAGGTGTCAAACGCATGAAGAAGCTCCATGCTGATGGACTTTTAGAGTCTCTTGATTATGAATCATTTGACACGTGCGAACCATGCCTTATGGGTAAAATGACCAAGACTCCGTTCTCAGGAACAATGGAGCGAGCAACCGACTTATTGGAAATCATACATACTGATGTGTGCGGTCCAATGAGTGTTGAGGCTCGCGGTGGCTATCGTTATGTTCTCACCCTCACTGATGATTTAAGTAGGTATGGGTATATCTACTTAATGAAACACAAGTCTGAAACCTTTGAAAAGTTCAAGGAATTTCAGAGTGAGGTTGAAAATCAACGTGACAGGAAAATCAAGTTTCTACGATCAGATCGTGGAGGAGAATACTTGAGTCACGAGTTTGGGGCACACTTAAGAAAATGTGGAATAGTTTCACAACTCACGCCGCCTGGAACACCTCAGCGTAATGGTGTGTCCGAACGTCGTAATCGCACTCTGTTAGATATGGTGCGATCTATGATGTCTCTTACCGATTTACCGCTTTCTTTTTGGGGCTATGCTTTAGAGACTGCCGCATTCACTTTAAATAGGGCTCCGTCGAAATCCGTTGAGACGACACCGTATGAATTATGGTTTGGGAAGAAACCTAAGCTGTCGTTTCTAAAAGTTTGGGGATGCGATGCTTATGTCAAGAAACTTCAACCTGAAAAGCTCGAACCCAAATCGGAAAAATGCGTCTTCATAGGGTACCCAAAAGAAACTATTGGGTACACCTTCTACCTCAGATCCGAAGGCAAGATCTTTGTTGCCAAGAATGGGTCCTTTCTGGAGAAAGAGTTTCTCTCGAAAGAAGTAAGTGGGAGGAAAGTAGAGCTTGATGAAGTATTGCCTCTTGAACCGGAAAATGGCGCAACTCAAGAAAATGTTCCTGAGGTGCCAGCACCGACTAGAGAGGAAGTTAATGATAATGATCAAGATACTTCTGATCAAGCTCCTACTGAAATTCGAAGGTCCACAAGGACACGTTCCGCACCAGAGTGGTACGGCAACCCTGTCTTGGAAATCATGTTGTTAGACAACGGTGAACCTTCGAACTATGAAGAAGCGATGGCGGGACCGGATTCCGACAAATGGCTAGAAGCCATGAAATCCGAGATAGGATCCATGTATGAAAACAAAGTATGGACTTTGACTGACTTGCCCGTTGAACGGCGAGCCATAGAAAATAAATGGATCTTTAAGAAGAAGACAGACGCGGATGGTAATGTGACCATCTATAAAGCTCGGCTTGTCGCTAAGGGTTATCGACAAGTTCAAGGGGTTGACTACGATGAGACTTTCTCACCGGTAGCGAAGCTGAAGTCCGTCCGAATCATGTTAGCAATTGCCGCATTCTATGATTACGAAATATGGCAAATGGACGTCAAAACGGCATTCCTTAATGGTTTCCTTAAGGAAGAATTGTATATGATGCAGCCGGAAGGTTTTGTCGATCCTAAGAATGCTGACAAAGTGTGCAAGCTCCAACGCTCGATTTATGGGCTGGTGCAAGCATCTCGGAGTTGGAACATTCGCTTTGATGAGATGATCAAAGCGTTTGGGTTTACACAGACTTATGGAGAAGCCTGCGTTTACAAGAAAGTGAGTGGGAGCTCTGTAGCATTTCTCATATTATATGTAGATGACATACTTTTGATGGGAAATGATATAGAACTCTTGGACAGCATCAAGGCCTACTTGAATAAAAGTTTTTCAATGAAGGACCTTGGAGAAGCTGCTTATATATTAGGCATCAAAATCTATAGAGATAGATCAAGACGCCTCATAGGTCTTTCACAAAGCACATACCTTGATAAGATATTGAAGAAGTTCAATATGGATCAATCCAAGAAGGGGTTCTTGCCTGTGTTACAAGGTGTGAAATTGAGCTCAGCTCAATGTCCGACCACGGCAGAAGATATAGAAGAGATGAGCGTCATCCCCTATGCCTCAGCCATAGGTTCTATTATGTATGCCATGCTGTGTACCAGACCTGATGTTAACCTTGCCGTCAGTTTGGTAGGAAGGTACCAAAGTAATCCCGGCAAGGAACACTGGACAGCGGTCAAGAATATCCTGAAGTACCTGAAAAGGACTAAGGAAATGTTTCTCGTTTATGGAGGTGACGAAGAGCTCGTCGTAAAGGGTTACGTCGACGCTAGCTTCGACACAGATCTGGATGACTCTAAGTCACAAACCGGATACGTGTATATTTTGAATGGTGGGGCAGTAAGCTGGTGCAGTTGCAAGCAAAGCGTCGTGGCGGGATCTACATGTGAAGCGGAGTACATGGCAGCCTCGGAGGCAGCACATGAAGCAATATGGGTGAAGGAGTTCATCACCGACCTAGGAGTCATACCCAATGCGTCGGGGCCGATCAAGCTCTTCTGTGACAACACTGGAGCTATTGCACTTGCCAAGGAGCCCAGGTTTCACAAGAAGACAAGGCACATCAAGCGTCGCTTCAACTCCATTCGTGAAAATGTTCAAGATGGAGACATAGAGATTTGTAAAGTACATACGGACCTGAATGTAGCAGATCCGTTGACTAAACCTCTCCCTAGAGCAAAACATGATCAACACCAGAATTCCATGGGTGTTCGATTCATCACAATGTAACTAGATTATTGACTCTAGTGCAAGTGGGAGACTGTTGGAAATATGCCCTAGAGGCAATAATAAAAGCATTATTATTATATTTCCTTGTTCATGATAATTGTCTTTATTCATGCTATAATTGTGTTATCCGGAAATCGTAATACATGTGTGAATAACAGACACCAACATGTCCCTAGTGAGCCTCTAGTTGACTAGCTCGTTGATCAACAGATAGTCATGGTTTCCTGACTATGGACACTGGATGTCATTGATAACGAGATCACATCATTGGGAGAATGATGTGATGGACAAGACCCAATCCTAAACATAGCACAAGATCGTATAGTTCGTTTGCTAGAGTTTTGCAATGTCAAAGTATCTTTTCCTTAGACCATGAGATCGTGTAACTCCCGGATACCGTAGGAGTGCTTTGGGTATGCCAAACGTCACAACGTAACTGGGTGACTATAAAGGTAGACTACGGGTATCTCCGAAAGTGTCTGTTGGGTGACATGGATCAAGACTGGGATTTGTCACTCCGTATGACGGAGAGGTATCACTGGGCCCACTCGGTAATGCATCATCATAATGAGCTCAGAGTGACCAAGTGTCTGGTCACGGGATCATGCATTACGGTACGAGTAAAGTGACTTGCCGGTAACGAGATTGAACGAGGTATTGGGATACCGACGATCGAATCTCGGGCAAGTAACATATCGATAGACAAAGGGAATAGCGTACGGGGTTGATTGAATCCTCGACATCGTGGTTCATCCGATGAGATCATCGTGGAGCATGTGGGAGCCAACATGGGTATCCAGATCCCGCTGTTGGTTATTGACCGGAGAGTCGTCTCGGTCATGTCTGCTTGTCTCCCGAACCCGTAGGGTCTACACACTTAAGGTTCGGTTACGCTAGGGTTGTAGGGATATGTATATGCAGTAACCCGAATGTTGTTCGGAGTCCCGGATGAGATCCCGGACGTCACGAGGAGTTCCGGAATGGTCCGGAGGTAAAGATTTATATATGGGAAGTCCTGTTTCGGGCATCGGGACAAGTTTCGGGGTTATCGGTATTGTACCGGGACCACCGGAAGGGTCCCGGGGGCCCACCGGGTGGGGTCCACCTGTCCCGGGGGGCCACATGGGCTGTAAGGGGGTGCGCCTTGGCCTAATGGGCCAAGGGCACCAGCCCCACATAGGCCCATGCGCCTAGGGTTTAAGGGGGCAAGAGTCCTAGGAGGGTAAGGCACCTCCTAGGTGCCTTGGGGGGGAGGGAAACCCCCCTTGGCCGCCGCACCCCCTAGGAGATTGGATCTCCTAGGGCCGGCCACCCCCCTTGGCACCCCTATATATAGTGGGGGAGAGGAGGGACTTCATACCTTGAAGTCCTTGGCCTTTGGTTGCCTCCTTCTCCCTCCCCAACACCTCCTCCACCTCCATAGTGCTTAGCGAAGCTCTGCCGGAGTACTGCAGCTCCATCAACACCACGCCGTCGTGCTGCTGCTGGTGCCATCTCCCTCAACCTCTCCTCCCTCCCTTGCTGGATCAAGAAGGAGGAGACGTGGCTGTTCCGTACGTGTGTTGAACGCGGAGGTGCCGTCCGTTCGGCGCTGGTCATCGGTGATTTGGATCACGTCGTGTTCGACTACTTCATCCCCGTTCTTTGAACGCTTCCGCTCGCGATCTACAAAGGTATGTAGATGCATCCAATGACTCGTTGCTAGATGAACTCCTAGATGATCTTGGTGAAACGAGTAGGAAAATTTTTGTTTTCTGCAACGTTCCCCAACAGAGAGATCAAACACATAGCTACCGGTACATACCCTCAGCCCCGAGGGAGAACTACTCCCTCCTCGTCATGGAGAGCATCGGGATGATGAAGATGGCCACCGAAGAAGGATTGCCCCCTCCGGCAGGGTGCCGGAACGGGTCTAGATTGGTTTTCGGTGGCTACGGAGGCTTCTGGCGGCGGAACTCCCGATCTATTGTGTTCTCTGGAAGTTTTAGGGTATATGGAGTTATATAGGCAGAAGAAGTACGTCAGGGGAGCCACGGGGGGCCCCACGAGGCAGGGGGCGCGCCCTAGGGGGGTGGGCGCGCCCTCACCCTCGTGGGCAGCTCCCGTATCTTCTGACGTGGGGTCCAAGTCCATCAGGTGTGTTTCCTTCCAAAAATAACTTCTCCAGTTGATTTCGTTCCGTTTCGACTCCGTCTGATATTCCTTTTCTTCAAAACACTGAAATAGTCATAAAACAACAAATCTTGGTTGGGCCTCCGGTTAATAGGTTAGTCTCAAAAATAATATAAAAGTGGATAATAAAGCCCAATATTGCTCAAAACAGTAGATAATATAGCATGGAGCAATCAAAAATTATAGATACGTTGGAGACGTATCAGATATATTTCTTAAGAATTTCTTGACATTTAAATGGACATACTTAATTTGAGAATGTATCCTTGCTTGCTCTCTGTATGACTGAAAAAAATACGACCCCATTCATGAACACATGTACGTGGCGGTCCGACGACCCACCTTCCGTCACGGTCGTTCTCGACGCCGTTCTCCTTGCTCTGGCATTCTCGAGCATCATGCCGGCATCAGGCCTGGCCACGACATCCTCCATGGTGTCGCGCAGGACGTCCCTACACAGGGGCGCGTGAATGCGTACGCCCATAAAAAAGATATGTTATTTTTGTTGTATTAGTAAACTTGTGATTGTCAACTAATAATAGAATAATAATGGTAATAATAAATGATATGGTGCATGAGATTAGCAATTTGTTATTGAAGAATATCTAATTTTATTTTGGAACATCATCAAGAAAAATCTTATATACTTCCTCCGTTCCTTTTTATAAAGTGTATTTGCTTTTTGATAAAATTTTACAATGTAAGGTGCATTTTTCCTAATTTCTCGTAATTCCGCTTTTGGCAAAAAGGAAAGTATCTCTGCCCTAATTGCTTGTATATCTTATTATAGAGAAAAAAAAGGGAAAGTATCTCTTTCCTGATTGCGTATATCTTTTCCTTTCCTAGGCTAAATGACTTTCCAATAATCAACTAATTAGCAAAGGGTAATTTTGTCCTAGTTTGTTTATAATTATGTGCCTTGATCACCGTGCCAAAAATAATACACCTTACATAAAGAAATGAAGGGAGCATGTCTTTTAGAAAGATGGTCTCACATATTTGGTGCAATTTATGAATTCTTAATTACAATTTACATGATTGAATAGAATCATCACCTACCAGAGCTAGCACGAACAAAATCTCGCCATTTAATGAGATTTGGTTTCAATGGAAGGAAAACAAATCCAGTGGGTGGGGGTGGGAAGTGGATCCTCTAACATTAAAGAGGGAAGCCACCTAAGCTACAATATAATGTAGTGCAAAACAAAGAAGAAAAGTCAGGGACACTGTAGCGAATACTGTATTTATCTAATGCAGAAGGTTATGTGTGTGGTTACTGTTCATGTAAATAAATTTAAAATAAATTTTTTTGCATCATAATTTTGTTTGCATGTAATTTTTGTAAATGTATACAATAGATTTGTAATTTACAAATTAATTTAAGTTATTTTATCCTTAATTATATGGATATGAAGTAGGAAAGTTAGAAAATTGTAGCTTAGGTGACTTCTCTTCTTCATGTTAAAGGATCCGCTTCCGTGGGGTGGTGGGAGATGAGGGAAAAAACCGACGAAAATAAAATCAGCAAGGAGAAACTACCAACTACTGCCTTTCTCTCCCTAATAATAAAGCATGCATTGACTCCGGGTTCACCGTCACAATGCGCTTCTTCCCGTTATTTTACGCTTTCACTTTGAATTTTAAAACTTATTCGAGGTGGTACTATTCCTTAGGTCAAAAACATTACGATCCTACCGGTATGATTAAAACTTGGTCCTCTGTATGTTGGCCCAGCTTGCAACATATGGAGGAAAAAAGGCCCAGCTTGCAATGCAAGGAGGAAAAAACACTTGGGCCTTCTGGCTATACGTTGACTCATCTTCAGTGCAACGTAGGGAGGTAAAAAATACATGCTTGCGATAGGATTTGAACTCGCAACCTTCCACGCAATACCTCTAGCACCATCCAAAGTTCTGCCTATTACTCAACACAGCTTTGAGGAATTTAAGAATGTCAGACAAGCCGCGTTGGCACTCTCTCAGAGTCGAGGAAGACATGGCCCATATACAGTATACACAAATAATCATATTTAGCGTTGTTCACCCGAATCAGCTGACTATCCATGTCCTGAACTATGCGTCACAACGAACCCTATTTTTAATTGAATCATATTTTGTATGTACAAGTCTGCTATGGTTATTAGGGTGCTAGATCTTCTTTTCTCCCGTTGCAACGCACGAGCCTTTTTGCTAGTAAGAATAAAGATTGAGCCGACCTTGTTTTTCCTTTTAAGTATCATATTTTTCAACTAGCAATAGATATCAGTCTAACATGTGAATCAGACAGGCCTGGGCCAGTGGGTCTATCTTCCAAACGATCTCCTTCCATGAAGAAAAAAAAGATCTTGTCGCATTTCTGTGCCGAAAAGTAATCAATAAAGCGGAGTGTATTCTTTTCAATAAATAAATAAATAAAGCGGAGTGTATTCTCGTAAAGAGAAAATGTTGGGAAAAGCAGCTTGGCGCGCGAATGTGAAATTTCGGGCGCCAAAAATCACAACTGAAATGCGCCTATTAAGAGTGAGACCTGAGAGAAATCCGATCTGATCCTTCAAAAGCGAATCCTCTTGAGAAGTAGTACTCCTGTATGGAACCATGGGAGAGAAACGGGAGCGAGAGCGCCAAGAAGACGATGACCTCGCCGGCGCCGCCGGTGGCCGCTCTCGGCGATGATCTCCTGGGCGAGATCTTCCTCCGCCTCCCCGACATGGCGTCGCTTGCCAGCGCCGCCCTCGCCTGCAAGAGCTGGGCCGAGTAGCCCGCGTCCCAGCCATCTACCGCCGCTTCCAGTCCCTTCGCAGGCCCCCACTCGTCGGCTTCATCCTCACCGACCGCAGCGACATGCCCGTTCCCCACCACTGCCCTAAACTCCGCTTCGTCCCCGCCGAATCCCGTAATCCCGACGTGGCCTCCGCCGCCGTTGACGGCGACTTCTTCTTCGAAGACCTCCCCACCATAGATTCGGACGACGACGGCGAAGGGGACTACTACGACGAGTGGCGCCTCCGCGGCTGCGACGGCGGCCTCCTCCTCCTTTCCCGCGGCCGCTATGCTTTGGATCTCGCCGCGTATGACCCCCTCGCGCGGACAGCCGTCTTCTTCCGCCCTCCCCACGCCTGGCGCTATTCGTCCCACATCGTGCGCTACGCCATCTTGGCGGACGATGCGGACGCCTCGTTCCGGGTCATCGTCATGGAGCGCTGGGCCGGCTCACGCTCCGCCGTCTTCTCCTCCCGCACCCGCGAATGGGACATGCTTGAGTCGCCCGGTACGCCTGCGATGTATAACTTCATCCCATGCAGCACCGACGGCACGCCCGCGGGCCGCTACGTGTACTGGCGGTCAGACACCAAGAAGTCCCGGTATTGCAAGGACGACGAGAAGATCTTGGTGCTGGAGATGGAAGCAATGGTGTGGTCGGTTATCAAGCCGCCATTCCCTCCTGGCGAATCGTACTGCGTCGCGGACATGGCGGAGCACGGCGGGCTCTGCATTGTGTCCAGCAAAGAGCAGTGCGTGCAGCTCTGGGTCCGTGACAGCAATGCTGAGTGGATGCTCAAGAAGGAGGTTTCGTTGCTGAATGAGTTTGGATACCTGAAGAAGCTTCGTCTTGAGGAGTGGATGAAGCGCGTGCGCATCCTGGCAATGAAGGCTGGCTATGTGTACATGGAGTTTTGGTCCATAGGGAAGCCCCATTCATATCTGTTCGTGCTAAATCTGAACACCACAAAGCTGGAATTCTTCTGCAACAAGTCGACCGAGCCTCACAGAGGTCCTGCGTTTCCGTTCTTCATGCGGTCGGCACCTCTGCCTGCTCCAGATGATGAGTAAGAAATTTCAAGGCGCTTGATACAATGGAGTAGGTAATCTCCTCTTTGATCTGTTAATGATATTTGTTTCCTTTTGGTTGTACTTCCATCGATTTAGCTATTTAAGGACAGGTGTAGGTTGCTCACCCAGATCAGGATTTGATGCCTATGAAGCTACTGCATGATAAACTAGTTCAAAATTTACATAATATAAAATTCGGTGCTTACAAATTTTGTTGGTATTGTCACAGTGTGTCATTACTTAACCCTATTGAGAAGGGGCTCCCCTGGGCACCAACCAATTTCCCTAGAACTCAACATCAAGTGTAAAACTAGTTTCATATTTGTGACTTTTTTTGCGAGTGACTTGATTACATAAAAGACTGGATCAACGTGTAACTCCATTTTGTTTATTGGGATAACCCTATAGTGTTTTTAAAGTTCAGAAAGAACTACTTGGTTGTTGACTTGTAATTGTTCAGTTTTCTCAGACACTACATATTGCCAGAATCAACTATACGAGTATACATATTGCAGGTGAAAAATGATTAATTATGTAGAGAGGGCAAGTAACTGTTTTTTCTTGTTAGTTCACCTGGCACCATCACTTTATATAGTTAACACCTGAATTCTTAAATGTTGCTTCAGTTGGTTTTCAGGATTTGTAGTTTGTTATTAACCCTATACTGGGTCATAGTTTGCACCAAAGACTTGTAAATTTAACTTTATATATCTTCTTCAGTTATTCAGTTTGGTTGGCAAACTTAACTGTCATGAGCTTTCCTCCTCGCCTGAATGGTTTTGCAGAATGCCCTGTTTATTTGGTTAGTTCGAATGCATGAATCATGATCATATAATATTTCTCCATTTCCATGTGTAATAGTGGGAAAAATGCATTTATGTACCCATGCCAGTTCCAGACGATTCAGTGATTTGTTATATTTTGTGGTGGGTGGCTTACTGGCTTTGGTTTATAGTTTCTAAAAAATAATCTTTGCATTTCAGGTCAAGTTGTTACTTCTAGCTTCGATTAGCCGAAGTTGGGTTAATTGGGGCATAAGAGTGTCATCCAGATGTCAGTTTGAATTGGAATCACGGAAGCCGATTGGATAACCATCTTTTGTCTTGCAATCTCTGTTTTCACATGGAATGTAGGCATGGCAGAACAGTCTTGCTCCGACAACAGCTGCTGCTTTATCTGAATTTAGTGCTTTTCGAGTTATGTTACCCATTTCCTGTTAGTTTTATTCAAACTTCCTATCTGAACTGAGATGGTTTTATTTAATTTCAGTTGTGTTGTCTTGTTGCTTGAACGTGAGTGACAACTGAATTCTTACTGCTGTGTAGTAGAGCTCTTGTATTTTTCTCTTTATATATGCAGTCTTTATTATTATTAGTGTCCTCATTTTATTCTTAACTGGATTGGAAAACCTAAATACAGGTGCAACATTCAGAAACAGACGTGACCTGCTGTAATGATAGTGTCGTGTTTACAGTTGTAGGTTCTCAGCTTTGCCTCTGCCTGCTTTATCATCACACTCCTAATTTGCGTGTGGTTGATGCCCTGATTTGAAAGGAAGCTGGGACACCTGTGGGCTGCGACCGAACTTAAAATGTGGATAAATGTGCTCTATCAAATGGGTGCATCCCGGTAGCACGAGCTCTATAAAATGAGCTCAAGCCTGCAAGGACTTTTTCGAAACGCTTTTATATTATGGGACGGAGTGAGTAAGTAATATACAAAGTATTGTGAGATGTGCTTAACCTGTCCAGTATACCTTTCTTGTGATGAAATGCCTCCATGGAAGAATAGAACGTTGCTTTTTTCTCTAGGTAGCCGTGTGTGCTATTTGGAAAGCCGGAAGTGATCCCGAAAATACACAAGAGTGCTCGTCCGCGCCTACACACGGTATCATGTGCCGTTCTTTTCTTGTAGATCCAACACAACATACATTAATGGACCCGAGATAGATTTAATATTGCACTGAGTTGACCATACAGCATCCGTAACGTCGTCTGTGTAATGCTGGCACATGCGGCCAGCTCCGTCTTGTGCCCGCGGCCTAGTTCAAGTGCATGGTTTTGTCCTCGTCATGTGCCGTCCTATTAGCGCAACTGATATGTGAACTATTTTTAATTTGCTGACAGTTTTTAAATATGTGAACATTTTCTGAATTTGTGAATATATTTTGAGTTCACTGCGAACATTTATTGAATTCATGAACACTTATTGAATTAGTGAACAACTTCTGAATTTACCGCGAACCTTTATCGAATTCGTTAATATTTTTTGAACTTGCTGCGAACATTTTTTGAGTTCTCAAACGTTTTTGAACTTGTGAACAATATTCAAATTTGCGAACATTTTTTTTGAATTGTTTCTAGAATACTTGAACATATTTTGAATTCATAAATATTTTTAAATTAGACATGGGCTTATTTTGTATTCGCGGACATTTTTTGACATGGCGAACATTATTTGATTTCACCATGAACATATTTTGAATTCGCGTACATTTTCCAAATTTGTATGTTTTTCGAAAACGAAGATAACCCTCGGCCTCTGCATCGATCAATGCATGCAACCATTTTTATTATTATTCAACTAAGACTGGCAACATGAATACAAGGATCAACCCAAAGCCACCCATCCGTCGAGCAACACCTACACTCTTGATAATGTGTCTGAACCACATGAACACACACTATCTAATCCGGTAGCCTCACGCATCTACCGCGCATCGGGCCGAGAGCACCACCTGGTCTGGCCGACCCGCAGTGCGCACTACATGTGCACGCTCTGGATCCGCCGTCGCCATCTTCCACCGTCCCATCTTTAGGAGCGATCAACGCATTCACCTTGGTTGACCGTACTGCCGTCGATGCCACCACGGCTCCAGACAACACCACCGCCCTGCGCTCGTCCATCAAGACGCATCCGCCGCCGAGACTCTGCTGCACCATATGCCGCCAAGCCCGCCGTCGTCGGCGTGATAGATACAACGCCACACCACCCCCTGATTCAGATCGCCGCCAACACTAACCCAACGGTGTCCACCATCCACATAGCTCCCAAGATGGTGCCTTCAAGAAGGGAACGATGTTGAAGGCGTCGTCGCCGCCCACCGCAGTTAGGGCTTTCGTCCGGCAGACAGATGGCATACTGGAAGTAGATGCAGATCTGACGCGCATCTCCATGGAGAAGAAAATGGCGCCCTTGGGCGTCGCCGCCGCTGTGGCCGAAAGGCCGGGTAGGGATTTCTCCCAATTTGAATACCCACCTCCTGCTCAAACCACATCGAGGATCGGCAAGTCTTGTGACCCAGATCTGCAAGGAGAGGCAAACCGAGCAGGGGATGAAGGCTAGTAGGCGTCCTGATCCATATCAGGCACCTCCGTGCGAAACCGATCGCGGGGCACCTGCAGTGTCTCGAACAGCCGGAAGGATCGGACGGAACGGCCAGATCCGATCCAGGAGCTCACCCCGGATCGCCACACACACGTTGACCCAAGTGGAGGCGCGGAGCTCCTCCTAACGGCCGGGCTGATCAAGCGGATCCGATCCAGGCGCCCACCACCGAGCGCGACTGTCGCCACCTTCATTGGTTGTGTCCTGGGCTTGCCTGGTGCCAACCTTTGGCGGCGGCGAAGAAGGAAAGGGAAGCCGGGGAGGCTAGGCTTTGCGCTATCTTCCGAATCTATGAACATTTTTTTGAATTTGCTACAAACAAGTTTTTAATTCGCGAACATTTCTGAATTTGTGAACACTAGTCAAATTCATGAATATTTGTTTTGAATACTTGAATTTTTCAAGAATCCTTTAACATATTTTGAATCCGCGAACATTATTTTTGAATGCTTGAATATATTTTGTATTCACGAACATTTTTTTTGAATAGTTGAACATTTTTTAAGAATACTTGCACATATTTTGAATTCACAGACATTTCTTGAATTTGCCGTGAAGAAATTTCGTATTCGCGGACACAGGGTGGACGTTCAAGAGGTTCATGCCCAACACGGACCTGTGTGATTCAGAAGGGAATCAATCAAATATGTTTTTTGCTTAATTAACTATGATTGCACGACATGAAGGCGTGGTGTGCCGTGACGGCATCGATATCAAACGGCACAGGCCGTCCGCCACATCACCGCTCTCTAGGACATCCTGGTGTATGTAGTTTGTTTGTGGTATGCGTTGTGACACCCTACCTACCCCCTCCCCCCCCCCCCACCCCAATCGAATAGAAACTCTATTGATGCAAAAACTCTATTAACACATGCCATGCAAAAGCATAATTAATTGTGTAATTATAGGACATGGAGTATTTGAGCTCGAGCTCAAATGACCCTACAAGAACAGTAATATCAGGAAAAAATTAAGAAATATTCAAAAAATTCTGATGAACTTTGACAAATTTTCATCCTGAGATCACATTTGAGGAAGGCGTGACGAAAAAACAAAAACGATGCTCTAAAATGCTACTTTGAAAGCATTTTTAGCACTGATTTTTTCTTTGTTAAAATGACCGGTAATACAGATTAATTAGCAATTGGCTCTACCTTCCTTTTCTTAGGCATGGTTAATTTGTTCTTAGGAACTCTCTACTCTTTAACCGTTAGCAACAGACAAAATGCCGATCCTCAAAGGAAAAAGAACAGAGCAATACTATTTCTACGTACAGGGTCTACAAAAAGAAATTACGTACTAGTTCATCCGGTGGCGGTTAGCTAGAGGGAAGTAGTTACTAGTGCATACAGATTTCATAGAAGCTTCACGTAAGAATAGGATTTTCCTTAGGAACACGCCGTTTGCGCGCCGGACCGCGGCTGAGGACAATTGTTATGTCCCGTCATACGAGACTGCACGATGGACCGTCCACCCAGCCTTATATTACACGGAGCCGTCGCCATATGACACTGTTGAACAGGGCATATCCGTTTCTCTCTGTACGATCTCATTCAATACACTGTTGAACTTGTCGCTGTCCGATTGGTACCTGTACCGGGAGCAGGCGAGTTCGAGCATGCCATCGCCGCTCTCGAAGTGATCCTTGCTTCAATGGAGTGTAGCCCTATAATGCTACCAGTACCAATAGGTACTTTCAAACTACTCAACGAGTTTGCGAAGCCAACGGTGCAGTGGAGCGAGGCTGCCAATCCTGGCTGGCGTTGAGTTCTTTCACAGGAGAAGGTTGGGGGCCTCCTGGCACAGCAGAGTGGAGACGGCTGAACATCGCTGACGCCGAGCTTGGAAGAAGATGGTAGAGAGATCGTTGTCTGTTCGACCTGATTGTGCTTTTGTTCATGGTGTGTTTGACTGTTTGCAGTGGCGTGTGAGCACACACACACACTTTTGGACTTTTGGTGAATTGGTGATCCTATTCGAGTTGTGATATTTCTCGTAGTCTTCTGGTCGAGTAGTTAGGGCTGGCCTTGCGTTCCTCTTTGTCCAATGATTTAGAATAAGGAAGCGGGCAACAACCCCGCAGAATTTGCGGAGAAACCACCGGCCCTGCTGTTTACTGGTGTTTGACAACATCATGCCACATGAAGTTGATAGGAAGGAAACCAGGATCCCCTCGCACCTGGTAGTAAGAGGCAGGGCTTGATTTCTGTGGGACCTTGAGAAAATTCTCTGGATTTTCCGGCCTTGTTGATCTGACCAGCTTCAGCAAGAGACCGTCCTGGCATGGCTAGATCGAGATATCATCACAACCACGACTGTTGGCTGTTGGCAGCTGACGCCAATGGAAACACCAAGACAAGCACCAAAACATTACTGTATGTGCTACCCACTAAAAAAGAAAAAGGGAAAACTGCCGCGCGTCGAGATCTGGATTCAGTTTTTCTGGTCCTCCCCGTTGGATCTTTCTCTCCACGCCGCTGCCGGTACCGGATCCTGCCGCCGGGCAAAGCCCGTGGAGGCAGCCCACGGCGGCGGCGGCGCTCTGGGTGGTTCAACCACGGGGCCTTCCTCGGCAGCGACCCGAAGAGAGCGGTGGCGGGGGCAAGAAGCGCAGGGGCGTGGCGACGATCTGGGAGCAGCAACACCGCCCAGGACTTTAGATCTGGGAGAAGCGGCAGCAACTTGTAGCTGGTCACCACCCTCCTCTCGCTTTAATAATGCCCAAGCGGCCAAGCCAAGCCAAGGCAAGGCGCGTCTTCCTGTCCGTATCATTCCCAACAACCGTTACAGCCGCACAAAGAAAGAAAGCGAAAATAAAAAATAAATAGAAACCAGCGAAAGAGTGTGACGGCAAGTGGACGACACCCACAATTGTTTGCTCAAGTGGCCTGTGATTTGTGAATTTCGAAAGGAAGAGCGCGACGGCGGATCACAAGCCACCAAATTATCCCCTCCTTGTGGCGTGCTGTGACGCCCGTACGTGCTTGCTTGGGCACGCCATCGCCGGCCGGCCGGGTCGATCCACAGGCGCAAACCTCCACAACGACAACGAGTCCAGAAATACATATGTACTACGAGTACAGAACCAATCGCTCGCTACGGGGTTCATCGACACGCTCGGGCCTCTCGCATGATGCTTGCGGCCGATGGCAAAACCATCGCACTGACTTCAGCGGCCGTGACCAGCGGCGGGACATCAGTCGGAGCGTCAGATCGGGCGAGTACTAGAAAGTAGTAGCAGCAGCAGCGGTGCCATCGAACCCCGGCAGATGGCGGCGACGTCTGACGTCACTGACGGGGTGAGTGACTGCGGACGGAGGCAATGCCCCATCCTGTCCTTTGATTGCGTGCGAGCCTCCCTCCTCCCTCGTCTCTGGCCGGCCCATTCTTTGCCCAAATGCTCACCAGAAACAGAGGGGCCAATCCGAAGCGGTCTTCCAATTCCAACCAGCACGAGCCGAGCGCTCCGTCCGCAGTACTTTTTTCCAAGGGGAGGAAAAAGATCCGCGTGCCTGTGCGATTGCAATGGATTGAGTTCATCGCGCACACTCCTGCAGGGATCCAATCCAATGCACAGGCTGCCTTCAATCTGGACATATCGCTCGCTTTTGTCCACCAAGCTTCACTACTCCAATGTCATGCTTCATCGCCCTGCATCCATCGGTGATGTCTCCATGATAGATGTGCGGTTCCGGCCTATCTCGATTGAGCAAGTCGGAAGTCGGGTTGGTGGAGGAGACCGAGATACTTCGCACTAAGCTTCGCGACCGCCTTGCGCAAGTCGGCAGTGTGGGGAGAGCGGAGGCCCCTCTTGCAAAACTAGAGGTGGTGCCGGATGTGTCTTCGCCGCCTGAGCTTAGAATGGGACCGTGCATGATGTGTCCTTGTTGCCCGAGATCCAGGTTGGCTCTGCCGATGGGGAAGCTGGCATGTATGGAGATCTCTCCCCTCGTGCTATAGCCTCTCGGTTGCCGCTGCATGTCGTGTCGATTGCTTCTAGGAGTGTAGTCGTTGTCGAGCTCGTGGCCCCGATACTGCAGATTATGCCTGAGCTTCAGAAGCTTTGTGGGTTGCCCACTTCGTCTATTTCAATGGTGCTTCCTGAGGAGATGGGGTCTCTTAGAGGGGACTTGGTGATGCCGACTGCGACCTCATCGTCTTTGTTGAAGCCGAGTCAGGCGCTCGCCTTTGTGGACCATGGAGGTTTGGTTGCTGCTGCTGCTGCTCTCTCACTTGAGGTTGTTGGCCCAATGGTGTTTATTGGTGCTGAGGTTGATGAGATAGGTGATTTGGCACCTGTTTCTGAGGCGTTGAAGCCCGTCCGGTCTTCCATCTTTGACCGTGACGCTATGTTAGCACGTATTGACGAGGTGGTCTTCGCGAAAAAGCTTGGCCGCTTGCTCGCCAGCTTGGATGCAGTTTGTCGTGGGTCTGCCAAAACGATTGCTTGCCTCCTGGCGAAGGAGGTTTCTACAAGCAAAATGAAGAAGGTGAAGAAGGCTATCAGGAGTATAGCAAGAAGAGTGACGCCATTACGAAGGCGTCCGCGGCTGCTTAATGGAGGATGTTCAATCTCTTCGTCATCCATCTTTGGTTGACTCGTCTATGTGGATTTGGTTGCGTTCGATGGTTTCATTTTGACGTCGATCTGCAAGGGTTCGTGGTTGTTACATGTTATGTATGTTTGTCTGGTTAATCATGGTGTCATGGAGTTTCTTCCTTAGCGAGTAGTCCACATGTGGTCTATATGTATTGGTTTTCGCCCGGTATTCCGTTAATTAACTGGGCAATTCTCTTCTTCTTAATTAATCGATAAGGCAAATCCTTTGTCTCCGTTTCGAAAAAAATGTTCACAAAAAAAATTTTAATGTATATATATATATATATAAAGTCTATTAATAACCCAGGGTGAAGAATAAGTAATTCCTCACCCTGGTCGATCGACCGAGCCAACCAAGCTACCGTTCGTTTGATCAAGGCAAAAGCCCACCGTACGTCCCCTCGCCGTAAGATTACAACGGGGTGGAGTTTTTTTTTACGTTTGATGACTTGACTGGACTCGATGCCTGCCCTCCTCCTCGTCCTTTTTTGCTTAAAAAAAACTCCTCGTCTTTTCCCCACCTCCCCGTCTTTTCCTAATCTACTGCATACGGTTTCGGGCGAACGGTGGCGTGGTACTCGGCGGCGATTTGGCTTGGAGTGAAGCCATTGTTTGGCATGCTGGCGGGGCAGCGTGCTGCTCGACCGGCATGGTCTCGGTGTTGGGTGGTCGCTGGACAATTGGGGCGGCGTGGTGTCTGGTGTCTGCATAGGTCTGGGGCCCCGCTGTGCACGGAGATGTGGATGGTGATCCCGCCGGAGCTGTGGCAGGTGATCACGGCAGCACATTAGGCGTCCGTGCATGGGCTACTACATGACAGCATTGCCTCTCTTTGGATTGAAGTTTGGTTGGGCTTTCAGTGCATGGGAGGAGGTGAGCAGCCCCTATTTTAGTAATTTCCGTTCCCAAATTCCAATTAGTTTCCACTTACATTTCCCTTTGTCATGTTCTTCCCAAATTGATATCCGTGCACCTGGGTGCTCCTGATCTGCTTGCTCCGGCGCCCCTCGAGGTCCTGATTTGACTACCAGCCGGTGGATGTGGGTTCTCCCGGTGGTGGAGTTGAAGGGGCCCTAGTGGCTAAGGACTTGACCAGCAAGCTGGAGGCCACCACAACCAGCGTGCGGGAGCTCTAACACTAATCGTTCATCTACTCACGTTGGTTATGTGGGTATATGTAGCCATCTTTGCTTGCTTCAATAATTTTCAGTTGTTTCAGTTCCCAGTCTGGTTCGTAGTAGACGTGCGGGTAGTAGAATCTTCCCTCCTGGTTGGTCGGCTGGTCAACAGCGACAGTTTAGGTGATATTCGCGGCGGCACTGGTTCGGCCGCGACCACTTTGTGCTCTCCTCCAGCTCTGACCTACAGCTGCTTGCAGGTTAGTAATCTTCTTCCATCTTCCATAAACAGAGGTGTCAATCTTATTGCATCTAACGAGTAATGACTCGTCAGGCCATATGGTGTATTTCTTTCTAGCTATTGTGATCCATCAAATGTTAATTGTTAGATTAAGCAACAAGAGATAATTACTGTATTCATTATTAGATCTTTGTGGTTTCTGGTCCTCTCAGTCGTACTGATAGAATTAAGCAATAAAATGTTGACTACACGGTAAATGGGTATGTACTGATTTTGGGATTTATATTAGCTTGCAGACAACATTTTAGCCAAAAGAAAATGTACAAACATTATAGCTAGTACTGAGATGACAGGCATTGGAGCATATTCATTAGCTTGAAGAGAACAGTTGGCTATAAGATAATTGGGTTAATGTACTGATTTTGGGACTTATATTAACTTGAAGAGATGAGAAGTATCTCGGCTCTGTAGCTGCAGAATCTGAATGGATTATAATGTGCCTTAGCTATATTTTCTTATTGATGCCGACTAACCTCTATGATATTTTTCTTAGCAAAACCTATGACTAGCTATGCAGCTTTCCATGTAAAATAATGGAAAGCAATGGCTTACTTTCTGCATGAAACCAAAGCATGAATTCTGATTCATCGTAGAATGATTTTTCTTATTTTATCACGCGAAATATTTGTTGCTACCAAAATAGTACACAGACATCAACTATGTGTTACTAAAACAAGAATATTAATTATCAACTTCCTACTTTCTACTAGAGCTTATAGATTTAGCGTATGTTTAGGTACATTTTATTGAAGTGAATATAATTTTTGTTTATTGCTCAGCCATTGATTTTACGGAATATCCATATCACCATTTTTTTCCTTCAGATACTTATATAGACCAAACAACATTGATTTTAGTCTTCTTTCACATGGACGAGGATTTGGAGCACTCGGGTGCTCCGCACCCCTATACGAACAATTCATTCAAGAAAATACCGAGAAATTTGAAAGAAAAAAATCTGGTATTTGGGGATATCAAACGTGGGTTCCCGAGCTACTCCTGTGTGAAATTTCGTGAAAAAAATACCAGGAAACGTATTCGTGGCAAAAAAGACAAAAAATTTCTATGTATAAAAAAAACTGTTTGGGTAGATTTTTGTTCGGACAGTATTTCCTGCGCCACGCATATGTTTTTGGGAAATTTTTCACGAAATTTCACACATGAGTAGATTGGCAACCCAGTTTTGATATCCCCAAACTTCATTTTTTTGGGTATTTTTTACGATTATTTCTCGTATAGGGGTGTGGAGCACCCAGGAGCTCATGTGTATTTTTCTCTTTCACATATCTTTCTATTTTCCAGAGCTATCCATTCAAATATCAGTATTATGCATAGTCTCTTGTGAAGTAATGTTCAGCACCATAGTTTCCTGAGTAAATCCAACGTTCCCAATAAACTAGTTTTTGTTTCCACGGTTCTTTCTTCGTTAGATGGAATCTAAGTTCGAAATTTTCTGTTTTCAATATGTCTTATTACAAAGCAACCAACCGATACAAAGCGGGGGAAACCCTTTTTCGTCGGAATATGTCTTATTCATATTCTTGGATACTGTAAATTCTTCAAGTAGGTTAATACCTAGAACGGTAGAAGCATGGTATCACCACAACATTGAAAGGATGTCACTGTAATTTACATTTGTTTTATATATTAATTATGATTGCATGTGCACCATGCATCACCCTTATACCCTGTGTTCTGCATTAAAAAATCAATGATGTAAAGTCACTTCATCTTTGATTTTCTTTGCATCTGGCAGATACTGTTGTTGCTCCCGTGATCAGCTTGATTGGAAAATTTAGGATGCAACACTACGGCACAGACAAAGTTGGACGGCTAGCGTTTCATGATGAGGATCTGCATGGAAAACAGTATGATGCTCAATATTCTTTAAGAGAGCCCTTTAAATGGCAAATGTACTACAGCTCAAACATCATTTTCTGGTTGGTTATGTTGGATTGAGAGCAAGAATCTCTGATGTACCACTGGTCTCTGGAAGGTGGAAGGGCCTGATGTAAACTATAAATAGGAAACATATTGTTCATAGCATGTAAGATAGCTTCATATTTTTGTTTTGCACACTGCGTCTTTCAGGTGGCGTTCAGGCTAGAAATGTACGTGCTTTTGTGATAATTCTCTCAAAAATATCTAGCTCGCAACTTCTGATAATTTTCTCTCAAAAATCTCTAACTGGCAACTTGGCAACTGGCTGATTCAAAAGTATTTGCAGGCTGGAAATGCTCAGGTTTTCAGCATGGCTGAATTTGATGTGACGGTCAGAAAGTACAGATGTTGTGCAAAGGAAATATTCACGTAAAAATGCCTTGGTCAAACTAATTAAACTCAGCATATTACACAACTGTGGCAGAGCTTGTCCAGATAAATAGTACTCCCTCCATTCGGAATTACTTCTCGGAAATGAATGTATATAGAACTAAAATACGTCTACATACATTTATTTATGCGACAAGTAATTCCGAACGGAGGGAGTACCAGTTGCATGGTTATAATTTACAGGTTAGTCTCTCGGCCGTAACTATGCTGATAGTGTGTCATAAATTTACATGGCGACTTGTGCTTCCTGCGGTGTTATATTTGCGCGTGGCAAAAGGTCCTCAACTCCACGCCATAACTTTACCTCAGGTGGTCCTCACTCCATGCCGTAACTTTACCTCAGGTACCCAACATAAATTCCAGTGCATGTGTGGTACGTACAGTTTGGCTAGGGTGAGGAATAAGAATTCTTCAGCCAGGATGACAAATAGCGCGACCCTATATATATATATATATATATATATATATATATATATATATATATTACGTTTCACTCAAAATATATTCATCGGGCTGTTTGATGAGGTGAGGAAGGGGTGTGGTTAGTTTCAAGGTACTAAGAGATTTTTTGCAAATTGAAGCAGAGAAGGGGCTGAATAGAGGGCATGAGATGGATCGGGGTATCATGATGTAGCAACGACACGGAGGCGTGAGGCAGGCGGCGGCGGCGCTTGGCGCTTCCAGCAGGAACCAATTGGTATCTATTTATATGATCGATAGATGGGTTTTCGGTTACAGAAGACGAACATGAACTAATGCATAGAGAAATCATACAGTTGGTTGAGAAAAGAGGGATGGCATTATTCAGTGGAGAAGATGAATAGGAACTAGAGATAGAAATTAATGGATGGGCAGTTAATTGGCAAGGCTTCCGACAACCCATGCGTGCCGGAGGTGGCAGGAAAAGGGATGATACGATTTTCTTAGCATGAAAAAAGGGGATGACGTGGTGCATGGACCTCGAAGATAAATTAGATAATAAGATTGAATCTCTTTAAGTATATAGGATTTGGGCGGATATTAGGCACGTGGCCAAAGGCCATCGCCGGCCTCTCTGAATAGCGTGGCCAAAACAATTCCCGGCCGCCGCCTACACGTGCGGCGGCGTACTAGCACAAGCGACCCGTTTACACTTTGCCGGTCCTGGTTGAACTGGAGAGAAATTTTCCCACACAGGAACCGATCTCCAGCAAGAAATAATGCTGAGTTTCCCATGAGCCAAATGGCTCCGGATCGGTCACCCTGCATTTCTGTACAGACTTGCAGCTGCGGTATCTTGTCAGTTAGTAGTAGCAAGTTCAGATGCACCGACAGAGCGACACTTACCTACAGTATATATGATACTAGTATTTGGCGTGCAAGTGCGTCTTGACACTTGTTTATTTGAGCGTCGTGCATGCCCACAGCCACGAGTGAAGGCGGAGTGACGATGCACAGTCGAAGAGCGCCCGGGGTTGGGGTAGCCGGTAGAAAGCTGTTGATGAGCTGAGGGGAGCAGCAGTTGCTCCTCGTTTCACGGCAAACCCCCAACCTGCTTTGCGCAAAAAAAAACGAAAATCGCCCACAGGCCAGTGCCAGCTGCCACGGGTAGCGTATGCATTATGACCAGTGCCCCCACCTGCGTACACCACTACGGCGGTACAGCAATGACGTTCGCCAAGACACAAGGAGACGAAATGCAATACAAAACGGGGGACCAGTTGCCCAGCCAGTGTCTTGGTGATGCCTCTTGTTTTTCCTTTTATTGTTTTCTCATGGCAGGGCCCAGTTGCGTCGCTTCTTCCATT
This sequence comes from Triticum aestivum, assembly GCF_018294505.1. Lineage (NCBI taxonomy): Eukaryota > Viridiplantae > Streptophyta > Magnoliopsida > Poales > Poaceae > Triticum > Triticum aestivum. The sequence continues at coordinate 503,471,573 of NC_057800.1, read as the reverse complement.
AGCATTTGGCGTGCCGTGCATCAGGGCTAGGCCCATGTCGTTAGAAGCAAGGCCCACTCCATCGCAGGAACTAATTACAAGAGCAACCGCCGAGGAAACGCAAACACTCGAGCTCAGTGACGCCCCCCTTTCCCTCAAAAAAAAAAAGGAGCTCAGTGACGCCCCCCAAAACGAGATTTTCGAACCAAAGGCCCCGCAAAAGGAAAAAACAGCCAAGGGAGGCATCATCATCATCATCATCATCATCATTCGTCTGCAAGGCGAGCACGTAGGCACGCGAGCTCTTGCCACCGGCCAAGCCTCCTCCGTCTCCATTTACAAATGTCGCGTCCATTCCTTTGGGCTAAGCTCTCTCTACCGGTTTTGTTTTCTCCTAACACGCCTCGCTCCACACATGACATCCCCATCTTCTTCCTTGGCCGTCTCGTCTCCTTTCCTCTGCGCTCTTCACTCCGAGTCGCTGTCCATGCTCTCCATCCCTTTCAGCCCTCTTCGCCTCTGCATTCAAAATCAAGAGAGAGAGGGAGGTTTATGTTAGTGCCGAGCACAAAGGATGCGAGACACTGTAGAAACAAAGACTAGCAATACTACCACTGTAGAGCCGCGTTACTTGTAGGTGCTTAAATAATAAGCTAGAGTATCCAACACCACAAGCACGACCTAACCATGCAGTCTTCCGGGACTAAACACTGGAGTTCATGTTACAAGATTCCTTTCTGCAGATTACTACCAGTACAAGATTCAGGGTTGGTGCCTCGTGCTACTAGTATTAACGTAGAGATTAAACTTGCAGTGATGCTAATTCCAGCAGATAGAAGGGAAAGCTTTTCAAACCTTCTCCTTTCATTTTTATTCTCTTTTTTCCTGGTTATGATACCAAGCTCTATCCGGGCGCGCCATCTCATGTGGTCCAAGCGAGCGACAGATACATGTCTCCACATGGGCCCCTTCCGCTGGACCGGCCCATTTGCAAGGGCGCAAGTGCCAACGGCGAGTTGAGGCTGACAGGTGGACCTCATTCCCAAAGAGACCTCGGGATTTTTCTTGTGTGGCTACTAGTAGTAGTAGTGGTAGCAGTTGAGTTGTTCGCCGGGTTCGGCTCTTTAATTTGGGAAAACCGCACATGATAGTGCAGTTTGCAGGGTGATGAATCTACTTAACCTTTTTTTTGGGTACAAGATTGTTGAGGTTAGGGGCTTAGGGCAAGAGAGATCGGCTAGCACGGTTGCATCCTCACGTCCACAGCAATAAAGCGGGGCGAAATAACTCGGCACCGTCATGAATGAGGGCACGAAGAAGCATCACGTGTCATCATGGGCCCCACGTGACCATCCTCCCAAAAGAAAAGAAAAGAAAAGGGCAACTAATTAACCCCGCTTTAAGGCTTTAATTAATTTGCATTGCAGCCCATCAATCACATGCCCTCAACCAATCAACCTACTACCTGAATCAGAATCAGCACTAGTAGTAGTAATTTTTCTTTATGCTTTTCTTTTCTCCATCTCAAAAACAATATTTTTTTTCTTTGCAGCAGCAGAAAAAGAGAAGGAAAAGGAAAACTAGGAATTGATTGATTGATTGTTTGTTATACCTTCTTGACACATTTCTTCTCTCGCACCTCATACCGGCCCTTGGTCAAATCCGAGAGCCACATCCCTGGAAACACGAACTGCAGCAAGACACGGGTCAGATGGATCCGATCGGATTCAGTTTTTACAGGAGCGTGATGAGATAGTAGATGCATACTTGGAGCGACTTGTCCACGTTCTTGGCCCGCTTCTTGGGCCTCTGGGGCAGCTTGGTGCCCTTCATCACCAGGAAGTCGTCCTCCTTCTCCTTGCGGGACAGCGAGATGTAGATCCGGGGAAGCTCCAGCCGCTCCCCGCCCAGCTTCTCGCCGGCGCCCGTGCCGTTGCCGTTGGCGGCGGACGCCAGCTGCGAGTCGTGGTTGTTGTTGTGGTGGTGGTGGGCGTTCTTGGAATCCATGTGATGCTCCGCGGCGGGGGGCTTGTGGTGCGGCGCCTTGTCGGGCGACGACCGCTTGTGCACGCCGCCCGATCGCTCCTCAACGGACCTGATCGCGCAAGAAAACATGGCGTCAATCATGGGATCGATCGGGGTGGCGTGGTGCTGCTGGTGATGATGGACGCGGCGGTGGTTGGGAGGGGCTGCTGAGGGGTAAAGGGGAAGAAGGGTGGGTAGGGTGGTGGATCGGTGGTACTAGTACCGGAGGGAGACCCCTGCCACAACCAGATGCATACAATATATATGCAAAAACCTAGCAAAGCTGCTACTACTAGAACTCACTTTTTTTTTCTCCTTGCAGAGGTGCTACAACTACTGTTGCTGCCCATCCATACATACAGAAAAGAAAAGCAGATCGAGGAGTTGAGATGTGCACACCGGTACTACTACTTTCCCTTTGATGCTGCGATTCATATCATGGTCGTGCTAGCACGGAAGCTGAAATCTACTACTGGTGGCGGCTAGATCGGCCGAACAATCCACGGAAGCTGAAATTGGCCCTGGAGTGGAAGGAATTTGAGCAGATATGGCAATCTAGTTGGGTCCCCCATGCATCACGCAATGTGTGACAAATACGGGCGCTGCTGCCCCCGATGTCACCTCTTGTGTCCACGGATTGGTCAAGGGACGACAGGGACGGTAAAGTTACCGCCCCGTCCAGATCCAGACACGAAACTTTCCGCAATAATTAATAAAATCGCTTTTGGAAACGTAAATAAATGGCACGAAATTAGGAAGAGATGGAGCGATCCAGATCATCGAGCCATCAAGGCAGCACGTATGTAAAATATTAAATATTACTACGTAGAAAAATCAGAAAACCTACTTGCTTCAAATTGGAGGAAAAGAAAGGAATCTTTCGTCCAACTCCAGCACTTGTTGCGGTGCTAAAAGACGGGCGGGCGGCACAGCTCACCAGAAACACAAAAGAGGCCCAAACCCGAACGCCGAAAACACCACGCGAATAAATAACGCCCACGATCCCACGACTCCAGCAACAAGAACAAGATGGCCGAGCGGCCCGGTAGCTTCCCTTTCCTCGGGGGCACAAGCGGCAACGGAAAAAGGGTCACGGTCGCCGGCTAAAACCGGCGAGAAATAGGGGAGAGGAGCGGGGACGCGAGGCCAGGATCTACGAGACGAGACGGGACGGGGACACGAGGCCGTACCTGCTGTGGTGGGGAGGCTGGTGGTTGGCGTCTGCTCCGGCGGCGCGCGGCGGGAAGGACGACGAGGACCTCAGGTTGGACCCCCGCGTGATCGTGGCCGGAGGAGGGGGCATCAGCTTCTCCGCCGGCGCCGGCGCCGACGCGCGCCGCTGGATCTTGCCGTTGCCCAGGGCCTGCCGACGCTGCGAGGACGGCGACGCCGACGAGGACGCCGCGGAGGAGTCGCGCCGGCAGCGGGACCGCTTGTTGTGCCCCCACTGCAGCAGCACGTCGCCGCCGACCGCGCCTGTGCCCGCGCCGGTGGAGCTCGGGGAGGCCGTGTCGGAGGAGTCTGAGGGGTGGTGCTGGCCGTGGTCCCGCGCTGGGCTCCGCGCGGCCGACGACGACGGCGGCTGCGGCGCACGTGCCCGCACCGGCGCCTTGGAGTCCGCCTGGGAGGCGGCGAGGTACGAGGCCAGTCGGGAACCGTCGGTTGCGGCCGCCGGGCCTTCGTCGTCTCTGAAGGATCTCGAGGCCGGCTTGCGTGCGACGCCGCCGCTGCCGCCACCGTTGGCGAGCGGGAGGCAGTCCGGGCTGAGCCTTTGGTACCTGCAGCGACGCGGGTTAGCGATTTGGCCGGACGAAGGGATCTGCTGCAAAATGTAAGTAACAAATCGGCGGCCATGGAGTTGCCGATGAAATGAAAAGAAGAACACGGCGGACCGATCACAAAACGACCGCAAAATTCAACGGCCGGCAGAATCGGGATGGTAAGCACGAAGAACACGAAAACACTTCGGCCATGAACCATGAACTCCAATCTTCACACGAAGAGAGCCTTAGATGCAGCCAAGAAGAAACGGCAGGATGCTTGTCATTCGGACCAAACAGCCGGACAAGAGCATCGGAAACGAACGGAGAAGACGACCAGGAAGTATTCAGAGCACGAGCAGAAGACTGCGAAATACATACAGAGATTAAGAACGCCGAATCATTCATCAGGAGCCAAACGCAACCGCGTAAATTGGCATACTCAGAATCGAAACACCAAAGCACAGATCAACCAAACCGCAAGAAGAAGAAGGGAAAATCCAGAAACTCAGACGGCGGCGGCGGCCAGATTACAACAAAGTAAACGCATGAAAGGTGAGAAATTTACAAGGCCGGCCGGTTGCGGCCGAGGACAGGCGAAGAGATGAAATCCATCACCAACCAAAGGAAAACAGAAGCCGGAACCAAAAATCAAACGCACGCAAGATGGAAACAGCGCACGCGTCGATCTGAACACAAACAGAAACAGACACGGATGTAAGGAAAGAAGAAGAGCACGAAGATGGAGAGGGGAGAGAACACGGAGATCTGCCGGCTACCTCATCATGTCCAATGCGGGAACGGCCTTCAGTCTCGATGAGCTCGTCGACGCGGCGTCCCTGCCAATCGCGTGGACCTCGAGGAGGCCACGCATCAAAATTGGCCTCCGGCCAACCGCTCGAGGCAGGCTCCTTCCTCCTGCCGCCGAGCAATCACTCCCCCGTTCGTCTACACGGAACGAACAGGAGGCGGCCACGAAATTTCGAGGAAAATTTGTGGGAAGAAGAGGAGCCGGGGAGGGAGGGTGGGAGGAGGAAGAAGAGAGAGCAGCAATGGCGATGGGAGCAGAGCCGGGGGTCCAAATAGAGGCTTTATCTTTCTCGGCGTTCCCCTTTTGCCCTCGGGTAGGGCTGCCTATCCACCGTTCTGCCACCGCATTTGGGTGCCGAAACTGCCCCCGCGTCGGGTCGTGGCAGTGTGGTGATTTGCGGAGAATTCGTGGGCTTCTTGTGTACGAAGGCCGGGGAGATCCGTGCGGCCTCCTCTCTTGCCCTTCAAGCCACTGGGAGATCTCGTCGCTAACAGACGTCACCGCAAACTAAATTGAGAAAGAAAGAAATTTAGGACAGCTTGGTCATTTGGGTCCCACATGGCAGTCACTTACATTTGCGTTATGCTGTGCCACGTCTACGGGGAGTGCATCTCCCTGGCCGGTGGGTCTCCCAGATGAGTGTGCGAATTAGCCAGAGAGCGCCGATCTGGTTTTGAACGGACGGATGATATGAGTTTGATGGGATCGCCACATCGACGGTACGGTGGTGGTACGACGTACCATAGCTGGCCAAACGGGCCGGCCCGGCCCGGCACGGCACGGCCCATCCTAATTGTGCCTGGCACGGCCCGACCCGCCTAGGCACGATTATTATACGGGCCGTGCCGTGCCAGCCCGCGTGCTGCAGCCTGCAGCCCAGGCACGGCCCGTATGCTAATCGGGCCGGCCCACCGGCACGCCAGGCCCACTAATCTACCTCCTATTTTGCGCATTGAGCGTTTTAGCCTATTTTTACCTGTTGGCCCATATTAGAATACATAAAAAATATAAAAAAGTTAATCGGGCCGTGCCGTGCCGGCCCGCGTGCTCGCCCTTCAGGCCCAGGCACGGCCCATGGCGTGCCGCGTGCCGGGCCTGGCCCGTTTAGCACGTGTCGTGCCGTGCCAGGCCCGTGCCGTGCCGGCCGTGCTACCGGGCCGGCCCAACTATCCCGACCCGTTTGGCCAGCTATACGACGTACCGCATAGGCAGCGGACGGGGGACGTGAGGAGGCAGGCGGTTGTGCATCGTCGCCGTGATCGGCACGCACGACTTTCGCACCCGAGGAGCGAACCAGAGCAGGCAGCAACATTTGGGCGTGGGGAGGAATTTTTAGGGGCAAACTCTGGTAGAGTGGTTATATTTGCAGACTCCATAATTTGTATGAATTGTGAGACGCATAGGCAGAGCAACTCCAATCACACGACCCATTCTGTCACAGCGCGCGTTTATTTGGATTGAAACAGACATAAACCTCGGCTCAACGTGTCGATGCAGATGGACGTGCGTCTATTTTTTATCCATCTGCAACCCATTTTCGGTTCAAATATGATCGGGTTTCTGTCTGCGTGGGCGTGCGTGACGCCGCCCTTGTCCCCCCCTTGCCCCCGCCACACAGTAGCACATCCACCCCATTTTCTCCATTCTCTCTCAAAACCCTCCCGCCTTCTCACCATGGCCGACGCGCCAAACCCCGCCGCCCCCGTTGTCCATGGTCGACGGCGTGGCCGGCAAGCCCCGCTTCACCCATAAGAAGCAGCCCAAGAAGGAGCAGACACGGGAGCAACAGACAATACAATCGGCGGAGAGGGCTAGCCAGAGGAAGGTACAAGCCGCGCACCGCATGACAGGAGGCACCATCGAGGAGAATGAGCCCCTCGCCGCCAAGCCACACAACAAGCCCTAATGATTCTAGGGTTCAGCCATGGCAGCGCCGAGACGGCCATTCTAGTCGCTGCCGCCATGCCCACGGGGACGTCGGTTTCCCGTCCGCCACGGGCGGAGGCACTTCGCACCTCCCCCACACTGCGGACGCCCAACTTATCCCCAACACAACCCGCTTCTCCACCTCGCGTGGAAGGGAGTGTGAGGGTGGTCACCCCTACACCCACGTCCATCAACCTCAACGCCACGCCTGTGGCCGGCGGGTTGTCCACCGAGGGGCAAAGGAAGCGGGCGCGTAAGATCCCTACCGGCAACCGTCCTGACGCCCGCCGACTGTTCGACTAAATGCCGGCATCAACACAAGATGACCAGGCCAATGAGTTCATCATGAAGAACATCATTTTAGAGGGTGGCAAAGGTGACAGGGCTTCGATCACAATGAGAACCAAAGCCAAGATGGGCGCGGCCGCTCCACGCAAGGCCAAGAGGGCATGGCCCACACCTTCACACAAGGCCAAGAATAGCCACACGAGTACGAGCAAGAGGAAGAAGATTAAGTGTACATCGAGGGGGGGCATTTGTTTGCTGATAAGCTCACTCATCAAGCAATGAGCAAAAGAAGAGACGGCAAAACATTCAAACGAAGGCATACACAAAGGATGAAGCGGGCTCATTTGTGATAGTTGGAAGGACATTGGACAATATCCCAAGATTGGGGCAGAGCAAAAAGGATCAACCTTTTGGTTTAGAGTTCATGCAAAATTCCATGAATGCAAGAAGTTCCCGGTGACGGTGCAAAATACTGTTAGGTCCCTCGATAGGGGTCCAAGTGCAGCTGGAAGTCTTAGGTCAGAGATCGCACAGAGGGTTTATCTAGGTTCGGTCCTCCGTAGAGTAATACCCTACATCCTACTTGCTTTCGTTATTCAAGGCGGAGGGATACCTCATGCGATGGGTTACAATGGTGTATGAGATTGCTACCGAGAGTTTGTCTATCTGGATATAGATGATCTAGAGGGGTTCCCGATCATCCTTTATATAGGTAGGGAGGTCTGGGGTTTACATGGCAGTAGATGTGATCTGGGTGTCGTCACCCTTAGTCTTGGAGGACACGAGGGTCTCTGACGCTCCTTTAGGGCTTCCCTTCTGTTCTGGGCCAGGTGGGCCCCGGTGGGTATCGAGGCCATGCTCCCTTAAGTGAGCCAACCCCAATGCGGGACACCATCAGTAGCTCTTTGATACATCTCTGTTGTATCTATAATTTTGGATTGTTTCATGCCAATATTCTACAACATTCATATACTTTTGGCAACATTTTATATTATCTTTTGGGACTAACATATTGATCTAGTGGCCAGTTCCTGTTTGTTTCATATTTTTTGTTTCGCCGAATATCCATACCAAACTAAGTCCAAAGGCGATAAAAATCGACGGAGATTTTTTTGGAATATATGTGATTTTGGGGAAATGGAACGAACATGAGATGGCTCGAGGGGCCCACAAGCTCAAGGGGTGCCCCCTACCAGGGCGTCGCTGGCAAGCTTGTGGCCACCCGTAGGTCGGTTGGAGGTGTCCTTCGGCCGCAAGGAAGCTTATATCCGGATAAAAATCGTGTTAAAATTTCAGCCCAATCGGAGTTACAGATCTCCGGAAATTTAAGAAACGGTGAAAGGCCAGAAAGCAGGGTCGCGAAACAGAAGAGAAACAGAAAGAGAGAGAGAGAGAGAGAGAGAGAGAGAGAGAGAGAGATCCAATCTCGAAGGGCTCTCGCACCTCCGCCGCCATGGAGGCCATGAAATAGAGGGGAAACCCTCCTCCCATCCAGGGGGGAGGTCAAGGAAGAAGATGTTGGGGAACGTTGCAGAAAATAAAAATTTTCCTACTCGTTTCACCAAGATCATCTAGGAGTTCATCTAGCAACGAGTGAATAGATGCATCTACATACCTTGTAGATCGCGAGCGGAAGCGTTCAAAGAACGGGGATGATGTAGTCGAACACGACGTGATCCAAATCACCGAAGATCCTAGCACCGAACGGACGGCACCTCCGCGTTCAACACACGTACGGAAACAGCCACGTCTCCTCCTTCTTGATCCAGCAAGGGAGGGAGGAGAGGTTGAGGGAGATGGCACCAGCAGCAGCACGATGGCGTGGTGTTGATGGAGCTGCAGTACTCCGGCAGAGCTTCGCTAAGCAATAAGGAGGTGGAGGAGGTGTTGGGGAGGGAGAAGGAGGCAACCAAAGGCCAAGGACTCAAGGTATGAAGTCCCTCCTCTCCCCCACTATATATAGGGGTGCCAAGGGGGGGTGGCCGGCCCTAGGAGATCCAATCTCCTAGGGGTGCGGCGGCCAAGGGGGGGTTTCCCTCCCCCCCAAGGCACCTAGGAGGTGCCTTACCCTCCTAGGACTCTTTCCCCCTTAAACCCTAGGCGCATGGGCCTATGTGGGGCTGGTGCCCTTGGCCCAAGCAGGCCAAGGCGCACCCCCTACAGCCCGTGTGGCCCCCGGGGATGGGTGGCCCCACCCGGTGGGCCCCCGGGACCCCTCTGGTGGTCCCGGTACAATACCGATAACCCCGAAACTTGTCCCGATGCCCGAAACAGGACTTCCCATATATAAATCTTTACCTCCGGACCATTCCGGAACTCCTCGTGACGTCCGGGATCTCATCCGGGACTCCGAACAACATTCGGGTTACTGCATATACATATCCCTACAACCCTAGTGTAACTGAACCTTAAGTGTGTAGACCCTACGGGTTCGGGAGACATGTAGACATGACCGAGATCGCTCTCCGGTCAATAACCAACAGCGGGATCTGGATACCCATGTTGTCTCCCACATGCTCCACAATGATCTCATCGGATGAACCACGATGTCGAGGATTTAATCAACCCCGTATGCAATTCCCTTTGTCAATCGATATGTTACTTGCCCGAGATTCGATCGCCGGTATCCCAATACCTCGTTCAATCTTGTTACCGGCAAGTCACTTTACTCGTACCGTAATGCATGATCCCGTGACCAAACACTTGGTCACTTTGAGCTCATTATGATGATGCATTACTGAGTGGGCCCAGTGATATCTCTCCGTCATACGGAGTGACAAATCCCAGTCTCGATCCATATAAAACAATAGATACTTTCGAAGATACCTGTAGTGCACCTTTATAGTCACCCAGTTACGTTGTGATGTTTGATACACCCAAAGCACTCCTACGGCATCCAGGAGTTATACGATCTCATGGTCGAAGGAAGAGATACTTTGACATTGCAAAAACTCTAGCAAACGAACTATACGATCTTGTGCTATGTTTAGGATTGGGTCTTGTCCATCACATCATTATCCTAATGATGTGATCCCGTTATCAACGACATCCAATGTCCATAGCCAGGAAACCATGACTATCTATTGATCAACGAGCTAGTCAACTAGAGGCTTACTAGGGACATGTTGGTGTCTGTTATTCACACATGTATTACGATTTCCGGATAACACAATTATAGCATGAATAAAGACAATTATCATGAACAAAGAAATATAATAATAATGCTTTTATTATTGCCTCTAGGGCATATTTCCAACAGTCTCCCACTTGCACTAGAGTCAATAATCTAGTTACATTGTGATGAATCGAACACCCATGGAATTCTGGTGTTGATCATGTTTTGCTCTTGGGAGAGGTTTAGTCAACGGATCTGCTACATTCAGGTCCGTATGTACTTTACAAATCTCTATGTCTCCATCTTGAACATTTTCACGGATGGAGTTGAAGCGACACTTGATGTGCCTTGTCTTCTTGTGAAACCTGGGCTCCTTGGCAAGTGCAATAGCTCCAGTGTTGTCACAGAAGAGCTTGATCGGCCCCGACGCATTGGGTATGACTCCTAGGTCGGTGATGAACTCCTTCACCCATATTGCTTCATGTGCTGCCTCCGAGGCTGCCATGTACTCCGCTTCACATGTAGATCCCGCCACGACGCTCTGCTTGCAACTGCACCAGCTTACTGCCCCACCATTCAAAATATACACGTATCCGGTTTGTGACTTAGAGTCATCCAGATCTGTGTCGAAGCTAGCGTCGACGTAACCTTTTACGACGAGCTCTTCGTCACCTCCATAAACGAGAAACATTTCCTTAGTCCTTTTCAGGTACTTCAGGATATTCTTGACCGCTGTCCAGTGTTCCTTGCCGGGATTACTTTGGTACCTTCCTACCAAACTTACGGCAAGGTTTACATCAGGTCTGGTACACAACATGGCATACATAATAGAACCTATGGCTGAGGCATAGGGGATGACACTCATCTCTTCTATCTCTGCTGCCGTGGTCGGACATTGAGCTGAGCTCAATTTCACACCTTGCAAAACAGGCAAGAACCCTTTCTTGGACTGATCCATTTTGAACTTCTTCAAAATCTTATCAAGATATGTGCTTTGTGAAAGACCTATGAGGCGTCTTGATCTATCCCTATAGATCTTGATGCCTAATATATAAGCAACTTCTCCAAGGTCCTTCATTGAAAAACTCTTATTCAAGTAGGCCTTAATGCTGTCCAAAAGTTCTATATCATTTCCCATCAAAAGTATGTCATCTACATATAGTATGAGAAATGCTATAGAGCTCCCACTCACTTTCTTGTAAACACAGGCTTCTCCATAAGTCTGTGTAAACCCAAACGCTTTGATCATCTCATCAAAACGAATGTTCCAACTCCGAGATGCTTGCACCAGCCCATAAATCGAGCGTTGGAGCTTGCACACCTTGTCAGCATTTTTAGGATCGACAAAACCTTCCGGCTGCATCATATACAATTCTTCCTTAAGGAAACCATTAAGGAATGCCGTTTTGACGTCCATTTGCCAAATTTCATAATCATAAAATGCGGCAATTGCTAACATGATTCGGACGGACTTCAGCTTCGCTACCGGTGAGAAAGTCTCATCGTAGTCAACCCCTTGAACTTGTCGATAACCCTTAGCGACAAGCCGAGCTTTATAGATGGTCACATTACCATCCGCGTCTGTCTTCTTCTTAAAGATCCATTTATTTTCTATGGCTCGCCGTTCTACGGGCAAGTCAGACAAAGTCCATACTTCGTTTTCATACATGGATCCTATCTCGGATTTCATGGCTTCTAGCCATTTGTCGGAATCCGGACCCGCCATCGCTTCTTCATAGTTCGAAGGTTCACCGTTGTCTAACAACATGATTTCCAAGACAGGGTTGCCGTACCACTCTGGTGCGGAACGTGTCCTCGTGGACCTTCGAATTTCAGTAGGAGCTTGATCTGAAGTATCTTGATCATTATCATTAACTTCCTCTCTAGTCGGTGCAGGCACCTCAGGAACATTTTCTTGAGTTGCGCCATTTTTTGGTTCAAGAGGTAATACTTCATCAAGCTCTACTTTCCTCCCACTTACTTCTTTCGAGAGAAACTCTTTCTCCAGAAAGGACCCATTCTTGGCAACAAAGATCTTGCCTTCGGATCTGAGGTAGAAGATATACCCAACAGTTTCTTTAGGGTATCCTATGAAGACGCATTTTTCCGATTTGGGTTCGAGCTTTTCAGGTTGAAGTTTCCTGACATAAGCATCGCATCCCCAAACTTTTAGAAATGACAGCTTAGGTTTCTTCCCAAACCATAATTCATACGGTGTCGTCTCAACGGATTTCGACGGGGCCCTATTTTAAGTGAATGCGGCAGTCTCTAAAGCATAGCCCCAAAAAGATAGTGGTAAATCGGCAAGAGACATCATAGATCGCACCATATCTAATAGAGTGCGATTACGACGTTCGGACACACCATTACGCTGAGGTGTTCCAGGCGGCGTGAGTTGTGAAACTATTCCACATTTTCTTAAGTGTGTACCAAACTCGTGACTCAAGTATTCTCCTCCACGATCTGATCGTAGAAACTTGATTTTCCTGTCACGTTGATTCTCAACTTCACTCTGAAATTCCTTGAACTTTTCAAAGGTCTCAGACTTGTGTTTCATTAAGTAGACATACCCATATCTACTCAAGTCATCAGTGAGGGTGAGAACATAACGATAGCCACCGCGAGCCTCAACACTCATTGGACCGCACACATCAGTATGTATGATTTCCAATAAGTTGGTTGCTCTCTCCATTGTTCCTGAGAATGGATTCTTGGTCATTTTTCCCATGAGGCATGGTTCGCACGTGTCAAATGATTCGTAATCAAGAGACTCTAAAAGTCCATCAGCATGGAGCTTCTTCATGCGTTTGACACCTATGTGACCGAGGCGGCAGTGCCACAAGTATGTGGGACTATCACTATCAATCTTACATCTTTTGGTACTTACACTATGAATATGTGTAGCATTACGCTCGAGATTCATAAAGAATAAACCATTCACCATCGGAGCATGACCATAAAACATATCTCTCATATAAATAGAACAACCATTATTCTCGGATTTAAATGAGTAGCCATCTCGAATTAAACGAGATCCTGATACAATGTTCATGCTCAAACTTGGCACAAAATAACAATTATTGAGGTTCAAAACTAATCCCGTAGGTAAATGTAGAGGTAGCGTGCCGACGGCGATCACATCGACCTTGGAACCATTCCCGACGCGCATCATCACCTCGTCCTTCGCCAGTCTCCGTTTATTCCGCAGCTCCTGTTGTGTGTTACAAATATGAGCAACGACACCGGTATCAAATACCCAGGAGTTACTACGATTACTGGTAAGGTACACATCGATTACATGTATATCAAATATACCTTTGGTTTTGCCGGCCTTCTTGTCCGCTAAGTATTTGGGGCAATTCCGCTTCCAGTGACCACTTTCCTTGCAATAAAAACACTCAGCCTCGGGCTTGGGTCCATTCTTTGGCTTCTTCCCGGCAGCTTGCTTGCTGGGCGTGGCAACTACCTTGCCGTCTTTCTTGAAGTTCTTTTTACCCTTGCCCTTCTTGAACTTAGTGGTTTTATTGACCATCAACACTTGATGTTCCTTTCTGACTTCTACCTCTGCTGATTTCAGCATAGCAAATACTTCAGGAATGGTCTTTTCCATCCCCTGCATATTGAAGTTCATCACAAAGCTCTTGTAGCTCGGTGGAAGCGACTGGAGGATTCTGTCAATGACCGCATCATCCGGGAGATTAACTCCCAGCTGAGTCAAGCGGTTATGCAACCCAGACATAGTGAGTATGTGCTCACTGACAGAACTGTTTTCCTCCATCTTACAGCTGAAGAATTTGTCGGAGACTTCATATCTCTCGACCCGGGCATGAGCTTGGAAAACCATTTTCAGCTCTTCGAACATCTCATATGCTCCATGTCTCTCAAAACGCTTTTGGAGCCCCGGCTCTAGGCTGTAAAGCATGCCGCACTGAACGAGGGAGTAGTCATCGGAACGTGCCTGCAAAGCGTTCATAACGTCTTGTTCCGCAGGGAGAACGGGTGCGTCACCAAGCGGTGCTTGTAGGACATAATCTTTCTTGGCAGCTATGAGGATGATCCTCAGGTTCCGGACCCAGTCCGTATAGTTGCTGCCATCGTCTTTCAGCTTGGTTTTCTCTAGGAACGCGTTGAAGTTGAGGACTACGTTGGCCATTTGATCTACAAGACATATTGTAAAAATTTAGACTAAGTTCATGATAATTAAGTTCATCTAATCAAATTATAATGAACTCCCACTCAGATTTGACATCCCTTTGGTCATCTAAGTGTTACACGATCCGAGTCGACTAGGCCGTGTCCGATCATCACGTGAGACGGACTAGTCATCGTCGGTGAACATTCTCATGTAGATCGTATCTTCCATACGACTCGTGTTCGACCTTTCGGTCTCCGTGTTCCGAGGCCATGTCTGTACATGCTAGGCTCCTCAAGTTAACCCTAAGTGTTTTCGCTGTGTAAAACTGTCTTACACCCGTTGTATGTGAACGTAAGAATCTATCACACCCGATCATCACGTGGTGCTTCGAAACGACGAACTGTAGCAACGGTGCACAGTTAGGGGAGAACACTTCTTGAAATTTTGTAAGGGATCATCTTATTTACTACCGTCGTTCTAAGTAAACAAGATGCATAAAACATAATAAACATCACATGCAATTATATAAAGTAGTGACATGATATGGCCAATATCATATAGCTCCTTTGATCTTCATCTTCGGGGCTCCATGATCATCTTGTCACCGGCATGACACCATGATCTCCATCATCATGATCTCCATCATCGTGTCTTCATGAAGTTGTCACGCCAACGACTACTTCTACTTCTATGACTAACGCGTTTAGTAATAAAGTAAAGTAGTTTACATGGCGTTCTTTAATGACACACAGGTTATACAAAAAATAAAGACAACTCCTATGGCTCCTGCCGGTTGTCATACTCATCGACATGCAAGTCGTGATTCCTATTACAATAGCATGAACATCTCATACATGACATATAGATCATTCATCATTCATCACAACTTTGGCCATATCATATCACAAAGCACTTGCTGCAAAAACAAGTTAGACGTCCTCTAATTGTTGTTTGCAAGTTTTACGTGGCTGAAGTAGGGTTCTAGCAAGAACGTTTTCTTACCTACGTGAAACCACAACGTGATTTGTCAACTTCTATTTACCCTTCATAAGGACCCTTTTCATCGAATCCGCTTCAACTAAAGTGGGAGAGACAGACACCCGCCAGCCACCTTATGCAACTTGTGCATGTTAGTCGGTGGAACCGGTCTCACGTAAGCGTACGTGTAAGGTTGGTCCGGGCCGCTTCATCCCACAATACCGCTGAAGCAAGATAAGACTAGTAGCGGCAAGAAAGTTGACAAATCTACGCCCACAACCAATTGTGTTCTACTCGTGCAAGAAGAACTACGCATAGACCTAGCTCATGATGCCACTGTTGGGGAACGTTGCAGAAAATAAAAAATTTCCTACTCGTTTCACCAAGATCATCTAGGAGTTCATCTAGCAACGAGTGAATAGATGCATCTACATACCTTGTAGATCGCGAGCGGAAGCGTTCAAAGAACGGGGATGATGTAGTCGAACACGACGTGATCCAAATCACCGGAGATCCTAGCACCGAACGGACGGCACCTCCGCGTTCAACACACGTACGGAAACAACCACATCTCCTCCTTCTTGATCCAGCAAGGGAGGGAGGAGAGGTTGAGGGAGATGGCACCAGCAGCAGCACGACGGCGTGGTGTTGATGGAGCTGCAGTACTCCGGCAGAGCTTCGCTAAGCAATAAGGAGGTGGAGGAGGTGTTGGGGAGGGAGAAGGAGGCAACCAAAGGCCAAGGACTCAAGGTATGAAGTCCCTCATCTCCCCCACTATATATAGGGGTGCCAAGGGGGGGTGGCCGGCCCTAGGAGATCCAATCTCCTAGGGGTGCGGCGGCCAAGGGGGGGTTTCCCTCCCCCCCAAGGCACCTAGGAGGTGCCTTACCCTCCTAGGACTCTTTCCCCCTTAAACCCTAGGCGCATGGGCCTATGTGGGGCTGGTGCCCTTGGCCCAAGCAGGCCAAGGCGCACCCCCTACAGCCCATGTGGCCCCCGGGGATGGGTGGCCCCACCCGGTGGGCCCCGGGGACCCCTCCGGTGGTCCCGGTACAATACCGATAACCCCGAAACTTGTCCCGATGCCCGAAACAGGACTTCCCATATATAAATCTTTACCTTCGGACCATTCCGGAACTCCTCGTGACATCCGGGATCTCATCCGAGACTCCGAACAACATTCGGGTTACTGCATATACATATCCCTACAACCCTAGCGTAACTGAACCTTAAGTGTGTAGACCCTACGGGTTCGGGAGACATGTAGACATGACCGAGATCGCTCTCCGGTCAATAACCAACAGCGGGATCTGGATACCCATGTTGGCTCCCACATGCTCCACGATGATCTCATCGGATGAACCACGATGTCGAGGATTTAATCAACCCCGTATGCAATTCCCTTTGTCAATCGATATGTTACTTGCCCGAGATTCGATCGTCGGTATCCCAATACCTCGTTCAATCTTGTTACCGGCAAGTCACTTTACTCGTACCGTAATGCATGATCCCGTGACCAAACACTTGGTCACTTTGAGCTCATTATGATGATGCATTACTGAGTGGGCCCAGTGATATCTCTCCGTCATACGGAGTGACAAATCCCAGTCTCGATCCATATAAAACAATAGATACTTTCGGAGATACCTGTAGTGCACCTTTATAGTCACCCAGTTACGTTGTGACGTTTGATACACCCAAAGCACTCCTACGGCATCCAGGAGTTATACGATCTCATGGTCGAAGGAAGAGATACTTTGACATTGCAAAAACTCTAGCAAACGAACTATACGATCTTGTGCTATGTTTAGGATTGGGTCTTGTCCATCACATCATTATCCTAATGATGTGATCCCGTTATCAACGACATCCAATGTCCATAGCCAGGAAACCATGACTATCTATTGATCAACGAGCTAGTCAACTAGAGGCTTACTAGGGACATGTTGGTGTCTGTTATTCACACATGTATTACGATTTCCGGATAACACAATTATAGCATGAATAAAGACAATTATCATGAACAAAGAAATATAATAATAATGCTTTTATTATTGCCTCTAGGGCATATTTCCAACAGAAGAAGGAGGGGGCTCTCTCCCCCCTCTGCCGGTAGCGTCGGAGTGCCGCCGGGGCAAGGATCATGATGGCGATCTACACCAGCAACCTCGCTACCATCAACACCAACTCTCTCCCCCTCTATGCAGCGATGTAACACCTCTTCTCCTCGCAGTAATCTCTACTTAAACATGGTGCTCAACGCTATATATTATTATCCAATGACATGTGACTATCCTATGATGTTTGAGTAGATCTGTTTTGTCCTATGGTTGATTGATTACCATGATTGGTTTGAGCTGTATGTTTTATTATTGGTGCTGTCCTATGGTGCTTTTCGTGTCGCGCAAGTGTTGTCCTATGGTGCCCTCTCCACTCTAGGGTGATACGTCCATTTTGCATCATGTTTACCTACTGCTATTTATAATGTTTTTATGCATAATGATACTTTTTGGAGTAATTCTAATGCCTTTTTCTCTCATAATTTGCAAGGTACACACAAAGAGGGAGAATTCCGGTAGCTGGAAATCTTGACGTGAAAAAGCTACGTCAGGCTTCCTATTCTGCACAACTCCAAATGAGTTGAAACTTCACGAGGAATTTTTATGGAATGAATAAGAAATACTGGCGCAAATAACTACCGGAGGAGGGCCACCTGGTGAGCACAAGACACCAGGGAGCGCCTGGGCCCCCAGGCGCGCCCTGGTGGGTTGTGCTCAGCCCAGCCCACCTCTGGTGCACATCTTCTGGTATATAAGTAATTTTGACCTAGAAAAAGTAAGGGGAGGACTTTCGGGACGAAGCGCAACCGTCTCGAGACGGAATTTTGGCAGGAGCACTTTTGCCCTCCGGCGGAGCGATTCCGCCGGGGGAACTGACCTCTCGGAGGGGGAAATCATCGTCATCATCATCACCACCAACTCTCCCATCTTGGGGAGGGCAATCTCCATCAACATCTTCAACAGCACCATATCCTCTCAAACCCTAATTCATCTCTTGTGTTCAATCTTTGTACCAGAACTATAGATTGGTACTTGTGGGTGACTAGTAGTGTTGATTACACCTTGTAGTTGATTACTATATGGTTTATTTGGTGGAAGATTATATGTTCAGATCCAATATGCTATTTAATACCCCTCTAATCTTGAGCATGATTATCATTTGTGAGTAGTTACTTTTGTTCTTGAGGTCACGGGAGAAATCTTGTTGCAAGTAATCATGTGAATTTTATATGTGTTCGATATTTTGATGGTATGTATGTTCTGATTCCCTTAGTGGTGTCATGTGAACGTCGACTACATGACACTTCACCATATTTGGGCCTAAGGAAATGCATTATGCAGTAGTTATTAGATTATGGGTTGCAAGAGTGACAGAAGCTTAAACCCTAGTTTATGCGCTATTCCGTAAGGGATCGATTGGATCCAAAAGTTTAATGCTATGGTTAGAATTTATTCTCAATACTTTTCTCGTGGAGATGCTTGTGAGGGGGTTAATCATAAGTAGGAGGTTTGTTCAAGTAAGAACAACACCTAAGCACCGATCCACCCACATATCAAATTACCAAAGTAGCAAACACAAATCAAACCAACATGGTGAAAGTGACTGGATGAAATTCCCGTGTACCCTCAAGAACACTTTGCTTATCATAAGAGACCGTTTTGGCCTGTTCTTTGCCTCAAAAGGATTGGGCTACCTTGCTGCACTTTTGTTACTATTATCATTACTTGCTCATTACAAATTATGTTGCTATCAAATTACTCGTTACTTATAATTTCAGTGCTTGCAAGGAATACCTTGTTGAAAACCACTTGTGATTTCCTTCTGCTCCTCATTGGGTTTGACACTCTTACTTATTGAAAGGACTACAATTGATCCCTATACTTGTGGGTCATCAAGGCTCTTTCTGGCACCATTGCCGGGGAGTGAAGCACTCTTGGTAAGTGGAAATTGGTAAGGAAAAATTATTACTACATGCTGAAATTTATTGTTACTTGTTACTATGGAAAACAATCCTTTGAGGCGTTTGTTCGGGGTATCTTCACCTCGACCGGAACCAGAATTAGTCACCCCTCAACCTACTGCACCTACTGAAAATATTGATTATGAAATTCCTGTTGGGGAACGTAGTAATTCAAAAAATTCCTACGATCTAGGAGATGCATAGCAATGAGAGGGGAGAGTGTGTCCACGTACCCTCGTATACCGAAAGCGGAAGCATTTATTGGGGAACACATTAATTTCAAAAAAATCCTACGCACACGCAAGATCATGGTGATGCATAGCAACGAGAGGGGAGAGTATTGTCTACGTACCCTCGTAGACCGTAAGAGGGAGCGTTGTGACAACGCGGTTAATGTAGTCGTATGTCTTCACGATCGATCGATCTAGCACCGAAGGTATGGCACCTCCGCGATCTGCACACGTTCGGCTCGGTGACATCCCGCGAACTCACGATCCAGTAGAGCTTCGAGGGATAGCTTCGTCAGCACGACAGCGTGATGATGGTGATGATGTTGCTACTGGAACAGGGCTTCGCCTAAGCACCGCTATGATATTACCTAGGTGGATTATGGTGGAGGGGGGCACCGCACACGGCTAAAAGATCACTGATCAACTTGTGTGTCTATGGGGTGCCCCCTCCCTCGTATATAAAGGAGTGGAGGAGGGGAGGGGCTATCCCTCTCTATGGCACGCCCTAGGGGAGTCCTACTCCCACCGGGAGTAGGATTCCCCCCTTCCATGTAGTATGAGTAGGAGAGAAGGAAAGGGAGGAGAGGAGAAAGGAAAGGGTGGCCCCTCCCAATTCGGATTGGGCTAGGGGGCGCGCCTCCCACCTTTTCCTTCACTCTCCTATTTTCCACTAAGGCCCATATTTTGGTAACCTCCCGGTACTCCGAAAAATGCCTGAACTCACCCGGAACCATTACGATGTCCAAACATAGGCTTCCAATATATCAATCTTTATGTCTCGACCATTTCAAGACTCCTCGTCATGTCCGTGATCAAATCCGGGACTCCGAACTACCTTCGGTACATCAAAACACATAAACTCGTAATATCGATCGTCACCGAATGTTAAGCGTGTGGACCCTACGGGTTCGAGAACTATGTACACATGACCGAGACATGTCTCCGGTCAATAACCAATAGTGGAACCTGGATGCTCATATTGGTTCCTACATATTCTATGAAGATCTTTATTGGTCGAACCGTATAACGATATACGTTGTTCCCTTTGTCATCGGTATGTTACTTTCCCAAGATTCGGTCGTCGGTATCTCAATACCTAGCTCAATCTCGTTACCTGAAAGTCTCTTTACTCATTCCTTAATGCTACATCCCGTAACTAACTCATTAGCTACATTGCTTGCAAGGCTTATAGTGATGTACATTACTGAGAGGGCCCAGAGATACCTCTCCGATAGACGGAGTGACAAATCCTAATCTCAATCTATGCCAACTCAACAAACACCATTGGAGACACCTGTAGAGCATCTTTATAATCACCCAGTTAGGTTGTGATGTTTGATAGCACACATGGTGTTCCTTCGGTATTCAGGAGTTGCATAATCTCATAGTTAGAGGAACATGTATAAGTCATGAAGAAAGTAGTAGCAAATAAAACTGAACGATCATTATGCTAGGCTAACAGATGGGTCTTGTCCATCACATCATTCTCTAATGATGTGATCCCGATCATCAAATCACAACACATGTCCATGGCTAGGAAACTTAACCATCTTTGATTAACGAGCTAGTCAAGTAGAGGCATACTAGGGACACTCTGTTTGTCTATGTATTCATACATGTACTAAGTTTCCGGTTAATACAATTCTAGCATGAATAATAAACATTTATCATGATATAAATATAAATAACAACTTTATTATTGCCTCTAGGCCATATTTCCTTCAGTCTCCCACTTGCACTAGAGTCAATAATCTAGTTCACATCGTCATGTGATTTAACACCAATAGTTCACAGCTTTACATGATTAGTTCACATCTCCATGTGACTAACACCCAAAGGGTTTACTAGAGTCAATAATCTAGTTCACATCGCTATGTGATTAACACCCAAAGAGTGATCATGTTTTGCTTGTGAGAGAAATTTAGTCAACAGGTCTGCCACATTCAGAGCCGTATGTATTTTGCAAATTTTCTATGTCTACAATGCTTTGCACGGAGCTACTCTAGCTAATTGCTCCCACTTTCAATATGTATCTAGATCGAGACTTAGAGTCACCCATATCGGTGTCAAAGTTTGCATCGACGTAACTCTTTATGACGAACTCTTTGTCACCTCCATAACCGAGAAACATTTACTTATTCCACTAAGGATATTTTTGACCGATGTCCGGTGATCCACTCATGGATCACTATTGTACCCTCTTGCAAAACTTATGGCGAGGTACACAATAGGTCTGGTACACAGCATATCATACTTTGTAGAACCTATAACTGAGGCATAGGTGTAAGTGCATCTAGTGCCCCTTAGTGATTTTGGTGTATTGAAGACTTATAGGTTAAGGTACTGATGCGTTTGTGAGTGTGCACAAGTCTATAAGTCTATGAGGAGTTTGATATTTACAGAGAAAGTCGACCCCTAAAAATGAAGTTCTTTGACTGAAGACTTTGAAAGTGAAGAAATTGGTGTGATCCTGAAGACTTAGTATTCATTCGAGGAACATGAAGCATGAAGACTTTTGTTTTCGTAGTTTCATTTTCTCTTTCTTGATTCATAGGAAACACCGTACTGTTAAAGGGGGTCGAGGAAATACTAAGGAATAATTTCCAAGTGATGCTCAACTCAAAATCCTACACCTACCAATCCCTTCGAGTAAAGCCATTGGAAATCTCATACAGTTCAGTCAAATTTCTTCAGTGACACAAACGAAGCTCTTATGGTCTCTGAGGAATTTGTTCTGACTGAGGAGTTAGGAATTCGCCAGTGCGAATTGCCTACAAGTGAGGAACATGATAGCCCTGAGGAATTTGTTAGTCAAATTTCCGACCGTTGTTGTGCTACGCGCCAGCTGTCCCAAAATATCCTTCCACCTAACAGTCATATCATTGAAGGGCATTTATGTCTTATCATGTCGGGCTGCTCCCTAGGCTATAAATAGCCACCCCTACAACCACTAGCTGGTTGGCTGCTCTGAGAGAAACTGACACTTGTCATTTGAGAGCATCCCATCCTTCGAGGACTTTGAGCGAAAATCATCAAGTGAGGAAAACCCAAACCCAAACACCTTCAGACCCAAAATGATTGAGCATCACTGAAGAGATTTATTTTGCGTGGATCCGACGCTTGTTACCTTTGAAGACTGTGCATCTTCCAGACGGTTAGGCGTCATGTTCTAGAGCATCCAAGAGGAAATTGTGGATCGCCGAGTGACCGAGTCTGTGAAGGTTTGGAAGTCACCTATGTTGGGGAACATAGTAATTTCAAAATTTTCCTACGCACACGCAAGATCATGGTGATGCATAGCAACGAGAGGGGAGAGTGTCGTCTACATACCCTCATAGACCGTAAGCGGAAGCGTTATGACAATGCGGTAGATGTAGTCGTACGTCTTCACGATCGACCGATCCTCAGTATCGAATGTACGGCACCTCCGCGTTCAACACATGTTCAGCTCGGTGACGTCCCGCGAACTCACGATCTAGTAGAGCTTCCGGGAAGAGCTTCATTAGCACGACGGCGTGGTGACGGTGTTGATGAAGCTACCGACGCAGGGCTTCGCCTAAGCTACCTTCCATTTCCTCATTTCTGTGTTGTGTGCTTGTTCATATCTGTTTGAAGACTTTGAGTGAAGACTTTCTCTATTTCCTCAGCTCAATTTCTTCAGTCTGTTTGTCTTCATTCTGTTTATCCTGTGTTTATGCTTTCTGTACTCTGTGTCTGTTTTCATTTCATCGTGATATCCATGTTTATGTTATGTCATGTATGCATCTGAGTACTGAATTTCCTCAGTGAAGAATTCATAAAAATCGCCTATTCACCCCCCTCTAGTCGACTTAACGCACTTTCAATAGGGAATGACTTTTCATTCTCTTTCTATTTTCTGCCGTGGTCGGGTTTTGAGTCTTTACTCAATTTCACACCTTGCAACATAGACAAGAACTCCTTCTTTGACTGTTCCATTTTGAACTACTTCAAAATCTTGTCAGGTATGTACTCATTGAAAATATATCAAGCGTCTTAATCTATCTCTATAAATCTTGATGCTCAATATGTAAGTAGCTTCACCGAGGTCTTTCTTTGAAGAACTCCTTGCAAACATTCCTTTATGCTTTCCAGAAAATTCTACATTATTTCCGATCAACAATATGTCATTCACATATACTTATTATAAATGTTGTAGTGCTCCCACTCACTTGTAAATACAGGCTTCACCGCAAGTCTGTATAAAACCATATGCTTTGATCAATTTATCAAAGCATATATTCCAACTCCGAGATGCTTGCACCAGTCCATAAGTGGATCGCTGGAGCTTTCTCACTTTGTTAGCACCTTTAGGATTGACAAAACCTTCTGGTTGCATCATATACAATTCTTCTTTAAGAAATCCATTAAGGAATGCAGTTTTGACATCCATTTGCTAGATTTCATAAAATGCTGCAACTGCTAACATGACTTCCAGAACAGACTTTTCAGCATCGATACGAGTGAGAAAATCTCATCGTAGTCAACACCTTGAACTTGTCGAATTTTTTTTACGACAATTCGAGCTTTGTAGATAGTAACACTACTATCAGCATCCGTCTTCCTCTTGAAGATCCATTTATTCTCAATGAATCACCATGTTGGGGATCGTAGCAGAAATTTAAAATTTTCTACGCATCACCAAGATCAATCTATGGAGTCATCTAGCAACGAGAGGGTGAGGAGTGCATCTACATACCCTTGTAGATCGCGAGCGGAAGCGTTCAAGAGAACGGGGTTGATGGAGTCGTACTCGTCGTGATCCAAATCACCAATGATCCTAGCGCCGAACGGACGGCACCTCCGCGTTCAACACACGTACGGAGCGGAGACGTCTCCAACGCCTTGATCCAGCAAGGAGGAGGGAGAGGTTGAGGAAGAGAGCTCCAACAGCAGCACGATGGCGTGGTGGTGGTGGAGCGGCAGTACTCCGGCAGGGCTTCGCCAAGCTCTTAACGGAGGAGGAGAGGTGTTGGGGAGGGGAGAGGCTACGCCTTTGATGCGGTGTGCAGCCCTCCCCTTGCCCCTCTATTTATAGGGGAAGGGGGAAGGGGGCCGGCCCCCTCTAGATCAGACCTAGAGGGGGGGCGGCCAAGGGGAGGCGCTTGCCCCCCAAGCAAGGGGGGCGCCCCCTCTAGGGTTCCCCCCACCCCAACCCTAGGCGCATGGGCCCAAAGGGGGGGATGCGCCCAGCCCTCCAAGGGCTGGTTTCCTTTCCTATACGGCCCATGAGGCCCTCCGAGAGAGGTGGCCCCTCCCGGTGGACCCCCGAAACCCCTCTGGTGGCCCCGGTATAATACCGATATGCCCCCGAACTTTTCCGGTGACCGTATGACAACTTCCCACATATAAATCTTCACCTCCGGACCATTCCGGAACTCCTCATGACATCCGGGATCTCATCCGGGACTCCGAACAACATTCGTTAATCACATATAAGTCTTCCTAATAACCCTAGCGTCATCAAACCTTAAGTGTGTAGACCCTACGGGTTCGGGAACCATGCAGACATGACCGAGACAACTCTCCGGCCAATAACCAACAGCGGGATCTGGATACCCATGTTGGCTCCCACATGTTCCACGATGATCTCATCGGATGAACCACGATGTCAAGGATTCAAGCAATCCCGTATACAATTTTCTTTGTCAATCGGTACGTTACTTGCCCGAGATTCGATCGTTGGTATCCCAATACCTCGTTCAATCTCGTTACCGGCAAGTCACTTTACTCTTTCCATAACACATCATCCCGTGACCAACCCTTAGTCACATTGAGCTCATTACGATGATGTCTTACCGAGTGGGCCCAAAGATACCTCTCCGTCATACGGAGTGACAAATCCCAGTCTCGATTCGTGCCAACCCAACAGAAACTTTCGGAGATACCCGTAGTGCACCTTTATAGTCACCCAGTTATGTTGTGACGTTTGGCACACCCAAAGTATTCCTATAGTATCCGGGAGTTGCACAATCTCATGGTCTAAGGAAAAGATACTTGACATTAGAAAAGCTTTAGCAGACGTACTACACAATCTTGCGCTATGCTTAGGATTGGGTCTTGTCCATCACATCATTCTCCTAATGATGTGATCCCGTTATCAATGACATCCAATGTCCATGGTAAGGAAACCATAACCATCTATTGATCAATGAGCTAGTCAACTAGAGGCTCACTAGGGACATGTTGTGGTCTATGTATTCACACATGTATTACGATTTCCGGATAACACAATTATAGCATGAACAACAGACAATTATCATGAACAAGGAAATATAATAATAACCATTTTATTATTGCCTCTAGGGCATATTTCCAACAGTCTCCCACTTGCACTAGAGTCAATAATCTAGTTACATTGTGATGAATCGAACACCCATAGAGTTCTGGTGTTGATCATGTTTTGCTCGAGGAAGAGGTTTAGTCAAGGATCTGCGACATTCAGGTCCGTATGCACTTTACAAATATCTATGTCTCCATTTTGAACATTTTCACGAATGGAGTTGAAGTGACGCTTGATATGCCTGGTCTTCCTGTGAAACCTGGGCTCCTTGGCAAGGGCAATAGCTCCAGTGTTGTCACAGAAGAGAGTCATCGGGCCCGACGCATTGGGAATAACTCCTAGGTCGGTAATGAACTCCTTCATCCAGATTGCTTCTTGTGCTGCCTCCGAGGCTGCCATGTACTTCGCTTCACATGCAGATCCCGCCACGACGCTTTGCTTGCAACTGCACCAGCTGACTGCCCCACCATTAAAAATATACATGTATTCGGTTTGTGACTTAGAGTCATCCAGATCTGTATCGAAGCTAGCATCGACGTAACCCTTTACGACGAGCTCTTCGTCACCTCCATAAACAAGAAACATATCCTTAGTCCTTTTCAGGTACTTCAGGATATTCTTGACCGATGTCCAGTGTTCCATGCCTTGATTACTTTGGTACCTTCCGACCAAACTCACGACAAGGTTTATATCAAGTCTGGTACACAACATGGCATACATAATAGACCCTATGGCTAAGGCATAGGGGACGACACTCATCTTTTCTCTATCTTCTGCCGTGGTCGGGCATTGAGCCGTGCTCAATCTCACACCTTGCAATATAGGCAAGAACCCCTTCTTGGACTGATCCATATTGAACTTCTTCAATATCTTGTCAAGGTACGTACTTTGTGAAAGACCAATGAGGCGTCTCGATCTATATCTATAGATCTTGATGCCTAATATATAAGCAGCTTCTCCAAGATCCTTCATTGAAAAACACTTGTTCAAGTAGGCCTTTATGATTTCCAAGAATTCTATATCATTTCCCATCAATAGTATGTCATCCACATATAATATGAGAAATGCTACAGAGCTCCCACTCACTTTCTTGTAAACACAGGCTTCTCCATAAGTGTGCGTAAACCCAAATGCTTTGATCATCTCATCAAATCGAATGTTCCAACTCCGAGATGCTTGCACCAGCCCATAGATTGAGCGTTGGAGCTTGCACACCTTGTCAGCATTCTTAGGACCGACAAAACCTTTCGACTGCATCATATACAATTCTTCCTTAAGGAAACCATTAAGGAATGCCGTTTTGACGTCCATTTGCCATATCTCATAATCATAGAATGCGACAATTGCTAACATGATTCGGACGGACTTCAGCTTCGCTACGGGTGAGAAAGTCTCATCGTAGTCAACCCCTTGAACTTGTCGATAACCCTTAGCGACAAGCCGAACCTTATAGATGGTCACATTACCATCCGCGTTTGTCTTCCTCTTAAAGATCCATTTATTTTCTATGGCTCGCCGATCATCGGGCAAGTCAGTCAAAGTCCATACTTCGTTTTCATACATGGATCCTATCTCGGATTTCATGGCTTCCAGCCATTTGTCGGAATCTGGGCCCGCCATCGCTTCTTCATAGTTCGAAGGTTCACCATTGTCTAACAACATGATTTCTAGGACAGGGTTGCTGTACCACTCTGGTGCGGAACGTGTCCTTATGGACCTACGAAGTTCAGTAGCAACTTGATCTGAAGTTTCATGATCATCATCATTAACTTCTATTGGGGAACGTTGCAGAAAACAAAAATTTTCCTACGGTTTCACCAAGATCCATCTATGAGTTCATCTAGCAACGAGTGATCGGATTGCATCTACATACCTTTGTAGATCACGCGCGGAAGCGTTCAAAGAACGGGGATGAGGAAGTCGTACTCGACGTGATCCAAATCACCGGAGATCCTAGCGCCGAACGGACGACACCTCCGTGTTCAACACATGTACGGTCAACATGACGTCTCCTCCTTCTTGATCCAGCAAGGGGGAAGGAGAGGTTGATGAAGATCCAGCAGCACGACGGCGTGGAGGTGGATGCAGCAGTCACCGCAGCAGGGCTTCACCGTTCTTCTGCGAGAGGGAGAGGTGTAGCGGGGGAGAGGGAGGCACCAAGACTCAAGGGTGCGGCTGCCCCTCCCTCCCCCCCTTTATATAGGCCCCCTAGGGGGTGGGCCGGCCCTAGGAGATGGGATCTCCTAGGGGGGGGGGCGGCCAAGGGGTGGAGTGCCCCCCAAGCCAGGTGGGGCGCCCCCCCCCCCATCCTAGGGTTCCCAACCCTAGGCGCATGGGGTGGGCCAAGGGGGGCGCACCAGCCCACTATGGGCTGGTTCCCCTTCCCACTTTAGCCCATGGGGCCCTCCGGGATGGGTGGCCCCACCCGGTGGACTCCCGGGATCCTTCCGGTGACCCCCGAAACTCTCCTGATGGCCGAAACTGCACTTCCTATATATAATTCTTCACCTCCAGACCATTCCGGAATTCCTCGCGACGTCCGAGATCTCATCCGGGACTCCGAACAACTTTCGGGTTACTGCATATTCATATCTCTACAACCCTAGCGTCACCGAATCTTAAGTGTGTAGACCCTACGGGTTCGGGAGACATGTAGACATGACCGAGACGGCTCTCCGTTCAATAACCAACAACGGGATCTGGATACCCATGTTGGCTCCCACATGCTCCTCGATGATCTCATCGGATGAACCACGATGTCGAGGATTCAAGCAACCCCGTATACAATTCCCTTTGTCAATCGGTACGTTACTTGCCCGAGATTCGATCATCGGTATCCCAATACCTCGTTCAATCTCGTTACCGGCAAGTCACTTTACTCGTACCGTAATGCATGATCCCGTGACCAGACACTTGGTCACTTTGAGCTCATTATGATGATGTATTACCGAGTGGGCCCAGAGATACCTCTCCGTTATGCGGAGTGACAAATCCCAGTCTTGGTCCGTGTCAACCCAACAGACACTTTCGGAGATACCCGTAGTATACCTTTATAGTCACCCAGTTACGTTGTGACGTTTGGTACACCCAAAGCACTCCTACGGAATACGGGAGTTATACGATCTCATGGTCTAAGGAAAAGATACTTGACATTGGAAAAACTCTAGCAAACGAACTATACGATCTTGTGCTATGTTTAGGATTGGGTCTTGTCCATCACATCATTCTCCTAATGATGTGATCTCGTTATCAATGACATCCAATGTCCATAGTCAGGAAACCATGACTATCTGTTGATCAACGAGCTAGTCAACTAGAGGCTTACTAGGGACATGTTGGTGTCTATGTATTCACACATGTATTACGATTTCCGGATAACACAATTATAGCATGAATAAAAGACAATTATCATGAACAAGGAAATATAATAATAATCCTTTTATTATTGCCTCTAGGGCATATTTCCAACAGTCTCCCACTTGCACTAGAGTCAATAATCTAGTTACATTGTGATGAATCGAACACCCATGGAATTCTGGTGTTGATCAAGTTTTGCTCTAGGGAGAGGTTTAGTCAACAGATCTGCTACATTCAGGTCCGTATGTACTTTACAAATATCTATGTCTCCATCTTGAACATTTTCACGAATGGAGTTGAAGCGACGCTTGATGTGACTGGTCTTCTTGTGAAACCTGGGCTCCTTGGCAAGTGCAATAGCTCCAGTGTTGTCACAGAAGAGTTTGATCGGCCCCGACGCATTGGGTATGACTCCTAGGTCGGTGATGAACTCCTTCACCCAAATTGCTTCATGCGCTGCCTCCGAGGCTGCCATGTACTCCGCTTCACATGTAGATCCCGCCACGACGCTCTGCTTGCAACTGCACCAGCTTACTGCCCCACCATTCAAAATATACACGTATCCGGTTTGTGACTTAGAGTCATCTAGATCTGTGTCGAAGCTAGCGTCGACGTAACCCTTTACGACGAGCTCTTCGTCACCTCCATAAACGAGAAACATTTCCTTAGTCCTTTTCAGGTACTTCAGGATATTCTTGACCGCTGTCTAGTGTTCCTTGCCGGGATTACTTTGGTACCCACCTACCAAACTTACGGCAAGGTTTACATCAGGTCTGGTACACAGCATTGCATACATAATAGAACCTATGGCTGAGGCATAGGGGATGACACTCATCTCTTCTATATCTTCTGCCGTGGTCAGACATTGAGCTGAGCTCAATTTCACACCTTGCAACACAGGCAAGAACCCCTTCTTAGACTGATCCATATTGAACTTCTTCAATATCTTATCAAGGTATGTGCTTTGTGAAAGACCTATGATGCGTCTTGATCTGTCTCTATAGATCTTGATGCCTAATATATAAGCAGCTTCTCCAAGGTCCTTCATTGAAAAACTCTTATTCAAGTAGGCCTTAATGCTGTCCAAAAGCTCTATATCATTTCCCATCAAAAGTATGTCATCTACATATAATATGAGAAATGCTACAGAGCTCCCACTTACTTTCCTGTAAACGCAGGCTTCTCCATAAGTCTGCATAAACCCAAACGCTTTGATCATCTCATCAAAGCGAATGTTCCAACTCCGAGATGCTTGCACCAGCCCATAAATCGAGCGTTGGAGCTTGCACACCTTGTCAGCATTCTTAGGATCGACAAAACCTTCTGGCTGCATCATATACAATTCTTCCTTAAGGAAACCATTAAGGAATGCCGTTTTGACGTCCATTTGCCATATCTCATAATCATAGAATGCGGCAATTGCTAACATGATTTAGACGGACTTCAGCTTCGCTACCGGTGAGAAAGTCTCATCGTAGCCAACCCCTTGAACTTGTCGATAACCCTTAGCGACAAGCCGAGCTTTATAGATGGTCACACTTCCATCTGCGTCTGTCTTCTTCTTAAAGATCCATTTATTTTCTATGGCTCGCCGATCATCAGGCAAGTCTGTCAAAGTCCATACTTTGTTTTCATACATGGATCTTATCTCGGATTGCATGGCTTCAAGCCATTTGTCAGAATCTGGGCCCGCCATCGCTTCTTCATAGTTCGAAGGTTCACCGTTGTCTAACAACATGATTTCCAAGACAGGGTTGCCGTACCACTCTGGTGCGGAACGTGTCCTTATGGACCTACGAAGTTCAGTAGCAACTTATCTGAAGTTTCATGATCATCATCATTAACTTCCTCTCTAGTCGGTGTAGGCACCTTAGGAACATTTTCTTGAGTTGCACCACTTTCCGGTTCAAGAGGTAATACTTCATCAAGTTCTACTTTCCTCCCACTTACTTCTTTCGAGAGAAACTCTTTCTCTAGAAAGGATCCATTCTTGGCAACAAAGATCTTGCCTTCGGATCTGAGGTAGAAGGTATACCCAATAGTTTCTTTAGGGTATCCTATGAAGATGCATTTTTCTGACTTGGGTTCAAGCTTTTCAGGTTGAAGTTTCTTGACATAAGCATCGCATCCCCAAACTTTTAGAAACGACAGCTTAGGTTTCTTCCCAAACCATAATTCATACGGTGTCGTCTCAACAGATTTCAACGGAGCCCTATTTAAAGTGAATGCGGCAGTCTCTAAAGCATAGCCCCAAAATGATAGCAGTAAATCGGTAAGAGACATCATAGATCACACCATATCTAATAGAGTGTGATTACGACGTTCGGACACACCATTACGCTTAGGTGTTCCAGGCGGCGTGAGTTGTGAAACCCACATTTTCTTAAGTGTGTGCCAAATTCGTGACTCAAGTATTCTCCTCCACGATCTGATCGCAGGAACTTGATTTTCCTGTCACGTTGATTCTCAACCTCACTCTGAAATTCCTT
Organism: Triticum aestivum; assembly: GCF_018294505.1. Lineage (NCBI taxonomy): Eukaryota > Viridiplantae > Streptophyta > Magnoliopsida > Poales > Poaceae > Triticum > Triticum aestivum. The sequence continues at coordinate 503,440,158 of NC_057800.1, read as the reverse complement.
GAACCTTTCAAAGGTCTCAGACTTGTGTTTCATTAAGTAGACATACCCATATCTACTCAAGTCATCAGTGAGGGTGAGAACATAACGATAACCACCGCGAGCCTCAACACTCATTGGACCGCACACATGAGTATGTATGATTTCCAATAAGTTGGTTGCTCGCTCCATTGTTCCTGAGAACGGAGTCTTGGTCATTTTACCCATGAGGCATGGTTCGCATGTGTCAAATGATTCGTAATCAAGAGACTCTAAAAGTCCATCTGCATGGAGCTTCTTCATGCGTTTGACACCTATGTGACCAAGGCGGCAGTGCCACAAGTATGTGGGACTATCATTATCAACCTTACATCTTTTGGTACTCACACTATGAATATGTGTAGCATTACGCTCGAGATTCATTAAGAATAAACCATTCACCATCGGAGCATGACCATAAAACATATCTCTCATATAAATAGAACAACCATTATTCTCGGATTTAAATGAGTAGCCATCTCGAATTAAACGAGATCCTAATACAATGTTCATGCTCAAAGCTGGCACTAAATAACAATTATTGAGGTTTAAAACTAACCCCGTAGGTAAATGTAGAGGTAGCGTGCCGACGGCGATCACATCGACCTTGGAACCATTCCCGACGCGCATCGTCACCTCGTCCTTCGCCAGTCTCCGCTTATTCCGCAGCCCCTGCTTTGAGTTACAAATGTGAGCAACCGCACGGTATCAAATACCCAGGAGCTACTACGAGTACTGGTAAGGTACACATCAATTACATGTATATCACATATACCTTTCGTGATGCCGGCCTTCTTGTCCGCTAAGTATTTTGGATAGTTCCACTTCCAGTGACCACTTCCCTTGCAATAAAAACACTTAGTCTCGGGCTTGGGTCCATTCTTTGGCTTCTTCCCGGCAGCTTGCTTGCCGGGCGCGGCAACTCCCTTGCCGTCCTTCTTGAAGTTCTTCTTACCCTTGCCTTTCTTGAACTTAGTGGTTTTATTCACCATCAACACTTGATGATCCTTTTTGACTTCTACCTCTGCTGATTTCAGCATTGCAAATACTTCAAGAATGGTCTTTTCCATCCCCTGCATATTGAAGTTCATCACAAAGCTCTTGTAGCTCGGTGGAAGCGACTGAAGGATTCTGTCAATGACCGCGTCATCCGGGAGATTAACTCCCAACTGAGTCAAGCGGTTATGTAACCCAGACATAGTGAGTATGTGCTCACTGACAGAACTGTTTTCCTCCATCTTACAGCTGAAGAACTTGTCGGAGAATTCATATCTCTCGACCCGGGCATGAGCTTAAAAAACCATTTTCAGCTCTTCGAACATCTCATATGCTCCGTGTCTCTCAAAACGCTTTTGGAGCCCCGGCTCTAAGCTGTAAAGTATGCCGCACTGAACAAGGGAGTAATCATCGGTACGTGTCTGCCAAGCATTCATAATGTCTTGTTATACAGGGAGAGCAGGTGCTTCACCTAGCGGTGCTTGTAGGACATAATCTTTCTTGGCAGCTATGAGGATGATCCTCAAGTTCCAGACCCAGTCCGTATAGTTGCTGCCATCGTCTTTCAGCTTGGTTTTCTCTAGGAATGCGTTGAAGTTGAGGACAACATTCGCCATTTGATCTACAATACATGTTGTAAAGATTTTAGACTAAGTTCATGATAATTAAGTTCATCTAAATCAAATTATTCAATACTCCCACTCAGACAGACATCCCCCCAGTCATCTAAGTATAACATGATCTGAGTTAACTAGGCCGTGTCCGATCATCATGTGAGACAGACTAGTCAACATCGGTGAACATCTTCATGTTGATCGTATCTTCTATACGACTCATGCTCGATCTTTCGGTCTTCTGTGTTCCGAGGCCATGTCTGTACATGCTAGTCTCGTCAAGTCAACCTAAGTGTTTGCATGTGTAAATCTGTCTTACACCCGTTGTATGTGAACGTTGGAATCTATCACACCTGATCATCACGTGGTGCTTCGAAACAACGAACTGTCGCAATGGTGCACAGTTAGGGGGAACACTTTCTTGAAATTATTATGAGGGGTCATCTTATTTACTACCGTCGTTCTAAGTAAACAAGATGCAAAAACATGATAAACATCACATGCAATCAAATAATAATAGTGACATGATATGGCCAATATCACATAGCTCCTTTGATCTCCATCTTGGGGCTCCATGATCATCTTGTCACCGGCATGACACCATGATCTCCATCATCATGATCTCCATCATCATGATCTCCATCATCGTGTCTCCATGAAGTTGCTCGCCAACTATTACTTCTACTACTATGGCTAACACGTTTAGCAATAAAGTAAAGTAATTTACATGGCGTTTCTCAATGACACACAGGTCATACAAAAAATGAAGACAACTCCTATGGCTCCTGCCGGTTGTCATACTCATCGACATGCAAGTCGTGATTCCTATTACAATAGCATGAACATCTCATACATCACATATATATCATTCATCATTCATCACAACTTTGGCCATATCACATCACAAAACACTTGCTGCAAAAACAAGTTAGACGCCCTCTAATTGTTGTTGCAAGTTTTACGTGGATGCAATAGGGTTCTAGCAAGAACGTTTTCTTACCTACGTGAAAGCCACAACGTGATTTGTCAACTTATATTTACCCTTCATAAGGACCCTTTTCATCGAATCCGCTCCAACTAAAGTGGGAGAGACAGACACCCGCCAGCCACCTTATGCAACTAGTGCATGTTAGTCGGTGGAACCGGTCTCACGTAAGCGTACGTGTAAGGTTGGTCTGGGCCGCTTCATCCCACAATACTGCTGAAGCAAAATAAGACTAGTAGCGGCAAGAAAGTTGACAACATCTACGCCCACAACAAATTGTGTTCTACTCGTGCAAAGAGAACTACGCATAGACCTAGCTCATGATGCCACTGTTGGGGAACGTTGCAGAAAACAAAAAATTTCCTACGGTTTCAGCAAGATCCATCTATGAGTTCATCTAGCAACGAGTGATCGGATTGCATCTACATACCTTTGTAGATCACGCGCGGAAGCGTTCAAAGAACGGGGATGAGGAAGCCGTACTCGACACGATCCAAATCACCGGAGATCCTAGCGCTGAAGGTACGGCACCTCCGTGTTCAACACATGTACGGTCAGCGTGACGTCTCCTCCTTCTTGATCCAGCAAGGGGGAAGGAGAGGTTGATGAAGATCCAGCAGCACGACGGCGTGGTGGTGGATGCAGCAGTGACCGCAGCAGGGCTTCACCGTTCTTCTGCGAGAGGGAGAGGTGTAGCAGGGGAGAGGGAGGCGCCAAGACTCAAGGGTGCGGCTGCCCCTCCCTCCCCCCCTTTATATAGGCCCCCTAGGGGGTGCGCCGACCCTAGGAGATGGGATCTCCTAGGGGGGGCGGCGGCCAAGGGGTGGAGTGCCCCCCAAGCCAGGTGGGGCGCCCCCCCACCCTAGGGTTCCCAACCCTAGGCACATGGGGTGGGCCAAGGGGGGCGCACCAGCCCACTATGGGCTGGTTCCCCTTCCCACTTTATCCCATGGGGCCCTCCGGGATGGGTGGCCCCACCCGGTGGACTCCCGGGACCCTTCCGGTGGTCTCGGTACAATACCGGTGACCCCCGAAACTCTCCCGATGGCCGAAATTGCACTTCCTATATATAATTCTTCACCTTCAGACCATTCCGGAACTCCTCGCGACATCCGGGATCTCATCCGGGACTCCAAACAACTTTCGGGTTACTGCATATTCATATCTCTACAACCCTAGCGTCACCGAACCTTAAGTGTGTAGACCCTACGGGTTCGGGAGACATGTAGACATGACCGAGACGGCTCTCCGGTCAATAACCAACAGCGGGATCTGGATACCCATGTTGGCTCCCACATGCTCCTTGATGATCTCATCGGATGAACCACGATGTCGAGGATTCAAGCAACCCCGTATACAATTCCCTTTGACAATCGGTACGTTACTTGCCCGAGATTCGATCGTCGGTATCCCAATACCTCGTTCAATCTCGTTACCGGCAAGTCACTTTACTCGTACCGTAATGCATGATCCCGTGACCAGACACTTGGTCACTTTGAGCTCATTATGATGATGCATTACCGAGTGGGCCCAGAGATACCTCTCCGTTATACGGAGTGACAAATCCCAGTCTTGATCCGTGTCAACCCAACAGACACTTTCGGAGATACCCGTAGTATACCTTTATAGTCACCCAGTTACATTGTGACGTTTGGTACACCCAAAGCACTCCTACGGAATCCGGGAGTTATACGATCTCATGGTCTAAGGAAAAGATACTTGACATTGGAAAAACTCTAGCAAACGAACTATACGATCTTTTGCTATGTTTAGGATTGGGTCTTGTCCATCACATCATTCTCCTAATGATGTGATCTCGTTATCAATGACATCCAATGTCCATAGTCAGGAAACCATGACTATCTGTTGATCAACGAGCTAGTCAACTAGAGGCTTACTAGGGACATGTTGGTGTCTATGTATTCACACATGTATTACGATTTCCGGATAACACAATTATAGCATGAATAAAAGACAATTATCATGAACAAGGAAATATAATAATAATCCTTTTATTATTGCCTCTAGGGCATATTTCCAACAACTTCCACTCTAGTTGGTGCACGCACCTCAGGAACATTTTCTTGAGCTGCGCCACTCTCTGCTTCAAGAGGCAATACTTCATCAAGTTCTACTTTCCTCCCACTTACTTCTTTCGAGAGAAACTCTTTCTCTAGAAAGGATCCATTCTTGGCAACAAAGATCTTGCCTTCGGATCCGAGGTAGAAGGTATACCCAATAGTTTCTTTAGGGTATCATATGAAGACACATTTTTCCGATTTGGGTTCGAGCTTTTCAGGTTGAAGTTTCCTGACATAAGCATCGCAGCCCCAAACTTTCAGAAATGACAGCTTATGTTTCTTACCAATCCACAATTCATACGGTGTCGTCTCGACGAATTTCGACGGAGCCCTATTTAAAGTGAATGCGGCAGTCTCTATAGCATAACCCCAAGATGACAGTGGTAGATCGGTAAGAGACATCCTAGATCGTACCATATCCAATAGAGTGCGATTACGACGTTCGGACACACCATTACGCTGAGGTGTTCCAGGCGGCGTGAGTTGTGAAACAATTCCGCATTTCCTTAAGTGCGTGCCAAATTCGTGACTCAAATATTCTCCCCCACGATCTGATCGTAAGAACTTGATTTTCCTGTCACGTTGATTCTCAACCTCACTCTGAAATTCCTTGAACTTTTCAAAGGTCTCAGACTTGTGTTTCATTAAGTAGACATACCCATATCTACTCAAGTCATGAGTGAGGGTGAGAACATAATGATAGCCACCGCGAGCCTCAACACTCATTGGACCGCACACATCAGTATGTATGATTTCTAATAAGTTGGTTGCTCGCTCCATTGTTCCGGAGAACGAAGTCTTGGTCATTTTGCCCATGAGGCATGGTTCACACGTGTCAAATGATTCATAATCAAGAGACTCCAAAAGTCCATCTGCATGGAGTTTCTTCATGGGTTTGACATCAATGTGACCAAGGCGGCAGTGCCACAAGTATGTGGGAATATCATTATCAACCTTACATCTTTTGGCATTCACACTATAAATATGTGTAACATCACGTTCGAGATTGAATAAGAATAAACCATTGACCAGCGGGGCGTGACCATAAAACATGTCTCTCATATAAATAGAACAACCATTATTCTCAGATTTAAATGAGTAGCCATCTCGCATTAAACGAGATCCAGATACAATGTTCATGCTCAAAGCTAGTACTAAATAACAATTATTGAGGTTTAAAACTATTCCCGTAGGTAAATGTAGAGGTAGCGTGCCGACGGCGATCACATCGACCTTGGAACCATTCCCGACGCGCATCGTCACCTCGTCCTTCGCCAGTCTCCGTTTATTCCACAGTTCCTGTTTTGAGTTACAAATATGAGCAACTGCACCGGTATCAAATACCCAGGAGCTACTACGAGCGCTGGTTAGGTACACATCAATAACATGTATATCACATATACCTTTGGCACTGCCGGCCTTCTTATCTGCTAAGTACTTGGGGCAGTTCCACTTCCAGTGACCGTTTCCCTTGCAATAAAAGCACTCAGTCTCAGGCTTGGGTCCATTCTTTGGCTTCTTCCTGGCAGCTTGCTTACCGGGCGTGGCAACTCCCTTGCCGTCCTTCTTGAAGTTCTTTTTACCCTTGCCTTTCTTGAACTTAGTGGTTTTATTCACCATCAACACTTGATGTTCCTTTTTGATTTCCACCTCCGCTGATTTCAGCATTGAATATACTTCAAGAATGGTCTTTTCCATCCCCTGCATATTGAAGTTCATCACAAAGCTCTTGTAGCTAGGTGGGAGCGACTGAAGGATTCTGTCAACGACTGCATCATCCGGGAGATTAACTCCCAGCTGAGACAAGCGGTTGTGCAACCCAGACATTTTGAGTATGTGCTCGCTGACGGAACTATTATCCTCCATCTTACAACTGTAGAACTTGTCGGAGACTTCATATCTCTCGATCCGGGCATGAGCTTGGAAAACCATTTTCAGCTCTTGGAACATCTCATATGCTTCGTGTTGCTCAAAACGCTTTTGGAGCCCCGGTTCTAAGCTGTAAAGCATGCCGCACTGAATCAGGGAGTAATCATCACTACGCGTCTGCCAAGCGTTCATAACGTCTTGTTCTGCTGGGAAAACAGGTGCTTCACCTAGCGGTGCATCAAGGACATATGCTTTCCTGGCAGCTATGAGGATAATCCTCAGGTTACGGACCTAGTCCGTGTAGTAGCTGCCATCGTCTTTCAGCTTGGTTTTCTCTAGGAACGCGTTGAAGTTGAGGGCAACATTAGCGTGGGCCATTTGATATGCAAGACATATTGTAAAGATTTTAGACTATGTTCATGATAATTAAGTTCATCTAATCAAATTATTTAATGAACTCCCACTCAGATAGACATCCCTCTAGTCATCTAAGTGATACATGATCCGAGTCAACTAGGCCGTGTCCGATCATCACGTGAGACGGACTAGTCATCATCGGTGAACATTTTCATGTTGATCATATCTTCTATACGAGTCATGTTCGACCTTTCGGTCTTCCGTGTTCCGAGGCCATGTCTGTACATGCCAGGCTCGTCAAGTCAACCTAAGTGTATTGCGTGTGTAAATCTGGCTTACACCCGTTGTATGCGAACGTTAGAACCTATCACACCCGATCATCACGTGGTGTTTCGGAACAACGGACCTTAGCAACGGTGCAAAGTTAGGGGGAACACTTTCTTGAAATTATTGCGAGGGATCATCTTATTTATGCTACCGTCGTTCTAAGCAAATAAGATGTAAAACACGATAAACATCACATGCAATCAAATAGTGACATGATATGGTCAATATCATTTTGCTCCTTTTGATCACCATCTTCGGGGCGCCATAATCATCATTGTCACCGGCATGACACCATGACCTCCATCATCATGATCTCCATCATCGTGTCTTCATGAAGTTGTCTCGCCAACTACTACTTCTACTACTATGGCTAACGATTAGCAATAAAGTAGAGTAATTACATGACGTTTATGTCGACACGTAGGTCATAAATAAATTAAGACAACTCCTATGGCTCCTGCCGGTTGTCATACTCATCGACATGCAAGTCGTGATTCCTATTACAAGAACATGATCAATCTCATACATCACATATATCATTCATCACATCCTTTTGGCCGTATCACATCACACGACATATGCTGCAAAAACAAGTTAGACGTCCTCTAATTGTTGTTGCAAGTTTTTACGTGGCTGCTATAGGTTTCTAGCAAGAATGTTTCTTACCTACGCCAAAACCACAACGTGATATGCCAATTTCTATTTACCCTTCATAAGGACCCTTTTCATTGAATCTGATCCGACTAAAGTGGGAGAGACAGACACCCGCTAGCCACCTTATGCAACTAGTGCATGTTAGTCGGTGGAACCAGTCTCATGTAAGCGTATGTGTAAGGTCGGTCTGGGCCGCTTCATCCCACGATGCCGCCGAATCAAGATAAGACTAGTAACGGCAAGTAAATTGACAAAATCGACGCCCACAACAACTTGTGTTCTACTCGTGCATAGAAACTACGCATAGACCTAGCTCATGATGCCACTGTTGGGGATCGTAGCAGAAATTTAAAACTTTCTACGCAGCACCAAGATCAATCTATGGAGTCATCTAGCAATGAGAGGGTGAGGAGTGCATCTACATACCCTTGTAGATCGCGAGCGGAAGCGTTCAAGAGAACGGGGTTGATGGAGTCGTACTCGTTGTGATCCAAATCACCGATGATCCTAGCGCCGAACGGACGACACCTCCGCGTTCAACACACGTATGGAGCGGAGATGTCTCCCGCGCCTTGATCCAGCAAGGAGGAGGGAGAGGTTGAGGAAGAGAGCTCCAACAGCAGCACGACGGCGTGGTGGTGGCGGAACGACAGTACTCCGGCAGGGCTTCGCCAAGCTCTTAACGGAGGAGGAGAGGTGTTGGGGTGGGGAGGGGCTACACCTTTGATGTGGTGTGCAGCCCTCCCCTTGCCCCTCTATTTATAGGGGAAGGGGGAAGGGGGCCGGCCCCCTCTAGATGAGATCTAGAGGGGGGGCAACGACCAAGGGGAGGGGCTTGCCCCCCAAGCAAGGGGGGCGCCCCCTTTAGGGTTCCCCCCCCAACCCTAGGTGCATGGGCCCAAAGGGGTGATGCGCCCAACCCTCCAAGGGCTGGTTCCCTTTCCTCTACGGCCCATGAGGCCCTCCGAGAGAGGTGGCCCCTCCCGGTGGACCCCTGGAACCCCTCTGGTGGCCCCGGTATAATACCGATATGCCCCGAACTTTTCCGGTGACCGTATGACAACTTCCCACATATAAATCTTCACCTCCGGACCATTCTGGAACTCCTCGTGACGTTCGGGATTTCATTCGGGACTTCGAACAACATTCTGTAATCACACACAAGTCTTCCTAATAACCCTAGCGTCATCGAACCTTAAGTGTGTAGACCCTACGGGTTCGGGAACCATGCAGACATGACCGAGACAACTCTCTGGCCAATAACCAACAGCGGGATCTCGATACCCATGTTGGCTCCCACATGTTCCACGATGATCTCATCAGATGAACCACGATGTCGAGGATTCAAGCAATCCCGTATGCAATTCCCTTTGTCAATCGGTACGTTACTTGCCCGAGATTCGATCGTTGGTATCCCAATACCTCGTTCAATCTCGTTACCGGCAAGTCACTTTACTCATTCCGTAACACATCATCCCGTGACCAACCCTTAGTCACATTGAGCTCATTACGATGATGTCTTACCGAGTGGGCCCAGAGATACCTCTCCGTCATACGGAGTGACAAATCCCAGTCTCGATTCGTGCCAACCCAACAGACACTTTCGGAGATACCCGTGGTGCACCTTTATAGTCACCCAGTTACGTTGTGATGTTTGGCACACTCAAAGTATTCCTACAGTATCCGGGAGTTGCACAATCTCATGGTCTAAGGAAAAGATACTTGACATTAGAAAAGCTTTAGCAGACGAACTACACGATCTTGCGCTATGATTAGGATTGGGTCTTGTCCATCACATCATTCTCCTAATGATGTGATCCCGTTATCAATGACATCCAATGTCCATGGTCAGGAAACCGTAACCATCTATTGATCAACGAGCTAGTCAACTAGAGGCTCACTAGGGACATGTTGTGGTCTATGTATTCACACATGTATTACAATTTCCGGATAACACAATTATAGCATGAACAATAGATAATTATCATGAACAAGGAAATATAATAATAACCATTTTATTATTGCCTCTAGGGCATATTTCCAACACACCAATCATCGGGCAAGTCAACCAAAGTCCATACTTTGTTGTCATACATGGATCCCATCTCAGTTTTCATGGCCTCAAGCCATTTTGCGGAATCTGGGATCATCATCGCTTCCTCATAGTTTGTAGGTTCGTCATGGTCTAGTAACATGACTTTCAGAACAGGATTACCATACCACTCTGGTGTCGACCGTACTCTGCTTGACCTACGAGGTTTGGTAGTAACTTGATCTGAAGCTTCATGATCATCATCATTAGCTTCCTCACTAATTGGTGTAGGAATCACTGGAACTGATTTCTGTGATGAAGTAGTTTCCAATTTGGGAGAAGGTACAATTACCTCATCAAGTTCTACTTTCCTCCCACTCACTTCTTTTGAGAGAAACTCCTTCTCTATAAAGGATCCATTCTTAGCAACAAAATATCTTGCCTTCGAATCTGTGATAGAAGGTGTACCCAATAGTTTCTTTTGGGTATCCTATGAATACGCACTACTCCGATTTGGGTTCGAGCTTATTAGTTTGAAACTTTTTCACATAAGCATCGCAACCCCAAACTTTAAGAAACGACAACTTTGGTTTCTTGCCAAACCATAGTTCATACGGTGTCATCTCAACGGATTTAGATGGTGCCCTATTTAACGTGAATGCAGTTGTCTCGAATGCATAACCCCAAAATGATAGTGGTAAATCGGTAAGAGACATCATAGATCGCACCATATCCAATAAAGTACGATTACAACGTTCGGACACACCATTATGTTGTGGTGTTCCAGGTGGCGTAAGTTGCGAAACTATTCCACATACTTTTAAATGAAGTCTTCAAGGACTCTAGTCCAAGTTTGATAATCTTCAGAGTCATCATAACACTCTCTTATCTGATCATGAGAAGCTTTCTTATGAATTTCTTGAAGAAAGCAAGATCTTGAGCAGTTAAGAGTGAGTTATGAAGATCTTCAGAAGGAGCGTGATTCATTACTTGCTCAACAAATCATCGCTACTCAGGAAAAATTTATTCCTCCATGTTTGAAGTGCATTGAATGTGAATCTGCTAATTCTTTACCTGAATGCTCAAATACTTCCATTGCTGCAAATTTTTCAACTGCCTCTGCTATCACTAATTCCTCATCTGAGGACATTGCTAGTATCACTGATGATGCAGGGCTGAAGGAATTGTATATGACAGGCATGTACAAAAGCCTCAAAGGGCATCAGGCTCTTTGTGATGTGCTTAAAAAGCAAATCCTCAACAGGAACCCTAGGAAAGAGGGTATTGCCTTTGAGAGGAAACTTAATGCTGATGGGACCTACTGGAAACCTGAGCAGTATCCCAAAACCTCATGGGTTGCTACAAAGGGACCTTCAGTGGATCCATCTACTTTATCTGGCTTTACATGTGAATCTTCATATTCTTCTGATGAGTCAATTGACTCCAATTATAAACTGTTTAAAAATTAGAATGGTGAAGTATTTGCTAGATATGTTGGCACTAACTGCAGGAACGGTCCTCCTATGAACAAAATCTAGGTTCCCAAAAGGTGCCTTGAAAATCTTCAGGTGAATGTCATCATGACACCACCCGTGAAGAATAGGAACCCCAGATCAAATTCTTCATATGGATCCAAGTCCTTGTATGAGCATCATCATGCTAACCCATCTGTTTCGCAGGGAAGATCTAAGGATTATGGGCATGTGCATTATTCTTCAAATCATTATGTTCATAAATCCTCGAAGAATTTCTCTGCTTACTCTTATGCTTACCCTAATCCCTCTCATGTGAAACAAAGTGGATTGGCATCTATGCCACCTTTCTCTTTTGGAGCTCGCAGAATGATGAACTCTTTGCCACCCCTTCAAATGTGGGTGGTGAAGAAAAAGAACTAATCTCTTATGCAGGATCAGGTCTCCAGACGAACTTAATCATCTGAAGAATTTGCTAGAGACCTGAATATGCTTGAAAGGACGCAAGCTAATCATGAAGAAATGAATTTTCATTTCTCACGTCCTCATACTGCTTTATCTGTTCTATTGCTTGATGAAATTGATCTGATGAAATTGATATCATATTCTTCGCTGATGAAGTATATGAGTTTGTAAGTTGCACTAATTCATCTGTAGGATGATCAACCCAAAGCCATTGAGTGGGTCCTCGATAGTGGATGTACAAATCACATGACTGGTGACAGGAGCTTATTGATGGACTCTGCTTTATCTCCATCACATCTGAAGCATATCACCTATGATGACAAAGGAAAAAGCAAGTTATTGGGTCTAGGTAAGGTTGCAATCTCAAAGGATCGAGACATGGACAAAGTCATGCTTGTCGAGTCCTTAGGGTTCAACCTCATGTCTGTCTCAATGCTTTGTGATCTTGATATGGTTGTTGTCTTTGGCAAGTATCGTTGTGTTGTGATCATGGAAGCTAACAATTCCAAAGTCTTCGAAGGCTTTAGGAGAGGATATTTGTATATTGTTGATTTCTCTACAGGACCACAACCTGCTACATGTCTACTTGCAAAAGCTTTAGAAGGCTGGCTATGTCATCGATGACTTGGTCATGTTGGGATGAGGAACTTACACACGCTCGCGAAGAAGAAGCATGTCATTGGCATCGAGGGTGTCAAATTCCTCAAGGACCATTTGTGTGGAGCTTGTGAAGCCGGAAAGATGACCAAGGCCAAGCATCCCTCAAAGACCATCATGACTACCACTCGTCCATTTGAATTGCTTCACATGGATTTCTTTGGCCCTACTCACTATGCCACATTTACTAATGTTGCATCTTTATATGGCTTTGTCATTGTTGATGACTATTCTCGATATAGATGGGTGCATATCATCACTTACAAAACTGAAGTGCAGGAAGTCTTCAAACGATTTTCCTCGAGGGCTTCAACCAACTTTGGTGTGAAGATCAAGCACATCAGAAGTGATAATGGAACTGAGTTCAAGAATACTGGTCTTGATGACTATCTTGATGAACTTGGTATTACTCATGAGTTATCTGCTCCTTATACTCCTCAGCAAAATGGCGTCGTGGAGCACAAGAACAGAACTCTTGTTGAGATGGCCCGCACTATGCTAGATGAGTACAAGACGCCTCCTCGCTTCTGGCCTGAGGCAATTGATACTGCATGCCACATCATCAACAGGGTGTATCTTCACAAATTCTTCAAGAAAACTGCATATGAACTTGCTACCTCTTGAGCACTGCATTAGTTTTCCCTTGAAGAGGAAAGGGTGATGCAGTAAAGCAACGTAAGTATTTCCCTCAGTTTTTGAGAACCAAGGTATCAATCCAGTAGGAGACCGCGCGCGAGTCACCTCGTACCTACACAAACAAATAAGAACCTCGCAACCAACACGATAAAGGGGCTGTCAATCCCTTCATAGTCACTTGCAAGAGTGAGATCTGATAGAGATGATAATAATAAGATAAATATTTTTGGTATTTTTATGATATAGATTCAAAGTAAAGATTGCAAAATAAAGTATATCGGAAACTTATATGATGGAGAATAGACCCGGGGGCCATAGGTTTCACTAGTGGCTTCTCTCAAGATAGCATAAGTATTACGATGGGTGAACAAATTGTTGGAAATATGCCCTAGAGGCAATAATAAAAGCATTATTATTATATTTCCTTGTTCATGATAATTGTCTTTATTCATGCTATAATTGTGTTATCCGGAAATCGTAATACATGTGTGAATAATAGACACCAACATGTCCCTAGTAAGCCTCTAGTTGACTAGCTCGTTGATCAACATATAGTCATGGTTTCCTGACTATGGACATTGGATGTCATTGATAATGAGATCACATCATTAGGAGAATGATGTGATGGACAAGACCCAATCCTAAACATAGCACAAGGTCGTATAGTTTGTTTGCTAGAGTTTTCCAATGTCAAAGTATCTTTTCCTTGGACCATGAGATCATGTAACTCCCGGATACTGGAGGAGTGCTTTGGGTGTACCAAACGTCACAACGTAACTGGGTGATTATAAAGGTATACTACGGGTATCTCCAAAAGTGTCTGTTGGGTTGACACGGATCAAGACTGGGATTTGTCACTCCGTATAACGAATAGGTATCACTGGGCCCACTCGGTAATGCATCATCATAATGAGCTCAAAGTGACCAAGTGTCTGGTCACGGGATCATGCATTACGGTACGAGTAAAGTGACTTGCCGGTAACGAGATTGAACGAGGTATTGGGATACCGATGATCGAATCTCGGGCAAGTAACATACCGATTGACAAAGGGAATTGTATACGGGGTTGCTTGAATCCTCGACATCGTGGTTCATCCAATGAGATCATCGAGGAGCATGTGGGAGCCAACATGGGTATCTAGATCCCGCTGCTGGTTATTGACCGGAGAGTCGTCTCGGTCATGTCTACATGTCTCCCGAACCCGTAGGGTCTACACACTTAAGGTTCGGTGACGCTAGGGTTGTAGGGATATGTATATGCAGTAACCCGAATGTATTCGGAGTCCCGGATGAGATCCCGGACGTCACGAGGAGTTCCGGAATGGTCCGGAGGTAAAGAATTATATATAGGAAGTGCTATTTCGGGCATCGGGACAAGTTTCGGGGTCACCGGTATTGTACCGGGACCACCGGAAGGGTCCCGGGGGTCCACCGGGTGGGGCCACCTGCCCCGGGGGGCCACATGGGCTGTAGGGGGTGCGCCTTGGCCTATATGGGCCAAGGGCACCAGCCCAAAGAGGCCCATGCGCCTAGGGTTCAAGAGGGGAAGAGTCCCGAAGGGGGAAGGCACCTCCTAGGTGCCTTGGGGAGGAGGGATTCCCCCCCTTGGCCGCACGCCCCTAGGATATTGGATCTCCTAGGGCCGCCCCCCCTTGGACTCCCTATATATAGTGGGGTAAGGAGGGCCTCTCATAACACATCTTTGGTTCCTCCCTCTCCCTCTCCAACACATCCTCCTCCTCTGTAGTGCTTAGCGAAGCCTTGCCGGAGTACTGCAGCTCCATCACCACCACGCCGTCGTGCTGCTCCTGGAGCCATCTTCCTCAACCTCTCCTCCCCCTTGCTGGATCAAGAAGGAGGAGACGTTATGCTGACCGTACGTGTGTTGAACGCGGAGGTGCCGTCCGTTCGGCGCTAGGATCTCCGGTGATTTGGATCACGTCGTGTACGACTACCTCATCCCCGTTCGTTGAACGCTTCCGCTCGCGATCTACAAAGGTATGTAGATGCATCCGATCACTCATTGCTAGATGAACTCATAGATGGATCTTGGTGAAACCGTAGGAAAATTTTTGTTTTCTGCAACGTTCCCCAACAGTGGCATCATGAGCTAGGTCTATGCGTAGTTCTCTTGCACGAGTAGAACACAATTTGTTGTGGGCGTTGATGTTGTCAACTTTCTTGCCGCTACTAGTCTTATCTTGCTTCTACGGTATTGCGGGATGAAGCGGCCCGGACCAACCTTACACGTACGCTTACATGAGACCGGTTCCACTGACAAACATGCACTAGTTGCATAAGGTGGCTGGCGGGTGTCTGTCTCTCCCACTTTAGTTGGAGCGGATTCGATGAAAAGGGTCCTTATGAAGGGTAAATAGAAGTTGACAAATCACGTTGTGGCTTTCACGTAGGTAAGAAAACGTTCTTGCTAGAACCCTACTTCAGCCACGTAAAACTTGCAACAACAATTAGAGGACGTCTAACTTGTTTTTGTAGCAAGTGCTTTGTGATATGATATGGCCAAAGTTGTGATGAATGATGAATGATATATATGTGATGTATGAGATGTTCATGCTACTGTAATAGGAATCACGACTTGCATGTCGATGAGTATGACAACCGGCAGGAGCCAAAGGAGTTGTCTTTATTTTTTGTATGACCTGCTTGTCATTGAGAAACGCCATGTAAATTACTTTACTTTATTGCTAAACGTGTTAGCCATAATAGTAGAAGTAATAGTTGGCGAGCAACTTCATGGAGACACGATGATGGAGATCATGATGATGGATATCATGGTGTCATGCCGGTGACAAGATGATCATGGAGCCCCAAGATGGAGATCAAAGGAGCTATGTGATATTGGCCATATCATGTCACTATTATTATTTGATTGCATGTGATGTTTATCATGTTTTTGCATCTTGTTTACTTAGAACGACGGTAGTAAATAAGATGATCCCTCATAATAATTTCAAGAAAGTGTTCCCCCTAACTGTGCACCGTTGCGACAGTTCGTTGTTTCGAAGCACCACGTGATGATCGGGTGTGATAGATTCTAACATTCACATACAACGGGTGTAAGACAGATTTACACATGCAAACACTTAGGTTGACTTGACGAGCCTAGCATGTACAGACATGGCCTCGGAACACAAAAGACCGAAAGGTCGAGCATGAGTCGTATAGAAGATACGATCAACATGAAGATGTTCACCGATGTTGACTAGTCCGTCTCACGTGATGATCGGACACGGCCTAGTTAACTCGGATCATGTTATACTTAGATTACAGGAGGGATGTCTATCTAAGTGGGAGTTCATTGAATAATTTGATTAGATGAACTTAATTATCATGAACTTAGTCTAAAATCTTTACAATATGTCTTGTAGATCAAATGGCCAACGTAGTCCTCAACTTCAACACGTTCCTAGAGAAAACCAAGCTGAAAGACGATGGCAGCAACTACACGGACTGGGTCCGGAACCTGAGGATCATCCTCATAGTTGCCAAGAAAGATTATGTCCTACAAGCACCGCTAGGTGACCCTCCCGTCCCACAGAACCAAGACGTTATGAACGCTTGGCAGACACGTGCTGATGATTACTCCCTCGTTCAATGCGGCATGCTTTACAGCTTAGAACCGGGGCTCCAAAAACGTTTTGAGAGACACAGAGCATACGAGATGTTCGAAGAGCTGAAAATGGTTTTTCAAGCTCATGCCCGGGTCGAGAGATATGAAGTCTCTGACAAATTCTTCAGCTGTAAGATGGAGGGAAATAGTTCTGTCAGTGAGCACAGACTCACAATGTCTGGGTTACATAACCGCTTGACTCAGCTGGGAGTTAATCTCCCGGATGACGCGGTCATTGACAGAATCCTCCAGTCGCTTCCACCGAGCTACAAGAGCTTTGTGATGAACTTCAATATGCAGGGGATGGAAAAGACCATTCCTGAAGTATTTGCAATGCTGAAATCAGCAGAGGTAGAAGTCAAAAAGGAACATCAAGTGTTGATGGTGAATAAAACCACTAAGTTCAAGATAGGCAAGGGTAAGAAAACCTTCAAGAAAGACGGCAAGGGAGTTGCCGCGTCCGGCAAGCAAGCTGCCGGGAAGAAGCCAAAGAATGGACCCAAGCCCGAGACTTAGTGCTTTTATTGCAAGGAAAGTGGTCACTGGAAGCGGAACTGCCCCAAATACTTAGCGGACAAGAAGGCCGGCAAAACGAAAGGTATATGTGATATACATGTAATTGATGTGTACCTTACCAGTACTCGTAGTAGCTCCTGGGTATTTGATACCGGTGCAGTTGCTCACATTTGTAACTCAAAGCAGGAGGTGCGGAATAAGCGGAGACTGGCGAAGGACGAGGTGACGATGCGCGTCGGGAATGGTTCCAAGGTCGATGTGATCGCCGTCGGCACGCTACCTCTACATTTACCTACGGGATTAGTTTTAAACCTCAATAATTGTTATTTAGTGCCAAGTTTGAGCATGAACATTGTATCAGGATCTCGTTTAATACGAGATGGCTACTCATTTAAATCCGAGAATAATGGTTGTTCTATTAATATGAGAGATATGTTTTATGGTCATGCTCCGATGGTAAATGGTTTATTCTTAATGAATCTCGAGCGTAATGCTACACATATTCATAGTGTGAGTACCAAAAGATGTAAGGTTGATAATGATAGTCCCACATACTTGTGGCACTGCCGCCTTGGTCACATAGGTGTCAAACGCATGAAGAAGCTCCATGCTGATGGACTTTTAGAGTCTCTTGATTACGAATCATTTGACACGTGTGAACCATACCTCATGGGTAAAATGACCAAGACTCCGTTCTCAGGAACAATGGAGCGAGCAACCAACTTATTGGAAATCATACATACTGATGTGTGCGGTCCAATGAGGGTTGAGGCTCGCGGTGGCTATCGTTATGTTCTCACCCTCACCGATGACTTGAGCAGATATGGGTATGTCTACTTAATGAAACACAAGTCTGAGACCTTTGAAAAGTTCAAGGAATTTCAGAGTGAGGTTGAGAATCAACGTGACAGGAAAATCAAGTTCCTGCGATCAGATCGTGGAGGAGAATACTTGAGTCATGAGTTTTGCACACACTTAAGAAAATGTGGAATAGTTTCACAGCTCACGCCGCCTGGAACACCTCAGCGTAATGGTGTATCCGAACGTCGTAATCGCACTCCATTAGATATGGTGCGATCTATGATGTCTCTTGCCGATTTACCGCTATCTTTTGGGGGCTATGCTTTAGAGACTGCCGTATTCACTTTAAATAGGGCACCGTCGAAATCCGTTGAGACGACACCGTTTGAATTATGGTTTGGGAAGAAACCTAAGCTGTCGTTTCTAAAAGTTTGGGGATGCGATGCTTATGTCAAGAAACTTCAACCTGAAAAGCTCGAACCCAAATCGGAAAAATGCGTCTTCATAGGATACCCTAAAGAAACTATTGGGTATACCTTCTACCTCAGATCCGAAGGCAAGATCTTTGTTGCCAAGAATGGGTCCTTTCTAGAGAAAGAGTTTCTCTCGAAAGAAGTAAGTGGGAGAAAAGTAGAACTTGATGAAGTATTACCTCTTGAACCGGAAATTGGCACAGCTCAAGAAAATGTTCCTGAGGTGCCTGCACCGAATAGAGAGGAAGTTAATGATGATTATCAAGATACTTCTGATCAAGCTCCTACTGAAATTCGAAGGTCCACAAGGACACGTTCCACACCAGTGGTACGACAACCCTGTCTTGGAAATCATGTTGTTAGACAACGGTGAACCTTCGAACTATGAAGAAGCGATGGCGGGCCCGGATTTCGACAAATGGCTAGAATCCATGAAATCTGAGATATGATCCATGTATGAAAACGAAGTATGGACTTTGACTGACTTGCCCGTTGAGCGGCAAGCCATAGAAAATAAATGGATCTTTAAGAAGAAGACAGACGCGGATGGTAATGTGACCATCTATAAAGCTCGCCTTGTCGCTAAGGGTTATCGACAAGTTCAAGGGGTTGACTACGATGAGACTTTCTCACCAGTAGCGAAGCTGAAGTCCGTCTGAATCATGTTAGCAATTGCCGCATTTTATGATTATGAAATATGGCAGATGGACGTCAAAACGGCATTCCTTAATGGTTTCCTTAAGGAAGAATTGTATATGATGCAGCCGGAAGGTTTTGTCGATCCTAAGAATGCTGACAAGGTGTGCAAGCTCCAACGCTCGATTTATGGGCTGGTGCAAGCATCTCGGAGTTGGAACATTCGCTTTGATGAGATGATCAAAGCGTTTGGGTTTACACAGACTTATGGAGAAGCATGTGTTTACAAGAAAGTGAGTGGGAGCTCTGTAGCATTTCTCATATTATATGTAGATGACATACTTTTTATGGGAAATGATATAGAACTCTTGGACAACATTAAGGCCTACTTGAATAAGAGTTTTTCAATGAAGGACCTTGGAGAAGCTGCATATATATTAGGCATCAAGATCTATAGAGATAGATCAAGACACCTCATAGGTCTTTCACAAAGCACATACCTTGATAAGATATTGAAGAAATTCAATATGGATCAGTCTAAGAAGGGGTTCTTGCCTGTGTTACAAGGTGTGAAATTGAGCTCGGCTCAATGTCCGACCACGGCAGAAGATATAGAAGAGATGAGTGTCATCCCCTATGCCTCAGCCATAGGTTCTATTATGTATGCCATGCTGTGTACCAGACCTGATGTAAACCTTGTCGTAAGTTTGGTAGGAAGGTACCAAAGTAATCCCGGCAAGGAACACTGGACAGTGGTCAAGAATATCCTAAAGTACCTGAAAAGGACTAAGGAAATGTTTCTCGTTTATGGAGGTTACGAAGAGCTCGTCGTAAAGGGTTACGTCGACGCTAGCTTCGACACAGATCTGGATGACTCTAAGTCACAAACCGGATACGTGTATATTTTGAATGGTGGGGCAGTAAGCTGGTGCAGTTGCAAGCAAAGTGTGGTGGCGGGATCTACATGTGAAGCGGAGTACATGGCAGCCTCGGAGGCAGCGCATGAAGCAATTTGGGTGAAGGAGTTCATCACCGACCTAGGAGTCATACCCAATGCGTCGGGGCCAATCAAACTCTTCTGTGACAACACTAGAGCTATTGCTCTTGCCAAGGAGCCCAAGTTTCACAAGAAGACAAGGCACATCAAGCGTCGCTTCAACTCCATTTGTGAAAATGTTCAAGATGGAGACATATATATTTGTAAAGTGCACACGGACCTGAATGTAGCAGATCCGTTGACTAAACCTCTCCCTAGAGCAAAACATGATCAACACCAGAATTCCATGGGTGTTCGATTCATCACAATGTAACTAGATTATTGACTCTAGTGCAAGTGGGAGACTGTTGGAAATATGCCCTAGAGGCAATAATAAAAGCATTATTATTATATTTCCTTGTTCATGATAATTGTCTTTATTCATGCTATAATTGTGTTATCCGGAAATCGTAATACATGTGTGAATAATAGACACCAACATGTCCCTAGTAAGCCTCTAGTTGACTAGCTCGCTGATCAACAGATAGTCATGGTTTCCTGACTATGGACATTGGATGTCATTGATAACGAGATCACATCATTAGGAGAATGATGTGATGGACAAGACCCAATCCTAAACATAGCACAAGGTCATATAGTTCGTTTGCTAGAGTTTTCCAATGTTAAAGTATCTCTTCCTTGGACCATGAGATCGTGTAACTCCCGGATACCATAGGAGTGCTTTGGGTGTACCAAACGTCACAACGTAACTGGGTGATTATAAAGGTATACTACGGGTATCTCCGAAAGTGTCTGTTGAGTTCACATGGATCAAGACTGGGATTTGTCACTCCGTATGACGGAGAGGTATCACTGGGCCCACTCGGTAATGCATCATCATAATGAGCTGAAAGTGACCAAGTGTCTGGTCACGGGATCATGCATCACGGTACGAGTAAAGTGACTTGCCGGTAACGAGATTGAACGAGGTATTGGGATACCGATGATCGAATCTCGGGCAAGTAACATACCGATTGACAAAGGGAATTGTATACGGGGTTGCTTGAATCCTCGACATCGTGGTTCATCCGATGAGATCATCGAGGAGCATGTGGGAGCCAACATGGGTATCTAGATCCCGCTGCTGGTTATTGACCGGAAAGTCGTCTCGGTCATGTCTACATGTCTCCCGAACCCGTAGGGTCTACACACTTAAGGTTCGGTGATGCTAGGGTTGTAGGGATATGTATATGCAGTAAACCAAATGTTGTTCGGAGTCCCGGATGAGATCCCGGACGTCACGAGGAGTTCCGGAATGGTCCGGAGGTAAATAATTATATATAGGAAGTGCTATTTCGGGCATCAGGACAAGTTTCGGGGTCACCGGTATTGTACCGGGACCATCGGAAGGGTCCCGGGGGTCCACCGGGTGGGGCCACCTGCCCCAGGGGGCCACATGGGCTGTAGGGGGTGCTCCTTGGCCTATATGGGCCAAGGGAACCAGCCCCAAGAGGCCCATGCGCCTAGGGTTCAAGAGGGGAAGAGTCCCGAAGGGGGAAGACACCTCCTAGGTGCCTTGGGGAGGAGGGATTCCCCCCCTTGGCCGCACCCCCTAGGAGATTGGATCTCCTAGGGCCGGCGCCCCCCCTTGGACTCCCTATATATAGTGGGGTAAGGAGGGCCTCTCATAACACATCTTTGGTGCCTCCCTCTCCCTCTCCAACACATCCTCCTCCTCCGTAGTGCTTAGCGAAGCCCTGCCGGAGTACTGCAGCTCCATCACCACCACGCCGTCGTGCTGCTGCTGGAGCCATGTTCCTCAACCTCTCCTCCCCCTTGCTGGATCAAGAAGGAGGAGACGTTACACTGACCGTACGTGTGTTGAACGCGGAGGTGCCGTCCGTTCGGCGCTAGGATCTCCGGTGATTTGGATCACATCGTGTACGACTACCTCATCCCCGTTCTTTGAACGCTTCTGCTCGCGATCTACAAAGGTATGTAGATGCATCCGATCACTCGTTGCTAGATGAACTCATAGATGGATCTTGGTGAAACCGTAGGAAATTTTTTGTTTTCTGCAACGTTCCCCAACACAAATTACTATCGAGCAATTGATAGAAAAGCGAATAATTATGAGAATATCTAGGTATGATCATGTTTATAGGCATCACGTCCGAGACAAGTAGACCGAAGCGATTCTGCATCTATTACTATTATTCCACACATCGACCGCTATCCAACATGCATCTAGAGTATTAAGTTCATAAGAACAGAGTAACGCCTTAAGCAAGATGACATGATGTAGAGGGATAAACTCATGCAATATGATGTAAACCCCATCTTTTTATCCTCGATGGCAACAATACAATACATGTCATTTCCCTTTCTGTCACTGGCATCGAGCACCGCAAGATTGAACCCACAACTAAGCACTTCTGCCATTGCAAGAAAGATCAATCTAGTAGGCCAAACCAAACTGATAATTCAAAGAGACTTGCAAAGATAAACCAATCATACATAAAAGAATTCAGAGGAGATTCAAATATTGTTCATAGATAGACTTGATCATAAACCCACAATTCATCGGATCTCGACAAACACACCGCAAAAGAAGATTACATCGAATAGATCTCCAAGAGAATCAAGGAGAACTTGTATTGAGATCCAAAGAGAGAGAAGAAGCCATCTAGCTACTAGCTATGGACCCGAAGGTATGAAGTAAAATACTCACACATCATCGGAGGGGCCATGGAATTGATGTAGAGGCCCTCCGTGATCAATGGCCCCTCCGATGGAGCTCCAGAAAAGGCCCAAGATGGTATCTCTTGGGTACAGAAGGTTGCGGCGGTGGAAATAGGGTTTCGTGGTGCTCCTGGATGTTCTTGGGGTATATGGATATATATATAGGAGGAAGAAGTAGATCGGTGGAGCAACGAGGGGCCCACGAGGGTGGAGGGCGCGCCCAGGGGGGTGGGCGCACCCCCTGCCTCGTGGCCTCCTGGATTGTTTCTTGACGTCCACTCCAAGTCCCCTAGATCATGTTTGTTCCAAAAATAACGCTCCTGAAGGTTTCATTCTGTTTGGGCTCCGTTTGATATTCCTTTTCTGCGAAACACTAAAATAGGCAAAAAAACAGCAATTTGGGCTGGGCCTCCGGTTAATAGGTTAGTCCCAAAAATAATATAAAAGTGTAAAATAGAGCCCATTAACATCCAAAACAGATAATATAATAGCATGGAACAATCAAAAATTATTGATACGTTGGAGACGTATCAGAACTTCTCATTGACAAGAAACGCAATGTGAGTTATTTCAAAGTCTTCGGTGCTAAATGCTAGATTAGAGACCCTCATCACAGTTCTAAATTCGCACCGAAAGCATATGAAGGTTTTATGCTTGGTTATGGTAAGGACTCGCACACCTACAGAGTCTTCAACACCGATCACCACAAGGTTGTTGAAACTGTAGATGTGCGGTTTGATGAGACTAATGACTTGCAAAGAGAGCACCAACCTCCTGTGACAGATGAAATACCTCAAGGATGTACTAAGAAAATTCGGCATGCAAGATTGCAAAGGAGTCAAAATCCCTATGCCCACAAATGGCCATCTATGCACTGATGAAAATGGTATTGACGTCGATCAAAAGGTATACCGCTCCATGATTGGTTCTTTATTGTATTTGTGTGCATCTAGGCCAGATATTATGCTTAGTGTTTGCATGTGTGCCCGATTTCAAGCTACACCGAAGAATCACACCATAAGGCTGTGAAGCATATTCTTCGATATCTAGCTCACACACCAACACTTGGATTACGGTATCCCAAGGGCTCGGCTTTTGATCTCATTGGATATTCAGACTCAGACTATGCTGGTGATCGTGTGGACCGCAAGTCAACATCCGCACATGCCATTTCCTTGGACGATCCTTGGTCTGTTGGTCTTCGAAGAAATAGAACTGCATATCATTGTCTACTGCTGAAGCTGAGTACATTGCTGCTGGTTCTTGCTATGCTCAATTGCTATGGATGAAACAAACCCTCAAGGACTATGGCATCAACATGAAGAATGTACCTGTCTACTGTGACAATGAGAGTGCCATCAAGATTGCTCATAACCCAGTTCAACACTCGAAGACAAAGCACATTCAGATTCATCATCATTTTCTTCGTGATCATGTGTTGAAGGGAGACATCTCTATTGAGCATGTGAAGACTGAAGAACAGCTAGCCGATATCTTCACTAAGCCCTTGGATGAGAAGCGATTTATCAAGTTGAGGTGTGAGCTAAATATCCTAGAATCTTTGAATGTCCTTTGAAAAGGACACACATCCTAACACTTATGCAAAATTGATGACTTAGATGTGCAACACATAAAGTAACATTTTTCTTCAATCAATGAAAACTAACCCTCTAAGTGTGAAGAAATTAACGAAGAATTTGATTCTCAGAACCCTACGACAGTTGTACGCGGTGTCTAAAATCATCATTCTTATACGGTGGGTCACGCCACCACCAAAAGTTGAAAAACCTCAATATGAGTTTTTCCTCACTTGAAATTCCTCAGTTGTTCTTCAACTTTGCATTGTCTTCACTCTTTCCATCGTTTTTCTTCATTGGCTACACACACACACACACACACACACACACATATATATATGAGTTTATGTCCTCTACATCATTCACTTATTACTATTTCTTCAAGTTGCTTGTTCTGCTAAGTGAATGTGATCGGACCCTTTCCCCCTCTATGCTAAACTCAACCTAGTCTATTCACAAATTCTTCATGTGCGTTCTATTTGAAAATCGTTCAAAATCTTCACTGTGTCCTTGTCAGCTGAAGAAATTGCGAATGGAACTTTAAACTTATCTTATCTGAATTTTCGGCTTTTGCCGCTCAAACCACTCCGCTTCCACGATATATTATCCTATTCACCCACGATCGCACACGATCGTCACCTCTCAGTACGTGGGTGACACATGTCACGCGAATGAGAAGGGTTAGGGGCACATTCGTCCAATTTCCTCGGGCGAGCAGTTTTTCACTTCAGCTATAAATACCCCTCTCCCTTCCTCACTTTGTTTTTACTCTACTTGACCTCACTCCCTCGCTCGAGCTCTCAAACCCTAGCACCGCCGCTACTTCCATCGTCGCCGGTGAGGAAGAGCTTCACTGCCTCGACCTCGTCGCCGCCGTACTCACGCCGGCCGCGGATTTCTTCACTCCACCACCGTAGCTGTGTTCCTCAGCCAAGTTAGGGCGTGGAAGATCTAAACCGACGAGCTTCAATTCTACACTTCACAATTTGTCGTGTTCTTCTTCAAGGGTAATTAAAAGTTACTTTTACTGCCCTTGTTGATTCTGATGTTTTCCTCAAATCTTCAAAATGTGTTTATTCCTCAACTCTTCACACACTAAACACCTCACATATCATCTGCTCTTGATCTGTTTCTCTAAGCAGCATTTTTCTTCAAGATTCCTCAATTGTGTGGAATTTCAAATTTGTACAACTCTGGAACCTAAGTCAAAGAATGCTTAGTGAAATTCCTCAAGACTCAACCGGTCAAATTCCTCAAACTTGTTATTTTTGCAAAAACTTCTGAGAACGCATATGAACTCTCCAAATTATTAGCACCTATACTCTGTTCACATGTACTCATGTCCGCTGCTGAATCTCTAGGTTCTCATCAACTTAACTCATTTGCAGCATTCCTCGAAGAAAAGTTGCACACCTCTTCAGAGAACTCAATAGTTCAAAACCCTCAGCTGAAGAAAATGGTAGATGGCAAGAAACCTCAGAAGGGAGGGAAGAAACTGGAGGTGAACACTGCGTTTGAAATCCCTGAGGATAGCTATGATGAATATTGCACACCTGATGAGGCCAAACATGGCAAGGAGACCAAAAATCAGTGCAAGGTGCGCATACAGAAGATAGAGAGGAGATGGGCACGGGTATGGATGGAATATCACTATGTCACTCCAACATATATGAAGAAATTCGCTCTTCATCCTCCTAGCCCAAGACCTCCATTGGCACCTGGCCAAGAAGTTGATCCCACTAGCCTCAAGCGCGGTGAGGACTATCCTGATGAATGGGCCAAGCGTCAAGCTAAGTTGGCCAGAGTAGCAAAAGAAGCAGTGTGGAAATTCAATGAAGACTCTGCTGCTGCTGCTGCCACTACTGAGGCCTCTGCTCGCAAGCCGAAGAAGGCCATGCCTAAGAAGCCCACACATAAGCCCAGTGCTCCTTCTTCTTCAATGACCGAGGGAGTCCTGGATTAGGGGGTCCTCGGACAACCGGACTGTATCCTTCGGCCGGACTGTTGGACTATGAAGATACAAGATTGAAGACTTCGTCCCGTGTTCGGGTGGGACTCTCCTTTGCGTGGAAGGCAAGCTTGGCAATTCGGATATGTAGATCTCCTCTGTTGTAACCGACTCTGTGTAACCCTAGCCCCCTTCGGTGTCTATATAAACCGGAGGGTTTAGTCTCTAGGATAACAACAATCATAATCATAGGCTAGCTTCTAGGGTTTAGCCTCTACGATCTCGTGGTAGATCAACTCTTGTAATACTCATATCATCAAGATCAATCAAGTAGGACATGGGGTATTACCTCCATTGAGAGGGCCTGAACCTGGATAAACATTGTGTCCCCCGCCTCCTGTTACCATCCGCCTTAGACGCACAGTTAGGTACCCCCTACCCGAGATCCGCCGGTTTTGACACCGACATTGGTGCTTTCATTGAGAGTTTCATTGTGACATCACCATAAGGCTTGATGGCTCCTTCGATCATCGGCAACGATGCGATCCAGGGTGAGGTTTTTCTCCCCGGACAGATTTTCGTATTCAACGGCTTCATGCTGCAGGCCAACTCGCTTGGCCATCTGGAGTAGATCGAGAGCTACGCCCCTGGCGATCAGGTCAGGTTTGGAAACTTTAACTATACTGCCGACATCCGTGAAGACTTGATCTTCGACGGATTCGAGCTCATGTCAGGTGCGCCACACAGTCACGACGAGCATGACTTAGCTCTAACGCCGGATGGTGTTCAGGAGATTACACCTGTGGCTACTCTGACCCTCAATCCGGAGCAGATCATGTCGTCTAAGGACGGGTGGATGGACCCCGCCACAAAGGCCGCACACCCAGCGGCGATAGAGCCGAATACTGACTTCACCCCTATGAGACCTGTGTTGCCGGACCCTTGGATTCGTCCCCGGCCACAGGCTCCGAACCGCCTGCGTCCGTGCCTATCGAATCTGATTGGGCACCGATCATGGAGTTTACCTTCGCGGATATCTTTCAGCACTCGCCCTTGGGCGACGTACTAAATTCTTTGAGGTCTCTCTCCTTGTCAGGAGACCCTTGGCCGAACTATGTCCGGCTTGAGTGGGAAGCGGACGACGAAGAAATTCATTCCCCAACCGCCACCCACTTAATAGCCACTGTCGGCGACTTAACCGACATGCTTGATTTCGGCTCCGAAGACATCGGCGGTATGGACGACGATGCAGGAGAAGAACAGGAACCACTGCCCACAGGGCGCTGGACAACCACCTCATCATATGATATATATACATTGGTGGACACCTCCAAAGAAAGCGATGGCAATAAGGCAACGGAGGATAATCCCCTCGAGAAGCAATTTAAACACCGACATCATCGAAGCCGCTCTAAGCCCCACTATAGCAAAAGCAACGATACCGGCACAAGATACAATAACGCTGCGGACAGTGCCGAAGACGAAGACAATCCCCTCCAACTAGACTTTGAGCGGGAGGATGGGCAAGCTAGCCCCAAGGAACAGGCGGCAGACGGAGAATCAGAGGATGACAATTACATGCCCCTCTCTGATGACAAGGTGAGCCTCAGCGACGAAGAATTTATCGTGCCTGAGGATCCCGTAGAATAGGAGCGCTTCAAGCGCCGGCTTATAGCCACAGCAAAAAGCCTGAAGAAAAAGCAACATCAGCTTCAAGCTGATCAAGATTTGCTAGAGGATAGATGGACCGAGGTGCTGGCAACCTAGGAATACGAACTCGAGCGCCCAACCAAAAGTTACCCAAAGCGCAGGTTGCTACCCCAACTCGAGGAGTAAGCATTAAAGCCTACACCACCAGCGTATGATGTGGCTGACCGACCACCTCGTGGCCGAGACAAAGCGGCATATCAACCCGAAGTCCAGACCGCATCCCGTCGCCAGTCAAACAAAAATACCAAGGCCCGGGGTAACACGCAGGGCCTGCGAGAAGTATTGGAAAACAAATCGGGACATAAAAGATCGATCTATGGATCACGGGGGCGCGCCCCAACATGCGATGACAACCGTCACGCCGGATATACTAAAAGAAAATCCGGCCAGGCCGAACATAGCAGACAAGACTCGTATGAACTACGTCGTGATATAGCCTGGCACAGGGGCGCCGCACACCCCCTATGCTTCACCGATGAAGTAATGAGTCATGAATTCCCAGAAGGGTTTAAACCCGTAAACATTGAATCATATGACGGCACCACAGACCCCGCGGTATGGATAGAGGATTTCTTTCTCCACATTCACATGGCCCGCGGGGATGATCTACACGCCATCTAGTATCTCCCGCTAAAGCTCAAAGGGCCGGCTCAGCATTGGCTGAATAGCTTGCCGGCAAACTCCATCGGAAGCTGGGAGAACCTGGCAGATGCATTCCTAGACAACTTCCAGGGCACTTATGTGCGGCCACCGGATGCTGACGATTTAAGTCACATAACACGGCAGCCCGGAGAGTCAGCCAGGAAATTCTGGACTCGGTTCCTAATTAAAAAGAACCAAATTGTCGACTGTCCGGATGCCGAAGCCCTAGCGGCCTTCAAACATAACATCCGTGACGAGTGGCTCACCAGACATCTCGGCCAAGAGAAGCCAAAATCCATGGCAGCCCTCATGACACTCATGACCCGCTTTTGCGCGGGCGAAGATAGCTGGTTGGCTTGTAGCAACAACACAGCAAGCAACCCTGGCACATCAGAAGCCAGAGATAGCAACGACAAACCACGACGCAACAAACACAAGCGCCGCAAAAATGGTGGGAACACCAAAGATACGACAGTCAATGCCGGATTTAGGGGCTCTACGTCCAGTCAGCGGAACAGGCCACTCACAAATGACAATTCGGGTCCGTCCAGTCTGGACTGCATACTCGACCGCCCATGCCAAATTCATGGCACCCCAGGAACACCAACCAATCATACCAACAGAGAATGCTGGGTCTTCAAACAAGCCAGCAGGTCAGGTGCCAAAAACAAAGATAAGGGGTCTCAAAGCGACGATGGCAACGAGGAGCCCAGATCACCGAGTACAGGAGGGCAAAAGAAATTTCCCCCGCAAATCCAAACAGTGAACGTGGTAAAACAGCACCTACACTCCCAACCCGGACCGGACGCACACCCTTAGGGATGTCGACTTAACGGAACCAGTCGTCCCACAATTTAAACTAGGGCCGATCACCTTCAACCGCATGGATCATCCGATTAACACTAATCAGGGCAATCCAGCCACACTAGTCCTCGACCCAATAATTGACGGGTTCCACCTCACGCAAGTCCTTATGGATGGAGGTAGCAGTCTAAATCTGGTTTACCAGGACACACTACGCAAGATGGGCATCGATCATTTGGTGATCAAGCCCACTAAAACCACCTTCAGCGGTATTATACCAGGTGTGGAGGCCTGCTATACAGGCTCTATCGCCCTTGAGGTAGTCTTCGGATCACCAGACAATTACCGTGTTGAAGAGTTAATCTTCGACATCGTCCCCTTTCGTAGTGATTATCAGGCACTGCTCGGACGAACTGCGTTCGCTTGATTCAATGCAGTACCACATTATGCCTATCGTAAGCTCAAGATGCCCGGTCCGTGCGACGTCATCACGGTTAATGGCAACGCCGAACTTTCCCTCGGCACAAAGGAGTATACCGCTGCTTTAACAGCAGAAGCTACAAGTAGCACCTTCCAACCGAACCTCGAGTCGACGGCCCGACTCCCGGACGCCGCTAAAGGACTTCAAAATACTTCACGGCAAGATAGCCCGGCTCGTCCAGAGCTCAATTAAACACTCCGGCAAAAGCCAGGACATGCCACATACCGCGGCTCAACCGCTCTGTGGCACACAAGCATTTCTTACATTTTGTTTGCAAGTTTAACTTTGCGCAGACCAGGACTGGCGATATGGAAGGAGCTCAAACCCGCAAGGGAATCCTTAGATATTCCCCACGATGACCATTCGACTATACTCCGGATCCGCACACAACTTCTTCCCCCTGGTCTCAGCAGGTTCCACAGTCATATTTATTTTTTACCACATTACCTATACTCACACGCATCGACGTACTATTCAAATACAACATGTGGATTTATATAACGCTTATCTGCTATTATTACTTATTGAAATTCTTTTATCAAGTGGCATCCGTACACCGCGATATGCTTTAAATATGCCAGGGGCTTCATTTTACCCATAATATGGCAATAAAGTCCGAACACCTTCATGGAAGTTCGGCACCCGGACTTATAGCGTTATATGCATCAGCTCCGAATCATGTCTTGGCTCAAATGTTGGGTTTTCTCGGCTCCCATGTTTTGCTGCCTTACGTTCCGCTATATCAGCTAAGGCGGCAGAGGGAGAACTACTGCGATTGTGTCCCGGTTCTTCCGGACGAGCACCTCAGTAGAGAAAGCCAAAAACTGACTGTCATGATACGGCGAGAGCTGGTCAGCTGTTCGAGAGGTTGTAAAATCTTTAAGGATTTCTCCCGCATAATGCCATAACCAATGCTGCGTGCGATGGATCGGCTTTTCTTCCGATCAGGTGCTTATATAGCCCCTCGTACGGTCTTCCGAACACCAAGGGCTGCGCCTACCTTCCTTTTATAAAGCTCCTATGGCTAAGTGAGAGTGATAAAGCCCTATAGTCCGATTGCCTGGTTCGTTGTGCTGAACACCTCCTTCGAAGGACCCAAAACTAGGATAAAGAGTGACCAGGTTTATTCCGAACACCCCCGTACTTCCTACGTGGGGGCAGAAGCCAACGACTGGCTAACTCTCAGGTTTAATATATATAAAACGGCCGTGTAGGAGGATAAAATTTTATATAAAGGAAATAAATAATAGAAATGACCTTGTTCAACATTACAAAGACAACATGATTGTATTCATGGAAATATAATATCCTTGGTGCATTGCTCCGCTACTAGGCAGGATCCTTTTAGGACACTTTCATAATATAATTCGGGCTTGCGGTGCTCCTTCCCCTCTGGCGGTCCCTCGGTCATCAGCTTTTCAACACCCATCTTCCCCTAGTGCACCTTTGCACGGGCGAAGGCCATTCGCGCACCCTCTATACAGACTGACCGCTGATGACGTCAAGTCGAGGGCAGGCACTCACAAGCTACTTCACGAGCCCAAAGTAGCTGCCTGGAATCGGCTCGGCAGGCCATAGCCGGATAATCAAATCCTTCATGGCTAGTTCGGCCGTCCTATGCAGTTCGATCAGCTGTTTCAGTTGGTCGGCAAAAGGCACCGGATAATTCAGTGCCAGATACTGCGACCAGAAGAGCCTATCCGTAGTGTTCCCTTCTTCGGCTCGGTAGAATTGGGCGGCATCTGATATGCTGCGGGGCAGTTCCGCAAATACCCCTGGAGAAATCCGAACACAAAATTAGATACACGATTTTCTCCTCAAATACTTACTTTACATGGAAAAAATCCTTACCCGCCGCGATTGTCCTCGCCTCTTGGATCTCCTGCAGGGCGCCTTGGGTTTCCCCCTGGGCATCGCACGTGGCCTGATGAGCGCTGGCAAGTTCAGATTCTTTCTCCGTTAAACTCTGCTCCAAGGTCTCGCATTCCTTCACGGACTTTTGAAGCTCCTGCTCAGCTTCAATAACCCTGGCCTCGTGCTTCTCACAAAGAGCCTACTCTATGGCTGCCTTTTCCTCGGCCTCGCAACAACCCTCCTCAGAGCCTCGACTTCGGTCATCGCCCCTGGCGCAAATAATGAAACATATGTTATCATACTGAGAATTTGTTCACACTGAATGCGAACAAGGCTTGCGCATACCTTGTTTATCCTCCAACTGCCTTTTCAACTGGCCAAGTTCTTCTTCAGCCCGCTCCAGACTTTGATTCAGTCCGGAGACCTCCGTAGCATGAGAGGCAGTAGCCGCTGCAGACGCCTGCTTATAAAAGAAGAGAGATAGATGTTATCAAGTGAGTCTTCCTGCGAAAATAAAATTAATCCTATGTCCAGTCCTTTCTTGACCGAACAGTGTATCAGGGGCTACTATCCATACTATGACACTCTTCGAAACCTTATAAAACATACCTCAAAGCCTCTTATAAGGCTGATACAGGCTTCATTCAGTCCACTCTCAGCAGACTGAATCTCCATAATCACCGCACCCATCAGGGCACGGTGTTCATCGACGATGGAGGCGCTCTTCAGCGCTGCCAACAAAACATCCGGCACCTCTGGCTGGACAGAGATTGCCAGTGGAACAGGCACGCCCCCTCCAGCCGAGGGAGGCCGCCTGCTTGATTCTGGAGCCATATTGATCTCCGGAATTGCGTTCGGCTGGGAGCCGAATTCAAGATGGCTCCCGCCGTCGACTCCCATGGGAATCTTCTCCCCCATGTCTCTGTCCCCCGAAGTTTGACCTCCAGGCGCCGCTTTCACGATCTCTTCCCCCCTCCTTGGCTGGGGTCCCTCTGGGACGAAGCCTCGGTGTTATACACATATTTGGGGGAAGGGGCCCTCGGGGGCGTCCCGTTCTCTACAGCATCCGAGCTCAGCGAATCCTCTGATGAGGATCGTTCGGTGTGTGACATCACCGGACAACAGAAAATATAGCTCAGGTTAAAATATTATGCCATGATGAGTCTGGATGCATAAGCGTGTTCGGATCTTATACTCACGAATTCACCAGGGGCCGGGCCCTGGGATCCCATGCCGGGCTGCTGTCGGCGGCGGCAGTGGACTCTTCTGGAAGAGGAGCTTTTCCCCTTTTAGGTGACTCGGCCTCCAAGTGTATGGAGGCCACCCTCTTCTTTCTTCCCTCCTCTGGGGATTCGTCTTCCTCCTCCTCCTCGTCCTCTTCGGAGACAGAACGGACGTTGGAGCCTTCGGATATTGTGTCCGAAGTGCCGCGGCGACGAAGGCCACCCCGGGTCTTTTTGGCCTCCTTCTCGGTCTTCTTCTTCGGCGCCTTGTATGGTGCCGAGACCAACATCTTCGTTAGAAGTGGGCCGGCCGGTTCTTCGGGCAACGGGGCCGGACAGTGGATCTTCCCCGCCTTCTTCGTCCGGCCCTAGGGGAGTTGAGGAAAACACATTTAGCATTTCCCTTGGGTTATGCGGGTAAAACGCATAAAAACTTACCGAGCTTGCAGGGCGGGACAGTTGATACCCGCGGTCCTCGGCTGAGTCCAGCCATGATTTGCCGGACTTGAAAAGCCCCTTCCAGATGTCTTTGTGCAAGGAGCCAAAGAGCTTTCACAGGGTTTGGTGCTTGGCCGAATCAAATTCCCATAGATTGCAAGACCGGTGCTGACAAGGCAGCATCCGGCGAACTAACATCACCTGGACTACATTGACAAGTTCGATTTTCTTGTCTTCCATATCTTTAACGCGCGTCTGTATCATAGACAGTTCGTCGGACGAAGACCATTTCAGGCCCTTCTTGGGCCAGGACGTAAGCCGCAGAGGGGCTCCGGATCGGAACTCTGGAGCAGCAGCCCATTCCGTGCCGCGCGGCTCAGTAATGTAAAACCACTGATGTTGGCACTCTTTGACGGAATCATTAAAAGTACTTGTTGGCCATGTGACATTGGGCATCTTGCTCACCATGGCGCCCCCGCACTCGGCGTGCTCGCCGCTCACCACCTTGGGCTTCACATTAAAGATCTTCAGCCATAAGCCAAAGTGTGGCGAGATGCGGAGAAAAGCCTCGCACATGACGATGAATGTCGAGATGTTGAGGAAGGAATTGGGGGATAGATCGTGAAAATCGATCCTGTAATAATACATGATGCCGCGAATGAACGGGTGGAGGGAAACCCCAGCCCGTGGACAAAGTGAGGGAGGAATACAACCCTCTCTTGGGGTTCCAGAGTAGGGACGATCTGTCCCGCCATCGGGAGACGGTGGCCGATTTTCTTGGCCAGATACCCGGCCTCCCGAAGGTTTTTGATATGCTTCTCCTGGACGGTAGAGGCCATCCACTTGCCTCCTGCTCCGGATCCGGACATTTTCGAAAGGCCTTTGCGGGCGGAGAAGATGGACGCTCAGGCGAGGGGGAATGGATCAGGAAGGAGAAGGCGTGGGTGAAAAGGAGGAGTCTTTGTCCCTTTATAAGGGCGGAAGAAACTATGCGCCTCCCCACTTGACTGGTAAACTCGCTTATTCCCCAAGCACCATGATTAATGGTGCGGTTGGGTTACCCACACCCGTATTGATGAGAATCCCGTGATAAGGGGACACGATCTCTGCTTCGACAAGACATGCCGAGAAAACCGCCTCGCAATATGTACAATAGCTGGTTGAAAAAAATGGTTCAAATAATTACCGGGCCTTGGCGTGATGTCACGTCATGAAAAGTTGTCAGCAGATTAGATTTGTGGGAATATTATACTCTCTACAGTGGTATGTGGAATTTGTTTTCAGAGCCGAACATGATCCTTGTGTTCAAAATCTTATATGGAGTATTCGGAGGAGGAACCCGCCTTGCAATGCCGAAGACAATCTGCGCGCCAGACTCATTGTCATTGAAGCCTGGTTCAGGGGCTACTGAGGGAGTCCTGGATTAGGGGGTCCTCGGACAGCCGGACTGTTGGACTATGAAGATACAAGATTGAAGACTTCGTCCCGTGTCCGGGTGGGCTCTCCTTTGCGTGGAAGGCAAGCTTGGAAATTCGGATATGTAGATCTCCTCCCTTGTAACCGACTCTGTGTAACCCTAGCCCCCTCCGGTGTCTATATAAACTGGAGGGTTTAGTTTGTAGGACAACAACAATCATAATCATAGGCTAGCTTCTAGGATTTAGCCTCTACGATCTCGTGGTAGATCAACTCTTGTAATACTCATATCATCAAGATCAATCAAGCAGGACGTAGGGTATTACCTCCATCGAGAGGGCTCGAACCTGGGTAAACATTGTGTCCCCCGCCTCCTGTTACCATCCGCCTTAGACGCATAGTTCGGTACCCCCTACCCGAGATCCGCCGTTTTTGACACCGACAATGACCTCACGGCCAAGCTCCTCTGCAATGCCCTCATGACCAACTTCTGCTAAGCCCTCGCAGACAATTCCTCAAGCCGCACCAGCTCCTTCAAAATCCTTAGCACCTGCGCATCTCGCCTTGTGCCAAAGGACAATAGGCATCGCTATTGCCTCGGGAGCCTCTGCAAGTTCATCAGCTCCTCTGCACTCTTCAACTGGCCCCACTCTGCTGAAGACAAA
Organism: Triticum aestivum; assembly: GCF_018294505.1. Lineage (NCBI taxonomy): Eukaryota > Viridiplantae > Streptophyta > Magnoliopsida > Poales > Poaceae > Triticum > Triticum aestivum. Next base: position 503,404,465 of record NC_057800.1, on the reverse strand, counting down.
GGCCACTACAGGACGAGGCACTAGACCAAGTCCTCAAAAGAAGCAGGTCACCTTCCAAGTACGATCCGATGACGAAGAAGCTGATGATGAAGAACTCGCTGAAATCATCAGAGATAGGTAGCATAGGGCCACTAGAGCCAAATGCAGTAATTTGCCATTGATGCTGGACCCAAAGTTGACCCTCGACTTCATTGACTTGTGGCACAGGGAACCCAACACACCTCTTCCTGAGCTGAACCTCACTCCTGGTCAAAGTCATGTGCTGACTCACTTCATTGACGAAGAAAAATGGAAATATGAACAGGTGAGGAAGGTGAAGAAAGCGCAATACAAGAAAGAGCGCTTTCTAAAGCAAAACTTTTTGAAGCTTTCACCCGAGGAACTTGTTGCTCTGCAATCAGAGATCAAGAAACTGAGTGATGAATTTGATCACTACTATGCTGATTGGCTTGGAGCCAAAGTCAGATTTGTAAAGATAACTGAAAAGTTTACTACTAATGTTGTTGCTCAGCCTGAAAAGTTTGCAAAGATAACTAAGAAGTTTGCAAAGATAACTGAAAAGTTTACTACCTACGCAACAAGAAATTCCTCAGGCTGAAGCATCTGCTCAGCCTACTGAAGAAAACGCCAGCACCGCTGATGATACTCAGGCTACTAAAGAAAATTCTAGTACCAGGGCTGATGACTGCATTCCAGCCGCTGATGAAACTGCCGCTCGTCCTCACGGTACTACCGCTCGACCTCACGGTACTACCGCAAATGGTAGCGGTACTACTGCTTGCGAGCGGTACTAAAAAATACATCCGGGCCTACCACCACAAGACTTGGGACGAGTTTTTGGTCTGGCGCGGTACTACCGCTGTAGGAGCTGCGGTAGTACTGCTCTGGAGCGGTAGTAAAAAATTACATCCGCTCCAATTCGCGGTAGTACCGCTGCAGCCTTTTCAGAACACCAAAACCGCCACAACTTTTGCAAACGGACTCCGAATTCGATGAAACCAAGTTTGTTGGAAAGCTAGAGACAAGGGCTAACACAATCTTCAAAGAAATACCAAAAATAAGCAAATGAGAAAAGTCCCATAAGAAAATGGTGAGAACCCTTCCTCGGAAAAGACCGATAAAACCTCCAACACCGAAAACATCATAGAAGATGCATGCGAACTCCGTTTTCGATGAACTCAAGCTTGTAATCAAGATGACCATAAGTTCTAAGACTCACAAAGAGAACCAAACAAGAACCAAGAAAGATGATGCAAGGATGCAATGGTTTGAGCTCTCTACTAACGATACGATCAAGCTACCAACTTGAGAGCCCCCCTTGATAGTACGACAAACGATCCTATAACCCGGTCTCCAAACTACCACCATGAGACCGGTAAAATAGAAAAACCTATCAAGGGCAAACCTTTGCCATGCACATGGTCCACTTGAGCTAGATGATGGCGATCTTGACTCCCTCAAGTTGGACCACCTTTCTTGATTGTGTTGGCTCGATGAAGACTAGATGATTGCTCCCCCATAGTCCACTATGGGTGAGCCACTCTTCGGCACATCTTCACAAGTCCATTGTCACCACAATGGACGGCAAGCTTCAAGCACTTGATCTCTTCGCGATGATCCACTTGAACTTGCACACGGCAATCTTGATGATGATCACCACTTGATGTCATCCTCTCCATGGGTTGAGTGATATCTTCCTCTTGACACAAGCCCATGAACACGTACCTAACCCCACGTAGAACTCTCACATAGACCATCGGTTACTACACAAAGCACAATGGACAATGCTTACCAAACCATGGGATCACTTGATCCCTCTTGGTACATCTTCTATGCTTTGTGAGTTGATCAACTTGATTCACTCTTGACTTAGTCTTGATCAACCTTGAATCTTTCCAACTCTCTTCATTTGGATGATGTCTTGAAGGTAAACATGAATGATCACACAATCTTCTTCTTCAAGACATGCTTGCAATAAGCTCAACTCTCACATGACCAAGCTTTGGATAATTCCTTAATAGCACCTTGGTCAACACAAACTCTCGTTGAAACCAACACATGTACTCTGATCACACAATCTTCTTCTTCAAGACATGCTTGCAATAAGCTCAACTCTCACATGACCAAGCTTTGGATAATACCTTAATAGCACCTTGGTCAACACAAACTCTCCTTGAAACCAACACATGTACTCCAAGAAAAGCCTATGGACAAAACCTTCAAATATAACTCAATGCAACCATTAGTCCATAGAGATTGTCATCAATTACCAAAACCAAACATGGGGGCACCGCATGTTCTTTCACTTTTGTCAGATGGACGTAAGGTTGAGTCCATGAGAAGACTTCATTCGGCAGTCATGTGATTAGTACATCCACTATCAATAATCCATTCTTAAGCAGCTGGTGTCATACCCTACAGTGCAGTTAGGGGGATAGGCTTCATGAAGAGCATTGTGAAGCATAAACATTTGATGAGCAAGTGGATTATGAAAGCTTAGATCGAGGTTAGGACTGATAGGACAAATAGCAAGCGACTCAAGAATGAAATACATAATAAGACCATTTGGGCATTTGATCTTGCGCCCTACAAGATGTTTTAGGTCCCCAACAATAGCATCAGACGCCTTTGATTTCTGGCTGGAGACCTTTCCCTGAAAAAGAAAGTTAATTCTTCTTAACCACCCACATCTTCAGGGGTGGCTTAGAAGCAATGAGTCTAAGTGTAGCATCTGAGAACTTTGGCTTTGGAGCCCTAGCAAATAGCCTTGCAGGAGGTGAATAGTACTCATATGAATAAGCAGAATAGTTCTTAGTTTTATGAACACAGCGATTTGAAGAAACACGCTCATATTCATAATTCTGAGTATGGTTTCCCTGCAAAACATTGGCGTTAGGGTGACTTAGGTGAGTCCTTTGTCTGTATGAAGCCTTTGGACCATATGAAGACTTTGGTCTGGGATTAGTCTTCTTCCCAGGCGGTGTCATGTTGACATTCACCGGAAGATTCTTAAGACAACTTTTGGGAACCCAAATCTTCTTCATAGGTGGCCCATCCCTGCAGTTAGTACCAATATACCTGGCAAACACTTCACCATTCTGATTCTTAAATAGTTTATAGTTTGCACCAATGGATTCATCAACGATAATAGGGTTAGCACAAGTGAAGCCAAATAGGGTGGATGGATCCACTGAAGGTTCCTTTGCAGCAACCCATGTGGTTTTGGGGTACTGCTCAGGTTTCCAGTAAGAGCCATTAGCATTCATTTTCCTTTTGAACCCAACACCCTCTTTCCTAGGGTTTCGGTTCAGGATCTGCCTTTTGAGGACATCACATTGCGTCTGATGCCCTTTGAGACTTTTGTACATCCCTGTTTCAAGCAATGTCTTCAACCTAGCATTTTCATCAGCAATAGTAGTGGTATCCTCAGCAGAGGGGTTAGTTACCACATTAGCAGTTGAAGATATTGCAATAGTAGCAGCAGTAGAACATTCAGCAACAGAAGTAGCGTTATCATGCTCAAGGCATTTTAGACATGGTGGTTCAAAACCTTCCTGAGCGGGACTGATCTGTTGAGCGCGAAGTGACTCATTTTCCTTTTGAAGATCTTCATGAACCGCACTCAATTTCTCAAGTTCTTGCTTCCTTTGAAGATAATCATAGGAAAGCTTTTCATGAGTTGTTGAGAGCGTTTCATGACGTCTTTCAAGTTCCTCATACTTAACATGAAGATTTTTTATGTCTTCAATTAAGGAGTGAGATCGAGTCATTTTAGCGTCCAGCAGGTCATCACTTTTGTCTAACAGTTTTTGAATATGTTCCATAGCTTTCTGTTGTTCAGTTGCAATTTTAGCAAGTGTTTTGTAGCTGGGTTTGGAATCACAATCAGAGTCATCTTCACTGGATGTTTTATAGTGAGCATTGCGTGAGTTTTCCTTGGCACCACGTGACATGAAGCAATAGGTGGGAGCGGAGTCATTCTTGTCATTAGCATCAGCGTCGGTGACAAAGTCATTGTCTTTAGTGTTGAAGATGGACTTGGCAATGTAGGCTGTAGCCAGACTTGCAACGCCAGAGTCGGACTCCTCCTCAGACTCCACCTCTGCCTCCTCAGACGCAGACTCCTCCTCTGAATCCATTTCCTTGCCAACAAACACACGAGTCTTGCCAGATGATATCTTCTTGTGTGATGAAGACTTTAAGGAAGACTTGGAAGAAGACTTTGAGTATTTCTTCTTCTTCTTGTCATCAGAATCATATTACTTGCTCTTCTTCTTCTTCTTCTTCTTGTTCTCATTGTCCCACTACAGACACTCAGAAATGTAGTGACCAGGTTTCTTGCACTTGTGGCATGTTCTCTTCTTGTAGTCATGAGTAGAAGCTTCATCATTCCTTGAGCTGGATCGTGAAGACTTTCTGAAGCCTTTCTTCTTGGTGAATTTCTGGAACTTATTCACAAGCATAGCAAGCTCCTTTCCAATGTCTTTAGGATCATCGGAACTGCAATCAGATTCTTCTTCAGATGAGGAAATAGCTTTTTCCTTCAAGGTGTGAGTTCGACCATAGTTGGGACCATAGATATCTCTTTTCTCAGAAAGCTGAAACTCATGTGTGTTGAGCCTTTCAAGTATGTTAGACGGATCGAGTGTCTTGAAGTCAGGGCATTCTTGAATCATCAGGGCTAGGGTGTCAAACGAGCTGTCAAGTGATCTCAGGAGCATCTTGACGATTTCATGTTTGGTGATCTCAGTAGCGCCGAGAGCTTGAAGCTCATTTGTGATGTCAGTGAGGCGATCAAACGTGAGCTGAACATTCTCATTGTCGTTTCTCTTGAAGCGGTTGCGAAGGACACTGATCCTTTCATCTCTCTCTGGGTTGAGACGCCTTCGTTGACCTTGGAGAGCCAGTCCCAGACTAGCTTTGATGTTTCCAGAGCACTCACACGGCCATACTGTCCTTTGGTCAGATGACCATAGATGATGTTCTTGGCAGTAGAATCCAGTTGAACGAACTTCTTGACATCAGCAGGGGTGACACCTTCACCAGTCTCGAGAACGCCATTCTTGACGACATACCAGAGGTTGACATCAATGGCTTCAAGATGCATACGCATCTTATTCTTCCAGTAGGGATATTCAGTTCCATCGAAGACGGGGCACGCAGCGGAGACTTTGATTATCCCTGCAGTCGACATAGCTAAAACTCCAGGTGGTTAAACCGAATCACACAGAACAAGGGAGTACCTTGCTCTGATACTAATTGAAAGTGCTAGTGATCGACTAGAGGGGGGGTGAATAGGCGATTTTAGGGAAGTCTTCAAAACATGGAAGTTTCGAAGACAAATGATAGAAATGAACCTATAAACATGCAGCGGAAGGTAGACTACACTAGGCAAGCCATAGTCAAGTATACAATGAAGTGAAAGCATGAAGACTAATGGCGGCTAGGCAGTATGGATCAGGATGGAAGATAGTATGAAGCCAATCAGAACAAACAGTCACACAATGAAGACAAACAGATAATGCAAGCTGGCAATGACTTCACAAGGACCAACTGTAACTAAGAGAAGGAAAGGATAGAACCACTTGCTTGTTGAAGAAAATGATTTGTTGGACCAGTTCCAATTGCTGTGACATCTGTACGTCTAGTTAGGGAGGCTGAGATTTAACTCAGAAGACCTTGTCTTCACCTTATTCCCCTTGAGCTAAGGACATCCAGCCCTCACCCAATCACTCAGGTAAGTCTTTAAGGTAGACTTCCAAACCTTCACAGACTTCGTTCAGCAGCGATCCACAATGACTCTTGGATGCTCAGAACGCGACGCCTAACCGGCTGGAAGATTCACAATCCTCAAGTGTAACAAGTCTTTAGATCACACAGACAGGAAGACTTCAGTGATGCCTAACACTCTTTGGCTCTGGGTGTTTAGGGCTTTGTCCTCGCAAGGATTTCTCTCTCTCTCTCAAAGGCTTCGAGATGGGTTGCTCTCAAATGACAAAAGCCATGTACTAACTCCGAGCAGCCAACCAATTTATGGTGTAGGGGGTGGGCTATTTATAGCCACTAGGCAACCCGACCTGATTTGTCTGAAATGACCCTGGGTCACTAAGGAACTAACACGTGTTCCAACGGCCAGATTTCAAACACATGTGGCAACTTTACTTGGGCTACAAGTAAAGCTGACTTATCTAGCTCTGGATAAGTTTTGCTCTCATTGTCTTTGCTCGAAGACATAGGACTATGGTCAAGCATCACTTCAGTCACTCTGACTTTGTTCACTAGGACCCCACTTTATAGTACGGTGGTTCCTATGACTCAACAAAGAAGAAAAGGAAACAACGAAACAACTAAGTCTTCGCGCTCCATAGTTTTCACGCGATGTCTTCTCTTGTCATAGTCTTCAATGTGAATATCTTCACATACCACCTTTGTCTTGAATGTCTTCATACATTTTTAGGGGTCATCTCCGATAGGTAAACCGAATCAATGAGCGACTACTACCTGTGTTGTCCTGCAATTCTCACAAACACATGAGTCCCTCAACCAGGTTTGTTTTCTATACTCCAAAACCAACTAGGGGTGGCACTAGATGCACTTACAGTGTCCTTTCCCAGTGACAGCAGGGGCAGCAAGGCACGTATTGTATTGTTGCCATCGAGGATAAGAAGATGGGGTTTATATCATATAGCATGAGTTTATCCCTCTACATCATGTCATCTTGCTTAAAGCGTTACTCTGTTCTTATGAACTTAATACTCTAGATGCATGCTGGATAGCGGTCGATGTGTGGAGTAATAGTAGTAGATGTAGGCAGGAGTCGGTCTACTTGTCTCGGACATGATGCCTATATACATGATCATACCTAGATATTCTCATAACTATGCTCAATTATGTCAATTGCTCAACAGTAATTTGTTTACCCACCGTGAATACTTATGCTCTTGAGAGAAGCCACTAGTGAAACCTATGGCCCCGAGTCTATTTTCCACCATATTAATCTTCCAACACTTAGTTATTTTTATTGCCTTTTATTTTACTTTGCATCTTTATCATAAAAAAATACCAAAAATATTATATTATCATATCTATCAGATCTCACTCTCGTAAGTGACCATGTAGGGATTGACAACCCCTTATCGTGTTGGTTGCAAGGATTTATTTGTTTGTGTAGGTGCGAGGGACTCGTGCGTGGCCTCCTATTGGATTGATACCTTGGTTCTCAAAAACTGAGGAAACACTTACGATACTTTGCTGCATCACCCTTTCCTCTTCAAGGGAAAACCAACGCAGTGCTCAAGAGGTGCACACCCATTGTATAAGAACGTTGAGCTTATCACACTCAATCATCACGTGGTGTCTCGTCACGATGAACTTTTGCAACGGTGCATACTCAGGGAGAACACTTGTACCTTGAAATTTAGTGAGAGATCATCTTATAATGCTACCGTCAATCAAAATAGAATAAGATGCATAAAAGATAAACATCACATGCAATCAAAATATGTGACATGATATGGCCATCATCATCTTGTGCCTTTGATCTCCATCTCCAAGGTACCGTCATGGTCTCTATTGTCACCGGCATGACACCATGATCTCTATCATCTTGATCTCTATCAATGTTTCATCACATGGTCGTCTCGGCAACTATTGCTCTTGCAACTATTGCTATCACATAGCGATAAAGTAAAGCAATTGTTTGGCGCTTGCATCTTATGCAATAAAGAGACAACCATAAGGCTTCTACCAGTTGCCGATAACTTCAACAAAACGTGATCATCTCATACAACAACTTATATATCATCACGTCTTGACCACATCACATCACAACAAGCCTTGCAAAAACAAGTTAGACGTCCTCTACTTTGTCGTTGCAAGTTTTACGTGGCTGCTATGGGCTGAGCAAGAACCGTTCTTACCTATGCATCTGTAGTGACCAGACCTCAAACAGTCCGATCTCTGTGCTTTAGTGTCATCCCTGGATCAGTAATGCTGACACACACAATACTTGAAGGATTTATAACAGAGTAGCAATCACACACTTATTACATCGAATGTCTCAAAAGAGAACTTACTACAATAAATATGGCTTAAGGCCATCTAATAATGATAACAGCGGAAGGCTTGGAAGATAAGTGAGTCCATCAACTCCAACGGCATCACTGAGTATAGAACCACGACCTAAAGGCACCTTACTCGTCGTCTGAAAAGTCTGCAACATGAACGTTGCAGCCCGAAAACGGGTCAGCACATGGAATATGCTGGCAACGTAACACATAGAGAGTAATGGAAGAATAAAGCTATACTACATGCATATATGGCTGGTGGAAAGCTCTATGGTTACAGTTTTTGCATAAAGCCAATTTTTCCCTACTGCAAAGGAATAAATTTTATTTAACTATCATGGTAGTTGTTAAACATTGAGAGTGTAGACACCCTCTCAATCCCAATTAAGCATCAACATTAAAACCCAACAAAATTAATTAAAGTAACATGCTGAGATTCACATGATAATCCAAGTACTAGATACTCAAGATGTCCATAGCCGGGGACACGACTAACCATGATTAGTTTATACACTCTGTAGAGGTTTGCGCACTTTTCCCCACAAGACTCGATCTCCTCCGTTGGGATTCTCGCACTACATGGTGTTTGAGAAACGGATGACCGAGACATAGTCTTTCAGAAGCGCTAACACCTTATGATCGGGTAGACAGTACCAACCTACATCCCCTACATCTGCTAGTCTACCACTATAAGAGTTCGCACGACTTAGTCAACTATGCTAGAGCCCATAGTAGCTTGTGGCTGCACACGGAAGTTTGTAGTATGAATAAATCTCATGATCCCTTTGAGCCTAGGTGGCGGTCCATAAAGAAAAACAGGCAATCGCTGGAAATACCCAGGTGCCTCAATCCACCCAGATGTGTATTAAAGTTGCCACCTTAAGTAAACCATTAATTAACAATCTCACATCTGTCATGGATACACCCACCCAATCCACGTCTACTAGCATAGCATGGCATGATAAGCAAACGTAGAAGTAACTCCCAAGGGTTTGATAATAAAACAAGTAATAGGTTCTACCTCATCTACTTCCCAAAACCCACATATTAAACAAATCCTAAACATGCAATTGTTTGAGGATTGATCTAATGCAATAAAACTGGGTAGTAAAAAGGTATAATCAAAGTGTTACTTGCCTTGCTGATGATCCGTGAAACCTAGAGATTCAAAGTAGCAAGCGGCGCACTCTGGGTACTCTATCGCAAACCAACAAGCATACAATAAGTACTCATCTAATGCATGGGTAAAACTCAAATAAGAAACCTAACCAGAAAGTTCAACTTAAGAACTCCGGTTTGCAAAAAGAATCAAATCGAACGAAACAACGAAAGTCAAACGGCGAAGGAAACAAACTTCATTTACTAATCTGGACCTAAGTCAAATTTTACAGATGCAAAAACTTGTTTGAGTTGGTTAAACAGAAAGAGGGTTTTGATACGAAACTCCAGGCGCTTGAATCGCCTGATTCCGATTAACGAGCGAAAAGATAAACTAGAACGAAAATCGGATCAGAAATCACGATCAGAAATAACCGCGGAAAAATCCAAGAAAAAGAAAAACGATGAACAAATTAACGAATGAATGTTCGTTAACTGGAACTAGACGACGAACGCGTTCGTTAGAACGAATGAATGAGCGAACGCTCACTAAATAAATAAACCGGAAAATAAAACTGATCTATTTATATATAAAAAACGAATCTAGGGTTTTTCTAAAAAAACGGATCGATTTCTTTAGAAAAAACTGGGGCGGTGGGCGGCTACCTCGGCTCGGCTCCGACGGGGTTCCGGTGCGGCGGCGGGAGGTGGCGGCAGCGGCTCGGCAGCGGCGACGGCTGCTGCTGCTGCTAACGGCGGCGGGGCAGGTCGGGTGGCGGGGCTGGGAAGGGCGACGGCGGCTATTTAAGAGGGGGGGCTACGGCTTGGGGAAGGGGCAAGGCGACGACGGCTCGGCGGAGTCCGGCTCGGACTTGGAGTCCGGGTCAGCGGCGGCACGATGCGGGAAAGGCGGCGGCGGCGCGGGCCGGCCTGGCTCGGCTGGGCCTTCGGCCCAGTCGGGCGCGGTGACTTTTTTTATAATCCCGCCAAAGTAAGAAAAATCCTAGAAAAATAAATAAAAATCTAAAAATGCCAAAACAAAATTTCACCATCTAAATAAAATATTTAGAACAAGACGAACATTTTCTTGGCCCTAAAATGCAGTTTTGAAAAACATGCAATTATTCCTAAATTCAAATAAAATAGCGAGAAAACTCCGAAATAAAAATCTTACTTGATTTTTTTATTAAACCTTCAATATTTCTTTATTTTGGGAAAGTCATTTTATTCCCTCTCTCATATTTTTTTATTATAGAAATAATTGAAGATAGAATAAATAAAATCAATGATCCTATTTTCAAAATTTGAGGAAAACCCAAATATGAAAATAACGAAATCCCCAACTCTCTCTGTGGGTCCTTGAGTTGCGTAGAATTTCTGGATCAGGCCAAAATCAAATAAAATATGATATGAAGTGATGACCTAATGTATAACATTCTAAATTGAAAATTTGGGATGTTACAAACCTACCCCCTTAAGATGAATCTCGCCCTCGAGATTCGGGTTGGCTAGAAAATAGGTGAGGGTGGTCCTTCATCAGTTCTTCCTCTCGCTCCCAGGTGGCTTCCTCCTCGGTGTGGTGGCTCCACTGAATTTTGCAAAACTTGATAACCTTGCTGCGGGTGACTCGGCTGGCATTCTCAAGAATCTTGACTGGTTTCTCCTCCTAGGTCAAATCACTATCCAACCGAATTGCTTCCAGCGGCACTGTATCTCTCAGTGGTATGTCCGCCATCTCTGCGCGGCACTTTTTCAACTGGGAGACGTGGAACATGTCATGAACTCCCGACAATCCTTTGGGCAACTCCAACTTGTAGGCAACTTCTCCCATGCGTTCCAAAACTTTGTAGGGTCCTACAAAGCGTGGCGCTAACTTTCGTTTTAACTCCAAAGCGCTTAACTCCTCGAAGTGGCGATACTCAAAGATAAACTCGCTCTCCGACTTCGTAAACTGTCTCCTTGTGTTTAGAATCTTCATAGCTCTTCTGCCTGGACTAGGCTACCTTGAGCCTATCGCGAATTAATTTCACTTTTTGTTTAGATTCCTTAATCAAATCCGGTCCAAACAACTGGCGGTCTCCCACTTTGTCCCATGACAATGGTGTTCTGCACCTTCTTCCTTACAAGGCTTCGAAAGGGGCCATCTTCAAACTGGATTGATAACTGTTGTTGTAGGAGAACTCTGCGTATGGTAAATTGTCATCCCAACTAGATCCATAATCTAGCGCACAAGCTCTCAGCATATCCTCCAAAATCTGATTGACTCTCTCGGTCTGTCCATCTGTCTGCGGATGAAAAGCTGTACTGAATTCTAGCCTGGTACCCAAAGTTTCGTGCAATTGATTCCAGAACTTTGAGGTAAACTGGGTTCCTCTATCTGATACAATGCTCCTTGGAACTCCATGCAGACATATGATCCTGGTCATGTATATCTTTGCCAACTTAGCACTGGTGTAAGTGGTCTTTACTGGGATGAAATGAGCTACCTTCGTCAAGCGATCGACTACAACCCATATCGAGTCATAGCCTGCACGGGTCCTGGGTAATCCCGTGATGAAATCCATGCCTAGCTTATCCCACTTCCATTCGGGTATCGGCAATGGCTGTAGCAACCCTGCTGGCTTCTGATGCTCTGCCTTTACTCTCTCACATACATCACAAACTGCTACATACTCCGCAATATCCTTCTTCATTCCGGTCCACCAGAAATTATCCTTCAAATCTAGATACATATTGGTATTTCCTGGGTGAATCGAGTATGGTGAATCATGGGCCTCCTGTAGAATCAACTTCCTGATCTCTGGGTCGTTAGGCACATAAACACGGTCTTCAAACCATAGGGTATCGTGCTCATCCTCACGAAATCCTTTAACTTTTCCTTTGCTCATCTTCTCCTTTATAGAGGCAACCTCCTTGTCAGTTTTCTGAGCTTCTCTGATCTTATCCATCAAAGTATATTGAATCTCCAATGCTGCTACATAGCCTTTCGGAACTATCTCCAAACATAGCTCACGAAGGTCTTCGACTAACTCCTTCGTTAAATCTCCCGTCATTAGTGTGTTGACATGGCTCTTACGGCTCAACGCATGGTCTACTACGTTAGCTTTTCTGGGATGATAATGCAATCTCATATCATAATCCTTGATGAGCTCCAACCATCTCCTTTGCCTGAGATTTAGCTCCTTCTGCGTGAAAATATACATCAAACTCTTGTGATCCGTGTATACTTCACAATGGTTTCCAATGAGAAAATGTCTCCAAGTCTTCAATGCATGTAATACGGCTGCTAACTCCAAATCATGCGTGGCATAATTCAACTCATGAGGTTTCAGCTGTCATGAAGCATATGAAACAACTCTTCCTTCCTTCATAAGCACTGCTCCAAGTCCTCGACGTGAAGCGTCGCAATACACCTCATAATCCTTGCTCTGATCTGGCAGAATCAATACTGGTGATGTAACCAAATGTTTCTTCAACTCCTGAAAACTGGCCTCACATTCCTCAGTCCATTTGAACTTGATATCTTTCTTCAACAACTCTGTCATAGGCTTCGCAATTTTTGAGAAATTCTCAATGAATCTCCGATAGTACCCTACAAGTCCAAGAAAACTCCGGATCTCTCCAACTATTGTTGGTGCTTCCCATTTTTTCACAGTGACAACCTTGGTGGGATCTACTGCTATACCTTCTCCGGATATAACGTGTCTGAGGAATCCAACCTCCTTCAACCAAAACTCACATTTACTGAACTTGGCATATAACTGATGTTCTATGAGCTTCCCAAGTACCAAACACAAATTCTCCTTATGCTCCACTTCGTTCTTTGACTAGAGTAAAATATCATCAATGAACACCACGACGAACTTATCCAAAAACTCCATAAACACCTTGTTCATCATGTTCATGAAATATGCAAGTGCTTTAGTCAGACCAAATGACATAACGGTATACTCGTACAGCCCATACGTGGTGGTAAAAGCCGTCTTAGGTATATCCTGCTCTCGAATCTTCAACTGATGGTATCCTGATTGCAGATCGATCTTGGAAAATACCTTAGCTCCTTGCAATCGATCAAACAAATCATTGATCATCGACAGTGGGTACTTGTTCTTGATTGTTACTTCGTTCAATCCTCGATAATCTACAACCATCCTTAATGATCCATCTCTCTTCTCCACTAGAAGTACTGGCGATCCCCAAGGTGAAGAACTTGGGCGTATATAACCTTTATCCAGTAACTCCTTAATCTTCTTCTTAATCTCCTCCAAATCTTTTGCGGGCATCCTGTATGGTCTCTTAGATATGGGCCCTGTGTCTGGAAAAAGTTCAATAAAAAACTCAATATCTCTATCCGGTGGCATGCATGGAAACTCCTCCGGAAATACGTCAGGGAAATCCTTCACCATTGGTACTTCCTCCTACACAACTCCTGATAAGGAATTTACTTGAGTCCTCTTCGGCACATGCCGGGATACATACTTGATTCTTCTTCCTTCTGGCGTTGTAAGCAAAATTGACTTTCTGGTGCATTCAATGTTCCCTCCATACTTCGATAACCTATCCATGCCTAATATCACATCTAATCCTTGAGATTCCAATACTATTAGGTCCGAGGGAAATACATAGTTACCAATCCTTAATGGTAAGCGATCACACCGTAGAATGGCCATATACTCTGCTCCAGGCGAGGTTACTAACATGGGTGACCTAAGGGCTTGGGTTGGTAGTTTATACTTATCCACAAATCCCCTTGAGATGTATGAATGGGATGCACCAGTATAAAAAAGAACGAGTGCAGTAAATGACTTAACCAAAAACTTACCTATACTGCATCTGGCTGAGCTTCATCCTCCTCCATGTTAACGTGGTTCACCTGTCCCCTATTGAAAGGGTTCGGCTTCTTCCCAGAGCTTCCATTGACATTTCCATTCTGGGCTTCAGGACATTCATTGGCATAATGTCCGGTCTTCTGACACTTATAACAAGTGACTTGGCTCAGGTCTCTCTTGGCTGGGGTTGAGGGGTTGGTACGGTTCTGGCCGTTGCTTCCTCCATTCCCGTTACCATTCTTGGGGCCATTATGATTGTGCGAGCTGCCTCCTCCATGGGTATGCTGAAAATGCCCCCCTGTTTAGGGGTAAAACGTGGCTTCTGCTGAGCTCCAGAATTGTACTTCCCTTGTCCATACTTCCTTGTGCGGTTTTCAATCTGCTGCTACTTCCCTTCAATCATAAGAGCGCGACCTACCAATTCCTGGTAGTTGTTGAAGCTTGCTACCATCAACTGCATGCTCAACTCATCATTCAGCCCTTCCAAAAACTTCTCCTGCTTAGCTGCATCTGTAGCAACGTCATCTAGGGCATAACGTGCTAGCTTACTAAAGTCATCCACATACTGTCCAACTGTCCGTCCTCCTTGGTGCAAGTTGCGAAACTCACACTTCTTCATGGCCATAGCTCCTGCTGACACATGGGAAGTATGGAAAGCCTGCTGAAACTGATCCCATGTGACCGTGGCTATAGGGTAGGTGACAGTGTAATTCTCCCACCATGATGCTGCTGGTCCATCCAACTGATGTGCGACAAAGAGCACATTCTCAGCATCAGTACATCCAGTAGTGGTTAACTCCCTTCCAATCTTGCGGAGCCAATCATCTGCTACTATAGGCTCGGTGCTACAAGAGAACACCGGCGGATTCAGCCTAAGAAAACGGGTTAGGTGGTCAACAGGTGGTGGTGGTGGTGGGTTGTTGTTGTTGTTGTTCCCCTGATTCTGATTCTGGACTAGCAGCTGCTGTCGTGGTTCTAACTCTGACAGTGATGTAGGGGGGTATGTATGGAGAGGCTAGATCTCAGCTATTGGGAAGTTGTAAACACACCAAGATGTACGAGTTCAGGCCCTTCGCGGAGGAAGTAACAGCCCTACGTCTCGGTGCCCGGAGGTGGTCGACTGGATTCCTGGCGTGTGAATAACAGGGGTGCGAACCCTTCATACTGAGGAGGGGGGTGGCTTATATAGGGTTTGCCGGCCCCCTCCCGCCCTCAGTAAAGCAGGGTTTAAGGTACATTTAAGGTTGGGCGTTACTGGTAACGCCCCTAATAAAGTGCTATAATGGCCATAAAGACTACTTGATAGCCGACCGTTTGCCTGTGGAGTGACTTTAGGTCTCTTGGCGATCAATTGGTTGGCTTCATGGTCGAGTGATAGCTTCTTGGTCGAGTGTCTTGAACCCGTCGAGTGGAACACCTTCAAGTCGATTGAAAGGTGACTTCTTCTAGGGATGTCCTAGGGTAGTGCTTTTTGGACAGGTCCGTGCCCCTACCCTAGGTACATGGCTTCATCATCAGCCCCCGAATGGATCGAGGTTAGAGTGGGGAAAGAGTTGGAGAACTTTCCGACTGGTTCTTTGGGCTACGTGAGTGCCTCGTTTTGGGTCAATCGTCACGGATGACGTTGCCAACCTTTTTCAGTCGCCTTGATCCATTCCAGGCCTTTCGTCGAGTGAATTTCTTTATTTGTGACATACCGAGCGTCGGCGTGGGCGGGGTCTTCCGTTTTGACAAGTTGTTCTGCAGCTCGCGGATGTCGTGGGGTTTCGGATTTTGGGAATCGCGCGGGACGGGAGCGGCCGCAGTAATCGGAAGCGATAAAGCGGAAGCTCCTCGATCCCTGCGTCGCCTTTTTCGCCACGTACTGCGCGCGTCCGCTGCGGGATTTGACTGGATAGTTTGGGCCTACCAATCAGCCACTCGAGAGCGGCCCCTTATAAATCGCCGGCTCGGGGTCTCCAAGCAATGCGCTCTCTTCTCCTCCTTTCTTCTTCCTCTCTCCCTTCACAAGCCCTTCCGCCACCTCCGTTCTCGCCCCGGCGCAGCAGGCCCGTGCGAGACTTCATCGGCGACGATGAAGAAGGGCAAGACCTCCGCTCTGGAGCGCATGAAGAAGGCGGCAGCGTAGGGGAAGGGGAAAAGATCCGCTCGGGGCGGATCCTCCTCAAGGTCCGCTCTGCCCAAGGGCTGGATCCAGGGCGATTGGATGCCGTCAATGATCCGGCAAGAGGATCTCGACGACATGGTTGAGGGGGGAGTCATTCCCCACGAGGTTGCGCGTCTTCCGGGGAGAGAGATCGAACCTCAACCCCGCGATGGTGAGTGCGTGCTCCTAGCCACCCACATCGACCGAGGGTTTTCTCTGCCGCCCCATCCTTTTTTCCGGAGCTTCTTGAACTTCTTCGGAGTGCAGCTCCACCACTTTACTCCCAACTCCATTGTATACCTTGCCGCTTTCATTTCCATGTGTGAGGCTTTCTTGGGTTGCCGCCCCAATTGGGGACTTTTCAAGCACATCTTTACCTGCCGTTCTCAGTCGGTCAAGAAGGCCAAGTCGAGTGACGAGAAGACGCAGGTGATACAGTTGTGCGGGGGCTTGGCGATCCAGACGAGGGGGAAGAGCTTTTTTCCATCCATTACTTTCCCGGAGTCGGTCCGTGGCTGGCAGGCGACCTGGTTCTACTGTCAGGACCAGGCGACCCCAGGACAGTCGACTGGTCTTCCTCCTTTCTCCCTCGACCGAGCTGAAAAACCTGCTTCTCTGAAAGTGGTCCCGAAGGAAAGGGCTCAAGTCAAAGTGCTGGCCGATCGAGTGGTTGAGCTTGTCCGTGAGGGCGTGACAGGCATGGATTTGCTGGAGGTCTTCCTCCGGAGGCGCATCCAACTGCTCCAGGCTCGTGACCAGCCGATGTGGCTGTACTCAGGTCTTGACGACACCACTCGGATCCACCCGGAGGAGGTCACTGATGAGATGCTGGAGGGGTGGCTGTCGAGCATCACAGGAAACAAGGACAACCCCATGAGGAGCCAGGAGGGTAATTCAACTCGACAACTCGTACGACGTGGACTAGGTATGTCTCTATGCTCGTGACTGAGGTCTTGTTTTTTCTTCATTGGTCTTCTTTGAGTTGGTCGATCGACCTTTGTCTTGACTGTTGTTTTTCAGGCGACTACTGAAATGTACTCGACGCCCAATGGGGCACAGGGGCCAACTGAGGAAGGGGAGGCGAGCGGAGGTGAGAGCGGGGACGATCAAGGCGAGTGGGAGTCCGACGGTGAAGGAGAGGGAGGCGACGACGTCGACTCCAGTGAAGAGGAGGAGGAGGAGTTTGAACCCCCCCCCGCCCGGAGGGGCGATCCAAGCTCACACACGACCCAGCGCGGGAGCGTGGTAGTGCGACTGCTCCTGTTGGGCAGTCGTCGAAACGCCCTCAGACCTCTTCTCCTACACCGACTGGAAAGGCTCCCAAGCACCCGCGCGCAGCGCCATCCAAGCCGCCCAAGGCTCTGCCCAAGATGAAGATGGCCGTCCCCACCATTTCTGGGTAATAATAAAACTTGTTATCCTTTGTCGACCGTGGACGGATCCTTGGTCGATCCATTGAGCCGACCGACTGACTTTCGAGGCTTGCAGTGCTGCTACCTCTGAGATCTCCGCCAAGGACGACGACCAAGAGATGGAGGATGCTGTTACCTCCAACCCTGGTACGATTACTTATGTTCCGCTTTGAGTCGACTAAACATTTATTGCAAGCCTGGTCGATTGAACGTTTCCTTTGTAGCCCCTCCTCATGCTATCGACCTCCCGGATGACGACGACAACGAACCACTGAGAATGAGGAGGAACAAGAGGTCGACGGCTGACAAGACCCCCCAACCTGCTCCGGCGTCTGAGGCCATGGCTCGGGATGGTGGTGACACCACTCGGGCTTCTGTGACTTTTGCCATTCCTCTGACGAGCGTGCGGCCTTCGGTGTCGACTGCGGATCCACCTTCGCTTTTTGCTGCGTACCCCATCCTGAGGACCAAGCGGCTGCTGCAAAGGAGACTATACGCCAGGCGGGGATCATGATGGAGCAAGTGAAGATGGCTCGGGAGGCCAGCCAAGCAGCCTATGACGCAAGTTCGGCTCTTCAGAGCAACGTCCAGGTCAGTCGACTCAACACTTGGTCTGTTATGATATGCTGTTTGAAGAGTCTCTTTTCCGAAGATCTTTTGTATCTGTATCTGTACACCCACTGGGTGTGTCTGCCAATTCTTGGACGAGTGGGGGCACGCTAAGTGCACCCACTGGGTGTAGTCCCCGAGACTACGGTGGACTGCTGGCAGTCGACTGTAGTCTTTACATTGTGTTGTTGTAGCTGTATTTCTTCACACGGTTTTTCCCCGAAGATCCCTTTTTTTTGGTCGAACTAGTGGGGGCACGCTGAGTGCACCCACTGGGTGTAGTCCCCAAGACTACTGTCGAATGTTTTTGATTCGGCTGTGGTCTTAGAAACGTCGTCATTGTCTCTTAGTTACTCGGAAGCAACTTATCTTGGACGTCTGTCGACTGATTTTTCTTTTACAGAAATCCTGTGAACTTGTAGCTCGCTATACTGAGTTGGAGAACCAGAAGATTCAACTGAACCTTGATCTAGAGCTGGCCAGAACAGAGCTACAGAAGGTTAGAGACGGCGCCGCAGGTAAGACGATTTTGTCGACGGGTTAGTTTTTAGGCTTGAGTACCCTTCTGCTATTTCCGAGTCAATCATCACTTCTTTGCAGAAAAACTGAGCGAAGCTCTGGCGAAGAAGGATCAGGACTTGGCTGCTGCCCGTAAGGAGGCTGACGACAAGACCGCTCTGGCCGAACAGAAGCTGGCTTCGGTCGGCCAATTGGAAGAAGGGAATGCCAAGCTGAAGACCGCTCTGGATGAAGCCAACCGGGAGTGTACATGTTGGAAGAAGGAGAACCTCACCCTGAGCGAGAAGGTGGAAGGCATCGCTCGCAGGAGGGACGACCTGGAGAGCTACTTGAGGAGCTTCGCCAAGAAGTTGTACATCAAGCTTGAAGGTGCACATTCAGTTCCGACTGGTTTTTTTTGTGTCGACTCAGTCTATGAAAATTGACTTATCCTTGGATCGTGTATGCAGAGCTTTGCCAGAACTTTGAAGAGGAGACTGGGCGGATCGAAACAGGTTTGGATCCAATCAACTCTCCCGTGAAAGATGAAGCTGCCATGAATCTGCTCCGATGGAATCTTGCATTGACGGCGTCGTGGACTACTTGGCTCGACTGAAGGTTGCCATGTCACGGATCGACCCGGCACTTTGGCCAGAGACTACGCTCCAAAACGATCTCGAGTCTTTGATGACTCGACTTAACGGAATCCCTGACCGAGTGCAGGAGTGGAAGAAGTCTTCTGCTCGGTGTGGCGCTGATGTGGCTCTGTCTCTGGTCCGCGTCCATTGCAAGGAGGCGCGAGAAGAGAAGCTGGCCGCCATCCAAGTTGCCAATACCAGGAAGCACAACTTTCAAGATTTCATGGAGACTTTCATCGCTGCTGCCACCCGTATTGCAGACGGGATCGACTTGGACGAGTTCGTCGCCCCTTCCAGTCCTCCACCTGAGGAGTGAAAAACTTTTAAGCTCCACTTTAAATTTGCCTCGGAATGCCGAGTGGATTTTGTAACCATTAAACTCCATCGAGCTGAGGGCTCGATTACTTTGGCCTGAGGTCTGGGACCTTTTAGGCTTTATCTGATCTTGATTTCTCGTTGAATATCTTCATGGTTTGATTCGTCGAGTGGATCTTGATCTTCACTCGAAATAACCTTGTATTTGCGGCGCAGCTCCGAAGGGGAAGGTAGCAGTCGACTCACGGATTGGGTTGTGTCTTGTACTTAGGCGAGCACTAGGCTGCAGCTAAGCCTCCGAGTGGGAGGTTTGCTCTCCACTCGGTAGGATTTTTAAACACTTAGGCGAGCGTTGGGCTGCAGCTAAGCCCCCGAGTGGGAGGATCGCTCTCCACTCGGTAGGATTTTTTCAAACTTAGGCGAGTGCCGGACTATAGCTAAGTCTCTAAGTGAGAGAACTTAGGCGAGTGCTGGACTGCAGCTAAGCCCCCGAGTGGGAGGATCGCTCTCCACTCGGTAGGATTTTTTCAAACTTAGGCGAGTGCCGAACTGCAGCTAAGTCTCTAAGTGAGGGAACTTAGGCGAGTGTTGGACTGTAGCTAAGCCCCCGAGTGGGAGGATCGCTCTCCACTCGGTAGGATTTTTTCAAACTTAGGCGAGTGCTGGACTGCAGCTAAGTCTTTAAGTGAGAGAACTTAGGCAAGTGCTGGACTGCAGCTAAGCCCCCGAGTGGGAGGGTTGCTCTACACTCGGTAGGATTTTTTAAACACTTAGGCGAGCACTGGGCAGCAGCTAAGCCCCCGAGTGGGAGGTTTGCTCTCCACTCGGTAGGATTTTTTCAAACTTAGGCGAGTGCCAGACTGTAGCTAAGTCTCTAAGTGAGAGAACTTAGGCGAGTGCTGGACTGCAGCTAAGCCCCCGAGTGGGAGGATCGCTCTCCACTCGGTAGGATTTTTTCAAACTTAGGCAAGTGCCGGACTGCAGCTAAGTCTCTAAGTGAGAGAACCTAGGCGAGTGCTGGACTGCATCTAAGCCCCCGAGTGGGAGGGTTTCTCTACACTCGGTAGGATTTTTTAAACACTTAGGCGAGCACTGGGCTGCAGCTAAGCCCCCGAGTGGGAGGTTTGCTCTCCACTCGGTAGGATTTTTTCAAACTTAGGCGAGTGCCCGACTATAGCTAAGTCTCTAAGTGAGAGAACTTAGGCGAGTGCTGGACTGCAGCTAAGCCCCCGAGTGGGAGGATCACTCTCCACTCGGTAGGATTTTTTCAAACTTAGGCGAGTGCCGGACTGCAGCTAAGTCTCTAAGTGAGAGAACTTAGGCGAGTGCTGGACTGCAGCTAAGCCCCCGAGTGGGAGGGTTGCTCTACACTCGGTAGGATTTTTTAAACACTTAGGCGAGCACTGGGCTGCAGCTAAGCCCCCGAGTGGGAGGTTTGCTCTACACTCGGTAGGATTTTTTCAAACTTAGGCGAGTGCCGAACTGTAGCTAAGTCTCTAAGTGAGAGAACTTAGGCGAGTGCTGGACTGCAGCTAAGCCCCCGAGTGGGAGGATCGCTCTCCACTCGGTAGGATTTTTTCAAACTTAGGCGAGTGCCGGACTGCAGCTAAGTCTCTAAGTGAGGGAACTTAGGCGAGTGCTGGACTGCAGCTAAGCCCTCGAGTGGGAGGATCGCTCTCCACTCGGTAGAATTTTTTCAAACTTAGGCGAGTGCCGGACTGCAGCTAAGTCTCTAAGTGAGAGAACTTAGGCGAGTGCTGGACTGTAGCTAAGCCCCCGAGTGGGAGGGTTGCTCTACACTCGGTAGGATTTTTTAAACACTTAGGCAAGCACTGGGCTGCAGCTAAGCCCCCGAGTGGGAGGTTTGCTCTCCACTCGGTAGGATTTTTTCAAACTTAGGCAAGCGCCTGACTGCGGCTAAGCCTCTAAGTGAGAGAACTTAGGCGAGTACTGGACTGCAGCTAAGCCCCCGAGTGGGAGGATTGCTCTCCACTCGGTAGGATTTTTTCAAACTTAGGCGAAACGGATTCGCAGCTAAGTCACCCACTGGGGGATTTCGTATGCAAACAAGAGTGACAGCAATTATTGGGACGCTCTTGTCTTTGGTAAAAATGAACTGCAGAAATTTTTTCTTATTACATCTCGTCCAATGGAGAACTCAAGTGTAAAAGGGGCGGAGTAGTTCCGCATTCCAAGCTCGTGGCTCGTCGGTCTGGTGATCAACATTGTAGAGGTGATATGCTCCATTGTGGAGGACTCTGGTGACGATGAAGGGACCTTCCCAAGTAGGAGCAAGTTTGTGTGGTTTCTGTTGATCCACTCGGAGGACCAAATCTCCTTCCTGGAAGGCTCGACTCTTCACATTTCTGGCATGGAATCGACGCAAGTCTTGCTGATAGATGGTCGATCTGATCATAGCCATTTCCCTCTCCTCCTCTAGGAGGTCGATTGCGTCTTGCCGGGCTTGCTCTGCTTCGTCTTCGTTATAAAGCTCGACTCTGGGGGCGTTGTGAAGTAGATCACTCGGCAGGACGGCTTCGGCTCCGTAAACCAGAAAAAATGGTGTTCTTCCGGTCGATCGGTTCGGGGTGGTCCTCAGCCCCCATAAAACCGACGGAAGTTCATCTACCCAAGCGCCTGCTGCATGCTTGAGATCACGCATCAATCGAGGCTTCAATCCTTTGAGAATCAGACCATTTGCTCTTTCAGCTTGTCCATTCGACTGAGGGTGCGCGACCGACGCGTAGTCGACGCGCGTGCCTTGAGAGGCGCAAAAAGCTCTGAACTTGTTTGAATCGAAGTTTGACCCATTGTCGGTGATGATTCTATGCGGGACCCCATATCTGAACGTCAGCCCTCTGACGAAACTGATAGCAGTGCAAGCATCGAGATTCTTGATAGGCTTGGCTTCAATCCATTTGGTGAACTTGTCGACTGCCACAAGCACATGCGTGAATCCGCTCCTGCCTGTTCTCAGTGGACCGACCATGTCCAGTCCCCAGACAGCAAAGGGCCAGACGAGTGGAATGGTCTTCAGGGCTGATGCAGGCTTGTGTGACATGTTGGAGTAGAACTGGCAACCTCCACACTTGTCGACTATCTCTTTTGCCATCTCATTTGCTCTTGGCCAGTAAAATCCTGCTCGCTATGCTTTAGCCACAATGGTCCGAGAGGACGCATGGTGACCACAGGTCCCCGAGTGGATATCATTAAGGATCATCTGACCCTCTTCTGGTGTTATGCATTTCTGACCGATTGCAGTCGCGCTTTCCCTATACAACTGTCCCTTTATGACTGTGAAGGCCTTGGATCGGCGGACGATCTGTCGAGCCTCTTCCTCGTCCTCCGGGAGTTCTTTCCTCAAGATATACGCGATGTATGGTACCGTCCAGTCAGGAGTGATAGCCAAGACCTCCATGACTAGGTCGACCACAGCAGGAATTTCGACTTCAGTCGGATCTGTGGCACTTTTCGGTTGCGGGGCTTCTTTTGCGAAGGGATCCTCCTGGACTGACGGCGAGCGGATGTGCTCCAAAAACACATTGCTGGGAATGGCTTCTCTCTTGGAGCCTATCTTTGCCAGATCATCTGCTGCTCGATTTTTCAGTCGGGGGATGTGATGAAGCTCTAACCCCTTGAATTTCTTTTCTAGCTTTCTTACTGCGTTGCAATAGCCAGTCATAGCCGGGCTTCTGACGTCCCACTCCTTCATCACCTGATTAACCACCAAATCTGAGTCGCCGTAGACCATGAGGCGCCGGACGCCGAGTGAAATGGCCATGCGCAACCCGTACAAGAGTGCTTCATATTCTGCTTCATTGTTGGAGGAATCGAAGTGAATCTGGAGAATGTATCTGAGCTTATCTCCTCGGGGGGAGACCAATACTATCCCAGCACCGGAACCGTTCAGCATCTTAGATACATCGAAGAACATGGTCCAGTGCTCCGAGTGAACTTGAGTCGGGAGTTGCTGTTCAATCCACTCGGCGATGAAATCTGCAATTGCTTGGGACTTGATAGCCTTCTTTGCTTCAAACTTGATATCTAGGGGGAGGAGTTCAATCGCCCACTTAGCCACTCGACCAGTTGCATCTCTGTTGTGCAAGGTCTCTGACAGTGGAGCGTCGCTGACGACTGTAATGGAATGGTCAGAGAAGTAGTGTGCAACCTTCTTCGTGGTCATGTAGATCCCATATACAAGCTTCTGGTAATGGGGATATCTTTGCTTCGAAGGGGTCAAAACTTCAGACACATAATATACTGGGCGCTGAACTCTGAAGGCCTTTCCTTCTTCTTCCCGCTCGACCGTGAGTACTGTACTGACAGCTTGTCCCGTGGCCGCAATGTACAGCAGCAGAGGCTCTTTACTGATTGGGGCAGCAAGCACCGGCTGGGTGGAGAGCAGAGCTTTGAGCTCTGCAAACGCTGCGTCAGCTTCTAGAGTCCACTCGAACTTGTCAGACTTCTTCATCAGTCGGTAAAGAGGCAACACCTTTTCACCGAGACGAGAAATGAATCGACTTAGAGCGGCCAAGCAACCTGTAAGTTTCTGGACATCGTGTACACGCACAGGGCGCTTCATCCGGAGTATGGTGCCAACTTTCTCGGGATTGGCGTCGATTCCTCGTTCGAAACAAGAAAACCGAGTAACTTTCCACCTGGAACTCCGAATGTGCACTTTGATGGATTGAGCTTGATATCGTACCCCCTGAGGTTAGCAAAGGTTTTGGCAAGGTCAGTCAGTAGGTCGGAACCTTTCCGTGACTTAACCACAATATCATCCATGTATGCTTCTACGTTCCGACTGATCTGAGTGAGTAAACACTTCTGAATCATCCTCATGAACATGGCTCCAGCATTCTTGAGGCCGAAGGGCATGGTGACATAACAGAAGCACCCAAATGGGGTGATGAAAGCCGTTTTGATCTCGTCCGGTCCATACAGACGGATCTGATGGTACCCTGAATAAGCATCTTGAAAAGACAAACGCTCACGCCCCGCGGTCGAGTCCACTACCTGGTTGATGCGGGGGAGAGGGAAATGATCTTTCGGGCAGGCCCGATTGATGTGTTTAAAGTCAATGCACATGCGAAGTGACTTGTCCTTTTTGGGGACCATGACTACATTGGCAAGCCACTCGGAGTGGTAAATCTCTCGGATGAACTCCGCTGCTAAGAGCCGAGCCACCTCCTCGCCAATAGCTTTCCTCTTCTGGACGGCGAACCGTTGAAGATGTTCTTTCACAGGCTTGAACTTTGGGTCGACTCGTAGGTGGTGCTCAGCCAGCCCCCTGGGAACTCCAGGTATGTCAGAAGGCTTCCATGCGAAGACGTCCCAGTTCTCACGGAGGAACTGGATGAGCGCTTCTTCCTATTTGGAGTCGAGCATCGTCGAGATGTGAGTCGGAGCAGCGTCGGGGTCGGTCGGGTGAATTTGAGCTGGCTTAGTTTCACCGGACGACTGAAAAGCGGATTCTGAAGCAGGCTTCTTGGCTCGTAGCAATTCACTTGGATCAGCAGTCTTCTGGTACTCTTGTAGCTCAACAACTGCCATCTGAGCATCAGCAATCTTTGATCCTTTCTGAAAACACTCTTCTGCTTTCTTCCGATTGCCGGTAACGGTGATCACACCTCTGGGGCCGGGCATCTTCAACTTGAGATACACGTAGCATGGTCGAGCCATGAAGCGTGCATAAGCTGGCCGGCCCAGAATAGCATGATAAGCACTTTGGAAGTCCACAACCTCAAATGTCAACTTTTCCCTGCGGTAATTCTTTGAATCACCGAAAACCACGTCGAGAGCAATCTGGCCGAGTGACTCGGCTTTCTTTCCAAGAATGACTCAATGGAAGCTCATGTTGCTAGCACTGAGCCTGGACATTGGAATGCCCATCCCTTTCAATGTTTCAGCATACAATATGTTCAGGCCACTGCCACCATCCATCAGGACTTTGGTCAGTCGAGTGCCTTCAACAACTGGGTCGACCACAAAAGCTTGCCTCCCAGGGGTGGCAATGTGCGTAGGGTGATCGGACCGGTCGAATGTGATGGAGCCTGAGACCACTTCAGATAACTAGGTGTCGCCGGAGCAACCATATTCACTTCACGGTTAATGACTTTTAGTCGACTTTTGCTTTCGACATCAGCAAAAATCATCAGGGTGGAATTGATTTGGGGGTATCCGTCGTCGCTATCTTCCTTGTCCTCGACTCTGTCCGACTCTTTTTCCTTATCTTTGGGATGTTTGCCCTGAAACTGCTGGATCAGGAGCCGGCACTGTCGAGTGGTATGCTTTGGGTAAATGAAATTACCCTCTTCATCTTTCTTGGTGTGGATGTGACATGGCAGATCCAAAACATCATTTCCATCTTGATCCTTGACTTTCTTGGGCTTCCAGGGGCCTTTGGGTTTTCCCTTGAAATTTCCCTGGGTTGCGGCCAGGGCCTCCCCAGGGGCGGCTGGCTCGGCCTTCCGCTTCTGCTTCCGACTGGAATTGCCTCCGGTTTCCTGGGCGACTACTTTCTGCTTGCCACTCCGGAGTCGATCTTCATCTTCTCCGTTAGCGTATTTGGTGGCAATTTCCATCATCCGATTCAGGGACATTTCTCCGGTCCGACCGAACTTCAGGTTCAACTCTCTGTTCTTGACGCCTTCTTTAAAGGCACAAACTGCTTGGTGGTCCGCTACGTTCTCAACTGTGTGATGCAAAGTGATCCACCTCTGGATGTAATCCCTCAGAGTTTCACTCGGCTTCTGCACGCAAGACCGCAATTCTGTAAGGCCTGCGGGTCGCTTGCATGTTCCCTCAAAGGTTGTGACAAACACTCGAGAGAGATCCTCCCAAGTGTAGATGCTGCTGGGTGCTAACTGATTCAGCCACGCTCTGGCCGAGCCCTCTAACAGGAGAGGCAAATGCTTCATAGCCACCTCATCATTACCACCGCCAATCTGTACAGCCACTCGGTAATCTTCGAGCCAAGTGTCGGGCTTAGACTCACCGTTGAACTTGCTAACTCCAGTCGCCAACCGAAAGTTGGGAGGAATCACCGCGGCCCTGATGGCTCGACTAAAACACTCTGGCCCTGAAACACGTATTCTGCTGCTGGCGGGCGCATCTCTGTTCTGGCCTTCCTGATGAGCCCTGTTCCTATCAACCAAGCCTTGAACGAGGACAGATCTCGCATCAAAGCCTGGGTCCCTGGGGTCGACGGGAATCCTCTGCCCAACGCTATGAGGGTGCATGTCGTCTCGATGTCGAGGCGCATATGACCCACTCCTCGGGGGAGGGGTTGGCAATCGACGTCGATCGTCACGATCGGATCGGTGATCATACTGTTCATTCCTTCTGTACTGATCATGCCGGTCGCCACGTCCATCACGCCTCGGGGGTGACCGTGGGCTGTGGGCCGACTAGACTGTATCTGTTGCAACGGATCGACTGTGGATCCTATTCCGCGACTGAGAAACGGCAGAATTCTGGTTTCCCACCGCCCGGAGCAACGCTCTGATCTGTAACAAGCCCCTGCCAGCCTCCGACTGGGAGGGCTGAATCGATTCTGCTATACGGGCCGCGGCGGCCAAATTCTGAACTGGGGTTCGGTATACCTGCGTCGGTGGGAAGAGCTGGCGTCGACTAGACTCGGGAGCCTGCTGACGCGCTTGCTCGTCGAGTGCTCGCTGGAGATTCTCCAGTCGAGTGCGCTCGGCCAAATTAGCCAAGCGCGCGTCCTCCAAGGCCCGGGCCTCGGGGGACTCTCCGACGATAGGAGTGCGGAGTGCGTTCGTGTTCCGGCGGCGAAGCTCCTCTCGCTGTAATGACGTGAGAGGTTCGGGGAGATACTCATCGTGGGGATGCGACGGGTCGCCCCCACCCGCACCTCCATCAGCGCGAGGGAAACCGGGAGGACTGTGCGTTCCATCGACCGCCAGGATCTCAGCCGCTGGGTCGCTGCTGTCGCACTCGGTTGCGGTCTCCGCGGAGCCAGTCGACAGGTCGAACAGGCCGCAGAGGGATTCGTCGGGCTCGATTGCCGCGACTTGCGGGGCGGCCGACTGGCGAGCCATGACATGCCTCACCCACCTCTGAAGTCTCGACCGACCGGAGCGCTTGCACCTGTGGGAGACAGAGCGGGGAGACGATACGGGGGCCGACCGATACTGGGTCGACGGCTGCCGCAGGAGGACGCCACGAACGCATGCTCGGAAATGCGTCGCACCGCGGACGGGGAGCGCGTCTATGTCGAGTGGCGCCTCCTGAAGCCAGGCGGAGTCGTCGGCGATGAACGTGAGCGCGCCGAGGCAGATCTCGCGGCCCTCCACCCAAACTTCGCATGAAACCATGATCAAAGGGATCGGAAAAATCGCAACTTCTCCAATCAGGTGCTAAGATTCCGGCCCCATGGTGGGCGCCAACTGTCGTGGTTCTAACTCTGACAGTGATGTAGGGGGGTATGTATGGAGAGGCTAGATCTCAGCTATTGGGAAGTTGTAAACACACCAAGATGTACGAGTTCAGGCCCTTCGTGGAGGAAGTAACAGCCCTACGTCTCGGTGCCCAGAGGCGGTCGACTGGATTACTGGCGTGTGAATAACAGGGGTGCGAACCCTTCATACTGAGGAGGGGGGTGGCTTATATAGAGTTCGTCGGCCCCCTCCTGCCCTCAGTAATGCAGGGTTTAAGGTACATTTAAGGTTGGGCGTTACTGGTAATGCCCCTAATAAAGTGCTATAATGGCCATAAAGACTACTTGATAGCCGACCGTTTGCCTGCGGAGTGACTTTAGGTCTCCTGGCAGTCGAGTGGTTGGCTTCATGGTCGAGTGATAGCTTCTTGGTCGAGTGTCTTGAACCCGTCGAGTGGAACACCTTCAAGTCGATTGAAAGGTGACTTCTTCTAGGGATGTCCTAGGGTAGTGCTTTTTGGACAGGTCCGTGCCCCTACCCTAGGTACATGGCTTCATCAGCTGCATCAATGTATTCTGCTGCTGGATCAACTGAGTGAGCTCCAGTGGGAAAGCAAATCGATTGTCACGTCTCGGAGGCATCGGGGGGGGGGGGGTTAGAAAAGATGAGAATATAGAATTGAATGAGGTCTAGAGGGAGAATACTACCCATATGCACATGAGGCAAATGTAAACAATTTCACTTCATTCAATTCAAACAAGGGCATACAACGGTCTATCTATCGTTACAATGTGCTCGGGCTATAATAGATACATGGGAGAATACTACTACTGTTATGGTGGTCGACTAGAAAAACTGCTCCGATGAAGACTCCATGATATCTACTCTAGCTTCATCAACATAGTCATCATCGCTATCGTCTGGGTCCAAGTCGGTGTCGTCGATGATGATGTAGTTTTCTGGACAAGTGCAATCTTTGTCTTCTCCTCCAGTTGCGGGAAACCCCACGAATACTTTTAGCTTCTTCTTCAGATCATCGTTCTTCTCCATGAGTGTTGATATTTCCTCCTCATATCCATCGCGTGTAGACTTGAGTTCTTCTTCCATCTCCGTGATCTTGGTCAGGGCCTTCTTCAGGTCTATCATGCATGCGCACATCTGGTTCTCCTAGCGTCGAATGTGCTAGTTTAACTCCTGGATCAAAGCTGCAATTGATCTATCCTTCCTGGTGTTGATCATCTCCCATTGCTCATCTCGGCACCCACAAATCTGGTAGATAGTATCCTTGAGATCCTTGTGGTAGACCTCTCCAATGCGTCCCATAGTGATGTGGGCTGCCATGCTCTTTCCTAGATTCCAGGTTGGTGCATCAAAGGAAAACTCTATGGGCTCAGTGACGGGCATGAACGTCCTTCCTGGAACTTGAACTTGAATCATCCAGCGCTCCTCTTCAGGTAAAGTGGCGTTGTAGGTTCCGGTGAAGATTGGTACTCCGATGTTCAGATATCTAGTGACTTCCTTCAAGTGACGTCCAAAGGGTGTATCTTCATCCGGTTGCATGAACTTGTTCCTTGCATCCGCCATCCTAAAAGAGTAGAAAAGATGAGGAGTCAGAAATGAGAAGAGGGAGTATTGATCTAGGGCTTTAGCTTAGTGGTCGTGTCCTACAGTCAGCGTGTGCTCTGATACCATCTTGTAGCGACCAGACCTCAAATAGTCCGATCTCTGTGCTTTAGTGTCATCCCTGGATCACTAATGCTGGCACACACAGTACTTGAAGGATTTATAACAGAGTAGCAATCACACACTTATTACATCGAATGTCTCAAAAGATAACTTATTACAATAAATATGGCTTAAGGCCATCTAATAACGATAACAGCGGAAGGCTTGGAAGATAAGTGAGTCCATCAACTCCAACGGCATCACTGAGTATAGAACCACGACCTAAAGGCACCTTACTCGTCGTCTGAAAAGTCTGCAACATGAACGTTGCAGCCCGAAAACGGGTCAGCACATGGAATATGCTGGCAATGTAACACATAGAGAGTAATGGAAGAATAAAGCTATACTACATGCATATATGGCTGGTGGAAAGCTCTATGGTTACAGTTTTTGCGTAAAGCCATTTTTCCCTACTGCAAAGGAATAAATTTTATTTAACTATCATGGTAGTTGTTAAACATTGAGAGTGTAGACACCCTCTCAATCCCAATTAAGCATCAACTTTAAAACCCAACAAAATTAATTAAAGTAACATGCTGAGATTCACACGATAATCCAAGTACTAGATACTCAAGATGTCCATAACCAGGGACACGGCTAACCATGATTAGTTTATACACTCTGTAGAGGTTTGCGCACTTTTCCCCACAAGACTCGATCTCCTCCGTTGGGATTCTCGCACTACATGGTGTTTGAGAAACGGATGACCGAGACATAGTCTTTCAGAAGCGCTAGCACCTTATGATCGGGTAGACAGTACCAACCTACATCCCCTACATCTGCTAGTCTACCACTATAAGAGTTCGCACGACTTAGTCAACTATGCTAGAGCCCATAGTAGCTTGTGGCTGCACACGGAAGTTTGTAGTATGAATAAATCTCATGATCCCTTTGAGCCTAGGTGGCGGTCCATAAAGAAAAACAGGCAATCGCTGGAAATACCCAGGTGCCTCAATCCACCCAGATGTGTATTAAAGTTGCCACCTTAAGTAAACCATTAATTAACAATCTCACATCTGTCATGGATACACTCACCCAATCCACGTCTACTAGCATAGCATGGCATGATAAGCAAACGTAGAAGTAACTCCCAAGGGTTTGATAATAAAACAAGTAATAGGTTCTACCTCATCTACTTCCCAAAACCCACATATTAAACAGATCCTAAACATGAAATTGTTTGAGGATTGATCTAATGCAATAAAACTGGGTAGTAAAAAGGTATGATCAAAGTGTTACTTGCCTTGCTGATGATCCGTGAAACCTAGAGATTCAAAGTAGCAAGCGGCGCACTCCGGGTACTCTATCGCAAACAAACAAGCATTCAATAAGTACTCATCTAATGCACGGGTAAAACTCAAATAAGAAATCTAACCAGAAAGTTCAACTTAAGAACTCCGGTTTGCAAAAAGAATCGAATCGAACGAAACAACAAAAGTCAAACGACGAAAGAAACAAACTTCGTTTACTAATCTGGACCTAAATCAAATTTTACAGATGCAAAAACTTGTTTGAGTTGGTTAAACAGAAAGAGGGTTTCGAGACGAAACTCCAGGCGCTTGAATCGGCTGATTCCGATAAATGAGCGAAAAGATAAACTAGAACGAAAATCGGATCAGAAATCACGATCAGAAATAACCGCAGAAAAATCTAAGAAAAAGAAAAATGACAAACGGATTAACGAACGAACGTTTGTTAACTGGAACTAAACGACGAACGCGTTCGTTAGAATGAACGAACGAGCAAACGCTTGCTAAATAAATAAACCAGAAAATAAAACCGATCTATTTATATAAAAAACGAATTTAGGGTTTTTCTAAAAAAACGGATCGGTTTCTTTAGAAAAAACCGGGGCGGTGGGCGGCTACCTCGGCTCGGCTCCGGCGGGGCTCCGGTGGGGTTCCGGTGCGGCGGCGGGGCGGCGTGGGGTGGCGGGGATGCGGCGGCGTCGGCGGCGGTGGCTGCTGCTCCTGCTAACGGCGGCGGGGCGGGTCGGGTGGCGGGGCTGGGGAGGGCAGCGACGACTATTTATGAGGGGGGGGGGGGCTGTGGCTTGGGGAAGGGGCAAGGTGGTGGCGGCTCGGCGGAGTCCGGGTCGGCGGCGGCGCGACGCGGGAAAGGCGGCGGCGGCGCGGGCTGGCCTGGCTCGGCTGGGCCTTCGGCCCAGTCGGGCGCGGAGACTTTTTTTTAATCCCGCCGAATTAAGAAAAATCCTAGAAAAATAAATCAAAATCTAAAAATGCCAAAACAAAATTTCACCGTCTAAATAAAATATTTAGAACAAGATGAACATTTTTTTGGCCCAAAAATACAGTTTTGAAAAACGTGCAATTTTTCCTAAATTCAAATAAAATAGCGAGAAAACTCCGAAATAAAAATCTTACTTGATTTTTTTATTAAACCTTCAATATTTCTTTATTTTAGGAAAGTCATTTTATTCCCTCTCTCATATTTTTTATCATAGAAATAATTGAAGATAGAATCAATAAAATCAATGATC
This sequence comes from Triticum aestivum, assembly GCF_018294505.1. NCBI lineage: Eukaryota > Viridiplantae > Streptophyta > Magnoliopsida > Poales > Poaceae > Triticum > Triticum aestivum. The sequence continues at coordinate 503,372,227 of NC_057800.1, read as the reverse complement.
CTATTTTCAAAATTTGAGGAAAACCCAAATATGAAAATAACGAAATCCCCAACTCTCTCCGTGGGTCCTTGAGTTGCGTAGAATTTCTGGATCAGGCAAAAAACAAATAAAATATGATATGAAGTGATGACCTAATGTATAACATTCCAAATTGAAAATCTGGGATGTTACAACATCAAAACCACAACGATAGTTCGTCAAGTTAGTGTTGTTTTAACCTTCAACAAGGACCGGGCGTAGTCACACTCGGTTCAACTAAAGTTGGAGAAACTGACACCCGCTAGCTACCTGTGTGCAAAGCACGTCGGTAGAACCAGTCTCGCGTAAGCGTACGGGTAATGTCGGTCCGGGCCGCTTCATCCAACAATACCGCCGTACCACAGTATGACATGCTGGTAAGTAGTATGACTTGTATCGCCCACAACTCACTTGTGTTCTACTCGTGCATATAACATCTACGCATAAACCTGGCTCGGATACCACTGTTGGGGAACGTAGTAATTTCAAAATTTTCCTATGCACACGCAAGATCATGGTGATGCATAGCAACGAGAGGGGAGAGTGTCGTCTACATACCCTCGTAGACCATAAGCGGAAGCGTTATGACAACACGGTTGATGTAGTCGTACGTCTTCATGATCAACCGATCCTCAGTACCGAACGTACGGCACCTCCGCGTTCAGCACACGTTCAGCTCGGTGACATCCCGCGAACTCACGATCTAGTAGAGCTTCTGGGAAGAGCTTCGTCAGCACGACGGCATGGTGACGATGTTGATGAAGCTACGGACGCAGGGCTTCGCCTAAGCACCGCTACGATATGACCGAGGTGGATTATGGTGGAAGGGGGCACCGCACACGGCTAAAATATCAATGATCAATTGTTGTCTGTTCTAGGGTGCCCCTGCCCCCATATATAAAGGAGCAAGGGGGAAGGCCGGCCGGCCCCTGTAGGGCGCACCAAGAGGAGGAGTCCTCCTCCTAGTAGGAGTAGGACTCCCCTTTCCTACTCCTACTAGGAGGAGGAAAGGAAAGGGGAAGGGGAGAAGAAAGGAGAGGGAGGATAGGAGGAAAGGGGGGCCGGCCCCTAGTCCAATTCGGTTTCGGCTAGGGGGGCCGCGCGCCCTGCCTCCTCTCTTTCAACACTTGTCCCATGAGGCCCAATACCTTTTCCCCGTAACTCCCCGGTACTCCGAAAAATACCCGAATCAGTCGGAACCTCTCCGATGTCCGAATATAGTCATCCAATATATCGATCTTTATGTCTCGACCATTTCGAGACTCCTCATCATGTCCCTGATCTCCTCCGGGACTCCGAAATACCTTCGGTACATCAAATCACCTAAACTCATAATACTGATCGTCAGCAAACGTTAAGCGTGCGGACCCTATGGGTTCGAGAACTATGTAGACATGACCGACACACGTCTCTGGTCAATAACCAATAGCGGAACCTGGATGCTCACATTGTCTCGTACATATTCTACGAAGATCTTTATCGGTCAAACCGCATAACAACATACATTGTTCCCTTTGTCATCGGTATGTTACTTGCCCGAGATTCGATCGTCGGTATGTCAATACCTAGTTCAATCTCGGTTACCAGCAAGTCCCTTTACTCGTGTCCGTAATGCATCATCCTGCAACTAACTCATTAGTTGTATTGTTTGCAAGGCTTATAGTGATGTGCATTACCGAGAGGGCCCAAAGGAACCCCTCCGACAATCGGAGTGACAAATCCTAATCTCGATCTATTCCAACTCAACAAGTACCATCAGAGACACGTGTAGAGCACCTTTATAATCACCTAGTTACGTTGTGACGTTTGGTAGCACACAAAGTGTTCCTCCGGTATTCGGGAGTTGCATAATCTCATAGTCCGAGGAACATGTATAAGTCATGAAGAAAGCAGTAGCAACAAACTAAACGATCATTGTGCTAAGCTAACGGAATGGGTCAAGTCAATCACATCATTCTCTAATGATGTGATCCCGTTAATCAAATGAAAAACCATGTCTATGGCTAGGAAACTTAACCATGTTTGATTCAACGAGCTAGTCAAGTAGAGGCATACTAGTGACACTCAGTTTGTCTATGTATTCACACATGTACTAAGTTTCCGGTTAATACAATTTTAGCATGAATAATAAACATTTATCATGATATAAGGAAATAAATATTTACTTTATTATTGCCTCTAGGGCATAGTTCCTTCAACCTGAAGACTTACCATGAGTGATTGGGCGAGGTTTGTGTGACCTTAGCTCAAGGGGAATACGGCGAGGACTAAGTGTCCTGAGCTGCGTGTTCAGGACTAGGCGTCCGGGACCGTCTGTCCTCAGGTTTAAATACCTAGCCGCCCTAACCAGACGTACAACTGTCACAACAGTTGGAATTGGTCTACCAAATCATTGTCTTCACCGAGCTAACTGGTTCAATTTCCTCAACCCTTCCATTTCCTCATTTTTGTATTGTGTGCTTGTTCATATCTGTTTGAAGACTTTGACTGATGACTTTCTCTATTTCCTCAGCTCAATTTCTTTAGTCTATTTGTCTTCATTATGTTTATCCTGTGTTTACGCTTTCTGTACTCTGTGTCTGTTTTCATTTCATCATGATATCCATGTTTATGTTATCTCATGTATGCATCTGAGTACTTATTTCGCCGCAAGTAGTTCTTCGCTTAAGAATTTCCTCACCCTGAAATTCCTCAGTGAAGAATTCATAAAAATCACCTATTCACCCCCTCTAGTCGACTTAACGCACTTTCAATAGGGAATGACTTTTCATTCTCTTTCTTTTTCTGCCGTGGTCGGGTTTTGAGTCTTTACTCAACTTCACACCTTGCAACACAGGCAAGAACTCCTTCTTTGACTGTTCCATTTTTAACTACTTCAAAATCTTGTCAAGGTATGTACTCATTGAAAATATATCAAGCTTCTTGATCTATCTCTATAAATCTTGATGCTCAATATGTAAGTAGCTTCACCGAGGTCCTTATTTGAAGAACTCCTTTCAAACATTCCTTTATGCTTTCCAGAAAATTCTACATTATTTCTGATCAACAATATGTCATTCACATATACTTATCAGAAATGTTGTAGTGCTCCCACTCACTTTCTTGTAAATACAGGCTTCACCGCAAGTCTGTATAAAACCATATGCTTTGATCACTTTATCAAAGCATATATTCCAACTCCGAGATGCTTGCACCAGTCCATAGATGGATCGTTGGAGCTTGCTCACTTTGTTAGCACCTTTAGGATCGGCAAAACCTTCTGGTTGCATCATATACAACTCTTCTTTAAGAAATCCATTAAGGAATGTAGTTTTGACATCCATTTGCTAGATTTCATAAAATGCGGCAACTGCTAACATGACTTCCAGAACAGACTTTTAAGCATCGACACGAGTGAGAAAATCTCATCATAGTCAACACCTTGAACTTGTCAAAAACATTTTTGCGACAATTCGAGCTTTGTAGATAGTAACACTACTATCAGCATCCGTCTTCCTCTTCAAGATCCATTTATTCTCAATGACTCACCAATCATCGGGCAAGTCAATCAAAGTCCATACTTTGTTCTCATACATGGATCCCATCTTAGTTTTCATGGCCTCAAGCCATTTTGCGGAATCTGGGCTCATGATCGCTTCCTCATAGTTCGTAGGTTCGTCCTGGTCTAGTAACATGACTTCCAGAACAGGATTACCATACCACTTTTGTGCGGACCGTACTCTGGTTGCCTACGAGGTTCGGTAGTAACTTGATCTGAAGTTTCATGATCATCATCATTAGCTTCCTCACTAATTGGTGTAGGAATCACTGGAACTGATTTCTGTGATGAACTACTTTCCAATTTGGGAGAAGGTACAATTACCTCATCAAGTTCTACTTTCCTCCCACTCACTTCTTTCGAGAGAAACTCCTCTAGAAAGGATCCATTCTTGGCAACAAAATATCTTGCCTTCGGATCTGTGATAGAAGGTGTGCCCAATAGTTTCTATCGGGTATCCTATGAAGACGCACTACTCCGATTTGGGTTCGAGCTTATCAGTTTGAAACTTTTTCACATAAGCATCGCAACCCCAAACTTTAGGAAACGACAACTTTGGTTTCTTGCCAAACCATAGTTCATACGGTGTCATCTCAACGGATTTAGATGGTGCCCTATTTAACGTGAATGCAGTTGTCCCTAATGCATAACCCCAAAACGATAATGGTAAATCAATAAGAGACATCATAGATCGCACCATATCCAATAAAATATGATTACAACGTTCGGACACACCATTATGTTGTGGTGTTCCAGGTGGCGTGAGTTGCGAAACTATTCCACATTGCTTTAAATGAAGACCAAACTCGTAACTCAAATATTCGCCTCCGCGTTCAGATCGTAGAAACTTTATTTTCTTGTTACGATGATTTTCCACTTCACTGTGAAATTCTTTGAACTTTTCAAATGTTTTAGACTTATGTTTCATTAAGTAGATATACCCATATCTGCTCAAATCAACTATGAAGGTCAGAAAATACCGATACCGCTGTGAGCCTCAACACTTATCGGATCGCATACATCAGTATATATTATTTCCTATAAGTCAGTTGCTCGCTCCATTGTTCTGGAAAATGGAGTCTTAGTCATCTTGCCCATGAGGCATGGTTCGCAAGCATCAAGTGACTCATAATCAAGTGATTCCAAAAGTCCATCAGCATGGAGTTTCTTCATGCACTTTACACCAATATGACCTAAACGGCAGTGCCACATATAAGTTGCACTATCATTATCAACACTGCTGTTAAGCCGAAGCCCGCAGTGCCACATATAAGTCCATCAACATGGAGTTTCTTCATTCCAGTGTTCCTTGTCTATGACAAATTGCAGGAGTCCAGCATCTCTGAAGCAATCCAACGCTTCTTCTAGACAGGGCAGGCCAGCTATAGCTTCAGTGTCGAGACGCATATGTGGAAATATGCGCCCTTGATTGTATAAGATGCATGAATAGTAGATGCGCTGCTGATAGCTCTAGAACCGATCTAATGAAATGCGAGGTTTGGAGTAAGGGTTCTTGGCGCTGTTGAAGAAGGTGTTATGTGCCATGAAGCCATTCACATTGAAGACCCCAGGTGAGGTTGCAGTGCCTGGGAATCTTGGAAGTCTTGGCTTGGGCTTCTGGACTTGAGGCCTGTGCTCGACATGATAGTCAAATTGTGGACCCGCAGCAGGTGGAGGAACCAGAATGGGCCATCGGACCATAACAGGCTGACCACGATCAAATGCCAGCTCAATAGTATGAGGTCTTGGAGGGGGTACATGAGCATTGGCATTTTCGTTGACATGGGCTGCAAGTGGCACAATAGCTCCAGGAGGAATGATTACATCTGGTGCAACATTGGCTTCTGCAGGCAGCAGATTTGCTTCGGCCGCTGCATTGGCTTCAGGTGCATTCACTTCTGGCACCACATTGGCTTCAGGTGTCACATTAGCTTCAGCCATGATGACGTCATTGGCTTCTGTGTTGATGTTGGTGGCCGCCTCAGTATTGGTAACCTCCTCGAGAATAACTTCAGGGTTGGACGGGGGTGTAGCAACTCTTTTTTCATCATGTGGTTCTACTTCTTCATCGGCTGATGCAGCCGGAATATCTTCAGCCGTTTTGGCTTCAGACTCAGAGATGTTCATAGTTGGAGTGGCTTCCGGGAACACTTGACGTGCAACAGATTGGTAATGCACTTCTTCTTCTGGAACGCTTGGAAGAGTGACTTGGGACCTTGGTCCTTTGCGAAGCCTGCGTAACACTGGCGACGCCTGTGGAGATGGAGTTGGCTGGGCCTCAAAGTCATCCTCATCTTGCACTGGTGAGGTGACTTGTGGTTGGGGAGAACTTGGGGTGTCTTGTTGTTGTGGGTGATCAGCCCACAATGCATCCTGAGCAGTTGGCATCAGAGGACGACCAATGCTGATAAGATCGCTATGCGTGAGCACAAGCGATGATACCAAATTGTGCTCGATCTGAGGAAGGACTTCATCATCTTCAACATTGTCGTGAGGACCAATGTCTTCAGCTGCGGTGGGGTCAACAGCTGGATTGTCTTCAGCTTCAGGAGCCTCTATGGAAGCAGGCTCATGAACTATCAACTGGCGCTCTCAATGTTCAAACGTAGGACGAGCAACAGAAATTGGCTCGACAAGAAGGGGCTCTGTTGGAGCAGCCTGGTCTCTCTTCTTTGTTTTCCTTTTCTTGGTTGGGGGAGCATCATCAGTGGTAGCTTTGGTCTTGCGCTTTCTGGCTTCTGCTTCAGCTACTCTAGTTTTCTTGAATTCTAAAGCCACCATGGGGACCTTAGGCTTCGAGCCTTTCATACTAGCTGGGAAGACAATGCGAGGTTCTTCCTGCCTTGATGCTTCTGGTTCTATCACAGCTGGCTTCTTCTTCTTCTTGGCAACCATTCTGGGGTCGATGCCTGGTCGCCCCAAGGCCTTGCGCTTTTCAGCTTCATTGTAGCCTTGAACACATTTGGCAGCAAGATTCTTCATGCGCTCACGAGAACCTTTTGCTTCTTCTTGTTTCTTGTGGAATGCCTCCTTGAGCTCATGCATCATGACCTTGAAGTTTTGAATGTCTTCAACATTGAGCTTGGCCATGTGCTTCTTGAACTAAGCATTTTCATAATCGATCTTATGCTTCAGCTCAACAATTTTCTGGGCTAGAGCCAGCTCAGGAGCAATGGCTCCATGGAAGGAGACGCTGAGGCCAATGGGAACCTGAAGATCATCAAAGCTGACATCTGGGCTGTCAAACCACTCATCAATAAACTTGTTTAAGATTTCCACATCAAAGAGAGAAAGATCATTGAAGATTTCCGCCTCTTGCTTGCTCTTGATCAACTGCTCAAGAGCGTCATTGCCAAGATCGTCATCGCTAGATAGATCAATGGTGTCATTCTCGTTTCTCAGAACAGCAGCAGGGGTCAGTGCTTGACCAGTGGGTTGCATGGGCTTTTTCAACTTGGCAGACTTGGAGATGCGTGAGAGATCTTCAGACTGCACACTGACTTCAGGAGGTGCAGTGGCTAGAGGCTTCGCCCGTGAGACCTTTGGTGCAGATGAGGGCTTTGAAGCCTTTGGTACTAAAGAGGGCTTTGAAGCCTTGGGTTTCATTTGCTTCACAGGCTTCGGTGGTGCAGACGCTTCGTCAGAATCAGCGTCGTCTGCAGGTTGATCCACGTCTGCCCCTTGAATCTTTATGTGAGTGATGAGACCTTCTAAGTTGTAGAAGGGCCCAACCAGATTGGGTTCAGCTTCGCGTGTGCCATCAGCACATGGCGCAGAGGGGCCTGGGTTGAAGTCTAATCCCAAAGACTTCTTGTTTTCCTTGGCCGAGTTCTTTGCAAACTGACAGTTGCGCTTGAAGAGATTATCTTCTCGACACCATAACATAGAGGATGGGTCGGCATTAGCAGGCTGAGGTCCACGAATCATGCAGGGGTAGAAGCCTTGAGCAATAGCTTCAGACTTCGACTTGGGCTGAATACCTTTGTATATTATATCTCCCCAGGGGCCCTTGATGGCACTCTTCTCAGCATATTCGTCGGTGACGAATCTGTACTTGAACCATTCCTCTGCCCAATGTCTTCGAATCCATTGGATTCGGTTCTTGTGTTCTCCACAGGTCTCTTCTGGATCTGACTTGTATAGCTCACAGAGATCCAGTGGCAGGTCCTTAGCAGTGTTTCCACGGTGCTGTCTGCCGCCCTTCCTGACTGATTTTTCTGTTGCCGTGAAGTTTAGACTGAAAGGCTTCAACACTGTCAAAGTCTTCCGTCTACTGGTCATACAAGAACTGGCTTCAGGAGAATTTATATGATGCTGTAGGAACTCTACAAATGAATGCAGACTATGAGAACCAAGGGATTCTCCCACAGACATGTACCTGTGACAGCATTAGAGGTGCGAGGGAAGGGGAAGAGGTCATATGCATTCTCAGAAGATTTTGAAGATAAATCAGTTTAGAAGACATTGACCTCATAGTTGCAAAGACATTCACTCATATGTAGAGAGTTGGTTCCAGATTTGTACGAATCCACGAATAAGTACAAGTGAGGAATCTAACTACTTTGTGAAGCATAAGTGAACATACTAGGCATGCTATGAGATGCAGAATGAGATAGATCCAACTTGTGGGAACAAAAACCACTTGTGGTTGAAAAGGACGAATCTATCGGATCAAAAAGACCATAAAAAGAGGTTTTATTTACCACATGAGGAACTGCTAGACGGAGTGGGAGAGGAGGCCGAGAAGTTCGATTTTCCGTGCCCTAACTTGGCGACGGAGGACACCTACGGCGACGGCGGAGAAGACGATGTCCGTGGCCGGCGTGAGGACAGCGTCGGTGAGGTCGTGATAGCTAAGCGCTTTGTCGCCAGCGTCGTTGAGGGCTAGCGGTGGCGCTAGGGTTTGTGCGAGAGTGGAAGAAGAGATAATGACTAGGGTGAGGTGTGTATTTATAGAGACAGGGACGACACAACATTATTACGCATGTGCCCCTGGCGGTTCACATCTGAAGGACACGTGGCGATCATGCAACACATTGGAGGTTGTTCCACGTTCCCACGCACGCCTGGATTGTCGGGTGGTCGTTCCCACTTCTCCGGCTTTCACGTAAAAAGGATTGAGCATTGAAAACAGATTAATGATTGTCTCTGTGTCTCCTGCTGACAAGGACTCAACGAAGACATTCGGCAGTTTCAATATAATGCATATGATTTGGATAGATAGACTTGAGACGGGAGCATAGAAAGGTTAGGGTCCGATCACATTCACTTAGTTCAAAAGATTCAACGTGAAGACATAGCTATAAGTGAATGTTGTAGAGGACAGAAACCAAATCAATACATTTGGAGATAAACATGAGGCAATGTTAACATTGAAGACAAACAAAATGTGAAGACTTGCAAATGTAACACCATGAGAAAAAAACACTTCTAAAGGAAGAATTTGGTGGTGGCATTACCCACCTTATAGGAAGTATTAGACCCAGACACGGCGCATAATTATCGTGGCGCTCCGAAGTCAAATTCCACGTTAATGTATTCACACTCAGAATGTAAGTCTTCATTGATTAAAGATATACTTTACTTCATGTGTTGCACATCTAAGTCTTCAACATGCATAAGTGTTAGGATGTGTGCCTGATCACAGAACATTTGAGTATTCCAAGATATTTAGCTCACACCGTAACTTGCAAAACCTTTTCTCATCCAAGGGCTTTGTGAAGATATCTGCCAGTGGCTCTTCAGTGTTGATGTGTATGATATCAATATCTTCCTTCATGACATGATCTCTGAGAAAGTGATGACGAATTTCAATGTGCTTTGTCTTCGAGTGCTGAACTGGGTTGTTAGCAATCTTGATGGCGCTTTTGTTGTTGCAGTAGAGTGGCACTTGCTTCAGATGAATGCCATAGTCCTTGAGTGTTTGCTTCATCCATAGAAGCTGAGCGCAACAAGATCCAGCAGCAATGTATTCAGATTCAGCAGTGGAGAGAGATACACAGTTCTGCTTCTTTGAAGACCAACATACAAGTGATCATCCCAGAAAGTGACATGTGCCTGATGTAGACTTGCGATCCACCTTGTCACCAGCATAATCAGCATCCAAGAATCCAACTAGATCAAACTCTGAGCCCTTTGGATACCATAATCCTAGTGTTGGGGTGTGAGCCAAATATCGAAGAATTCGCTTCACAGCTAAGTGATGCGATTCCTTTGGTGCCGCTTGGAATCGGGCACACATGCAAACACTAAGCATGATATCTGGCCTAGATGCACATAAATAAACAAAGAACCAATCATGGAGCGGTATACCTTTTGATCGAACTCTTTACCATTGTCGTCGGGACCCAGATGGTGTTTAGCTGGCATTGGCGTCGTGTAACCTTTGCAGTCTTGCCTTCCAAACTTCTTCAGGCAATCTTTGAGGTATTTTTCTTGAGATATGAAGATGCCGTTGCGTTGCTGTCGTATTTGAAGATCAAGGAAAAACTTCAACTCACCCATCATGGACATCTGATATTGCTCTTGCATCATGTATCCAAAGTCATCACTGTATTTATGATTAGTGCAGCCGAAGATAATGTCATCCACATATATTTGGCACACAACATTTCGCCATCATATGTCTTCGTGAGGAGGGTGGGATCTAGGGAACCAGGTTTGAAGCCTTTGCTCTTCATGAAGTCCTTGAGTGTGTCATACCAAGCACGAGGGGCTTGTTTGAGGCCATACAGTGCCTTGTTGAGCTTATACACCATGTCAGGATGTTTTGGATCTTCAAAGCGAGGCGGTTGTGCAACATACACTTCTTCTTCAATCTTGCCATTGAGAAAAGCACTCTTCTCATCCATTTTATACAGAAGAATGTTATGATGATTTGCACAGGCCAGCAGCATGCGTATAGCTTCAAGCCTAGCCATAGGAGAAAATGCTTCATCGAAGTCAATTCCTTCAACTTGAGTGTATCCTTGAGCAACGAGACGAGCTTTGTTTCTGACAACTTGACCATGCTCATCTTGCTTGTTGCGATATATCCATTTACTGCCTATGATATTGTGGTTACGAGGATCAGGACGCTTGACCAGTTCCCATACATTATTCAGCTCAAATTGTTGAAGCTCTTCTTGCATAGCTTGAATCCATTGAGGTTCCATAAAGGCTTCATCAACTTTCTTGGGTTCAGATATTGAGACGAATGCAAAGTGCCCACAGAAATTTGCTAGTTGTTTTGCCCTTGAACGAGTGAGTGGACCAGGTGCATTGATGCTATCAATTATTTTCTCAATCTATACTTAATTTGCAACACGAGGATGAACATGACGAAGATTTTGCTCTTGCTGATCATTGTCATCGTTAGAAGGATTGTCTTCAGGCTGAGCATTGTCTTCAGATTGATCAGGTGCAGAGATGATGAGTTCCTCTTCACGCTGTGCTTCAGACAGTATGATTTCTCCAGTTCCCATAAGCTTGGTGGATTCACTGGATGGAACTTCATCTAGCACATTTGGCAGGTGCTCTCAGTGAGGAGCTCATAGGATGTTTTGTTCAGAAGCTTGTGAAGACAAACACGGTTGATGATATGGCATGATGTATCAATGGCTTCAGCCAGAACTTTCTAGGAGTCTTGTATTCGTCGAGCATCGTCCGGGCCATCTCAATGAGTGTTCTGCTCTTGCGTTCCATGATTCCATTCTGCTGCGGCATGTACGGAGCTGAGAACTCATGAGTGATGCACAAAGTATCAAGATAAGTGTCGAGGCCGGTGTTCTTCAATTCAGCGCCATTATCATTTCTTATGTGCTTGATCTTGACGCCATAGTTGCTCATGGCTCGATTGGCGAAGCGTCTGAAGACATCCTGCACTTCAATCTTGTAGAGGATTATATGCACCCATGTATATCTTGAATAATCATCAACAATGACGAAGCCATAGAGACAAGCAATAGTGGTAAGAGTTGAGTAGTGAGTGGGACCGAAGAGGTCCATGTGTAGCAGTTCGAAGGGTTGAGTCATTGTCATGATTGTCTTCGAGGGATGCTTGGCCCTCGTCATCTTTCCAGCTTCGCAAGCACTGCATAAGGGATCCTTCTTGAACTTGACACCCTCGATGCCTATGATATGCTTCTTCTTTGCAAGAGTGTGCAAGTTCCTCATGCCAGCATGCCCTAGCCTCCGATGCCAGAGCCAGCATTCTGAAGCTTTTGCAAGAAGACATACGGCAAGCTGTGGTCCTGCTGAGAAATCTACCATGTACAAATCAACTTTCCGATACCCTTCAAAGACTAGAGACTTGTCAGATTCCATTAGAACAAGGCAACGATATTTTCCAAACATCACAATCATGTTTAAATCGCAAAGCATTGAGACAGACATTAAGTTGAAACCAAGGGATTCAACAAGCATCACTTTATCCATGTGCTGATCCCTTGAGATTGCAACTCTACCCAGACCCAATACCTTGCTTTTACCAGTATCAGCAAATGTGATGTGACTCTTGTCAGATGGACGTAAGGTTGAGTCCATGAGAAGACTTCGCTTGCTAGTCATGTGATTAGTACATCCACTATCAATAATCCATTCTGAAGCAGCTGGTGTCATACCCTACAGTGCAGTTAGGGGGATAGGCTTCACGAAGAGAATTGTGAAGCATAAACATTTGACGAGCAAGTGGATTATGAAATCTTAGATCGAGGTCAGGACTGATAGGGCAAGTATCAAGCGACTCAGGAACAAAATACATAATAAGACCATTTAGGCATTTGATCTTGCGCCCTATAAGATGTTTAAGGTCCCCATCAATAGCTTCAAACGCATTTGATTTTCGGCTGGAGACCCTTCCCTGCAAAAAGAAGTTGAGCTTTCTTAGCCACCCACATCTTCAAGGGTGGCTTCGAAGCAATGAGTCTAAGTGCAGCATCTGAGAACTTTGGCTTTGGAGCCCTAGCAAATAGTCTTGCAGATGGACAATAGTACACATAAGAATAAGCAGAGTAGTTCTTGGTCTTATGAACATGGCGGTTTGATGAAACGCGCTCATATTCATAGGCCTGAGTATGGTTTCTCTGTAAAACATTTGCGTTAGTGTGACTCAGGTGAGTCCTCTATCTGTATGAAGCATTTGGACCATATGAAGCCCGTGGTCTGGGGTTTGTCTTCTTCACTTGTGGTGTCATGACGACATACACAGAAGATTTTCCAGACACCTTTTCGGCACCCAGACTTTCTTCATAGGTGGCCCATACCTGCAGTTAGTACCAATATACCTAGAAAACACTTCACCATTCTGATTCTTAAACAGTTTATAGTTTGCATCAAAGGATTCATCAATAACAATGTGATTAGCACAAGTGAAGCCAGATAGGGTGGATGGATCCACTGAAGGTTCCTTTGCAGCAACCCATGTGGTTTTGGGGTACTGCTCAGGTTTCCAGTAAGAGCCATCAGCATTCATTTTCCTTTTGAACCCAACACCCTCTTTCCTAGGGTTTCGGTTCAGGATCTGCCTTTTGAGGACATCACATTGCGTCTGATGCCCTTTGAGACTTTTGTACATCCCTGTTTCAAGCAATGTCTTCAACCTAGCATTTTCATCAGCAATAGCAGTGGCATCCTGAGCAGAGGGGTTAGTTACCACATCAACAGTTGAAGATATTGCAACAGTAGCAGCAGTAGAACATCCAACAACAGAAGTAGCATTGTCACGCTCAATGCATTTAAGACATGGTGGTTCAAATCCTTCCTGAGCAAAACTGATCTGTTTGGCGCGAAACGACTCATTTTCCTTTTGAAGATCTTCATGAGCCGCTCTCAATTTCTCAAGGTCTTGCTTCCTTTGAAGATAATCATAGGAAAGCTTTTCATGAGTTGTTGAGAGTGTTTCATGACGACTTTCAAGTTCCTCATACTTAACATGAAGATTTTTGATGTCTTCAATTAAGGACTGAGATCGAGTCATTTCAGCGTCTAACAGGTCATCGCTTTTGTCTAACAATTTTTGAATATGTTCCATAGCTTTCTGTTGTTCAGTTGCAATTTTAGCAAGTGTTTTGTAGTTGGGTTTGGAACCACAATTAGAGTCATCTTCACTGGATGTTTGATAGTGAGTAGTGCGTGAGTTTACCTTGGCACCGCGTGCCATGAAGCAGTAGGTGGGAGCGGAGTTGTCCTGGTCATTAGCATCGGCGTCGGTGATGAAGTCATTGTCCTGGACTTGGCAACGTAGGCTGTAGCCAGACTTGCAACGCCAGAATCGGACTCCTCCTCAGACTCCACCTCCGCCTCCTCAGAAGCAGACTCCTCCTCTGAATCCATTTCCTTGCCAACAAACGCACGAGCCTTGCCAGATGAGCTCTTCTTGTGTGATGAAGACTTTGATAAAGACTTGGAAGAAGACTTTGAGTATTTCTTCTTCTTCTTCTTCTTGTCGTCAGAATCATATTCCTTGCTCTTCTTCTTCTTCTTCTGGTTCTCATTGTCCCACTGCGAACACTCAGAGATGTAGTGACCAGGTTTCTTGCACTTGTGGCATGTTCTCTTCTTGTAGTCATGAGCAGAAGCTTCATCATTCCTTGAGCTGGATCGTGAGGACTTTCTGAAGCCTTTCTTCTTGGTGAATTTCTGGAAGTTCTTCACAAGCATAGCAAGCTCCTTTCCAATGTCTTCAGGATCATCAGAACTTCAATCAAATTCTTCTTCAGATGAGGAAACAACTTTTGCCTTCAAAGCACGACTTCGCCCATAGTTGGGACCGTAGATGTCTCTTTTCTCAGAAATCTGAAACTCATGTGTGTTGAGCCTTTCAAGTATGTCAGACAGAACGAGTGTCTTGAAGTTAGGGCATTCTTGTATCATCAGGGCTAGGGTGTCAAACGAGCTATCAACTAATCTCAGGAGTGTCTTGGCGACTTCATGCTTGGTGATCTCAGTAGCGCTGAGGGCTTGAAGCTCATTTGTGATGTCAGTGAGTCGATCAAACGTGAGCTGAACATTCTCATTGTCGTTTCTCTTGAAGCGGTTGAAGAGGTTGCGAAGGACACTGATTCTTTGATCTCTCTAGGTTGAGACGCCTTCGTTGACCTGGGAGAGCTAGTCCCAGACTAGCTTGGATGTTTCCAGAGCACTCACACGGCCATACTGTCCTTTGGTCAGATGACCACAGATGATGTTCTTGGCAGTGGAATCCAGTTGAACGAACTTCTTGACATCAGCAGCGGTGACACCTTCACCAGCCTTGGGGATGCCATTCTTGACGACATACCAAAGGTCGACATCAATGGCTTCCAGATGCATGCACATCTTATTCTTCCAGTAGGGATATTCAGTTCCATTGAAGACTCGACACGTAGCGGAGACTTTGATTATCCCTGTAGTCGACATAGCTAAAACTCCAGGTGGTTAAACCGAATCACACAGAACAAGGGAGTACCTTGCTCTGATACCAATTGAAAGTGCTAGTGATCGACTAGAGGGGGGGTGAATAGGCGATTTTTATGAAAGTCTTCAAAACATGGAAGTTTCAAAGACAAGCGATAGAAATAAACCTATTACCATGCAGCGAAAGGTAGACTACACTAAGCAAGCCATAGTCAAGTATTCAATGAAATGAAAGCACAAAGACTAATAGCAGCTAGGCAGTATAGATCAGGATGGAAGATAGTATGAAGCCAATCAGAACAAGTAGTCATACAGTGAAGACAAATAGATAATGCAAACAGGCAATGACTTCACAAGGACCAATCTGCAAATAAAGAGATGTGAAGGATAGAACCAGTGGCTCGTTGAAGACAATGATTTGTTGGACCAGTTCCAGTTGTTGTGACAACTGCACGTCTAGTTAGGGAGGCTGAGATTCAACTCAGAAGACCGCGTCTTCACCTTATTCCCCTTGAGCTAAGGACACCCAGTCCTCGCCCAATCACTCTGGTAAGTCTTCAAGGTAGACTTGCAAACCTTCACAGACTTCGTTCACCGGCGATCCACAATGACTCTTGGATGCTCAGAATGCGACGCCTAACCGGCTGGAGGATTCACATTCCTCAAGTGTAATAAGTCTTCAGATCACACAGACAGGAAGACTTCAGTGATGCCTAACACTCTTTGGCTCTGGGTGTTTAGGGTTTTGTCCTCGCAAGGAATTCTCTCTCGAAGGCTTCGAGGTGGGTTGCTCTCAATCGACAAAAGCCGTATACTAACTCTGAGCAGCCAACCAATTTATGGTGTCGGGGTGGGCTATTTATAGCCACTAGGCAACCCGACCTGATTTGTCCGAAATGACCCTGGGTCACTAAGGAACTAACACGTGTTCCAACGGTCAGATTTCAAACACATGCGGCAACTTTACTTGGGCTACAAGTAAAGCTGACTTATCCAACTCTGGATAAGTTTTGCTCTCATTGTCTTCGCTCAAAGACATAGGACTGTGGTTAAGCATCACTTCAGTCACTCTGACTTTGTTCACTGGGACCCCACTTTACAATACGGTGGTTCCTATGACTCAACAAAGAAGAAAAGGAAACAACAAAACAACTAAGTCTTCGTGCTCCATAGTCTTCACACGATGTCTTCTCTTGTCATAGTCTTCAATGTGAATATCTTCACATACCACCTTTGTCTTCAATGTCTTCATACATTTTTAGGGGTCATCTCCGGTAGGTAAACCGAATCAATGAGGGACTACTACTTGTGTTATCCTGCAATTCTCACAAACACATTAGTCCCTCAACCAGGTTTGTCGTCAATACTCCAAAACCAACTAGGGGGGGCACTAGATGCACTTACAATTTCCACGTGTAAAATTCTGATTGGCCGAAGGGAATACGTGTTGCCTCACCGTTGGGACAGATGTCATCCACTCATTGGACAGGAGGCGCCTATGATAGGTCGACACGTGGCACGGCCCAATAGTGGCCCATTCTGGTGAAAAAGGCTGGCCCAGTAAAAATTAGCAGGCCGACCCATATAAGGCCTACTTGTGTCAGGTCCATTTAAGCCCACGGCCCATACGAGATGTGCCAATTCGGCCCGTCAACGACCCGTTAAAGATTTGACACCATTGCAGCCCATCGCCAGTTCGAGCCCGTTAACAGCCCGCTATATATTTGGGCTCAATATCGGCCCGATGAGATTTCGGCCTGTTAACGGCCCATTTAATGGATGGGCCAATTTTCAAGATGTACATATTTCGGCCTTTTAGCGACCCATTTAAATGTTGGGCTAATTTACGGCCCAGTGTGTCTTTCAGCATGTCAACGACCCATAAATCTGATGGGCCATTTGTAGTCGGACCTGAGTTTCGGCCTTTTAGCGGCCCATTTAAGTGTTGGGCCAATTCTTGCCCGGTGTCACTTTCAGGCTGTTGACGGCCCATAAATCAGTTGGGCCATTTGTAGTCGGACCTAAGTTTTGGCCTTTTAGCGACCCATTTAAGTGTTGGGCCAATTCCCGGCCCTGTGTGCCTTTCGGCCTGTTAACGGACCATAAATGAGTTGGGCCATTTGTAGTCGGACCTTAGTTTTGGCCTTTTAACGGCCCATGCCCTTCATGGTTCAATACCAGCCCGGTTTCTCTTTCGGCCTGCTAAAGGCCCACAACACAGTTGGGCCGTTTACAATACGACCTGACTTTCGGCCTCTTAGCGGCCCATGCCCTTCATGGTCCAGTACAAGCCCGCTGTCTCTTTCGTCCTGCTAAAGGCCTACAGTATAGTTAGGCCATATGTAGCCCAAACTTAGTAACGGCCTATTAACGACCCGGGAGGTAAGAGGGCCGACCATTAACTTTCGGCCTAGTAACAGCCCATTAACTTAATGGGCCCACTAAAGTTCGTTCATGTCTTTAGGCCAAATTAGATAATTTGAGCCCATTACGACGAGCAATTATGCACGGGACCAAAACCGATCAAGCAAATGTACGGCATACAGGGAATAACATTGCACATCCAACATATATTACAGGAAATAACACCCACTAGGCAATCAAAGATTGATGCCAGTGCAAATAAATGAGCAGAACCTAACCATCTACAACGTCACAATCTACGACCTCATCACAGATGATGCCCATAAGCATGTGGGCAAGTTCTTGCCGCTTTGCTACATTGTCTCTGAAAACATTGATCAGTTGTTGTGTCGCACGACTCTGCACCTCTGATTCATCCACCATTTCCATCATTGCTTCAGCCATTAATTGGTTCACAAAAATACATTTATTCTGTTGCATTCGAGACAGAGGATACTGAACAGATTCAGATGGTAATTTTGGCAGGCTTGTATTATTGATAGTGGAGAGTGTCTCGACCACTGCATCATAACATAAATTAGGACGGGAACCAAACAGATTAATCATGAGTTATTGCCATATTACCTGGCCTAGATTTACTGGAAAGAAACAATGGGCTTGCCTAGCTATTTTCAGAGTTTGTCTACTTATCTTCAGCAGCCTGCACAAAATTAACACACTAGCATTGCTATCATTGGCCAAGTCAGATAATAGGAAAGCAACATTGACACAACGAACGTTTGGGCAACTAGCCTACACCAAATTAACACAATATGGCACAGCTATCATCAGCCAGGTAAGGTAATACGAAAGCAACATTGACACAATGAATGAATGGGCAACCAGAGAAGCACAACAATTCAGTAATGTGCGTGATATGAGATAGTACATTCATGCAGCTCAGTATGCAAAACTACCAGGCAGTTTTCCTTACAAAAATCAACATTGGCGCCTTTAACATTTTGCTACAACTAATTCTAGATCAGATAAAGGTTAGATTCACGCTGATTAATAAAGTACATGCTGATGTAAAAATATAGTGATATACAACAGGTACTTACATCAGCATTGGAGCACAGAGAATTCCCGCAAGATATTTTCCTAGAATACGATCCGAATGGAGGAAGTCTTGTATCGTTTAACCTTATTTTCTAAAAGAGAGATGGGTAAGAAACATGTAGAAAATATGATCAGAATGCTATAAAATTTCATGATGCGAGGATACGCACACGCTTCTTAGAATGGAGTTGACATTCTTTTGCTGGACTGGAGTGGACTAGTTCTTTGGCCACTGGAATCTGCTTATTATCAGTGGGAGTTGGGTTTCTCTGTGCTGGAGCAGCATCTATGAAAAATGGAGTTGGTTTTTTATCTCCTGGCGTTTGGATCTTTTGCAAAGACCTGGTTTGTAACCCTTCAGATTCTAACATAGCCGTCTTCCCCTTGCATGTCTTATATAGAAGAATGGTGATTCAATTATAAAACATGCGACAGTAGAGATGTAAATAGGTACAAAAGAATGGAAAGGCATGACATATTGACATGTATTCCCTCCATCCGGAAATAAATGGATGGGTCTAGGCGTATTTTAGTTCCAGATACATCTAGTTTTATCCATTTCTAAGACATTTAATCTGGACGGAGGGAGTATGATGTAAGAGCTAGGGATACGACATGACAACACAGTAAAAAAACATTGAAAAACCCACTGTAGAACCAAAATATTCAAACCCACTGATATGAGATAGTACACTCATGCAACTTAGGATGCAAAACTACCAGGCAGTTTTCCTTGCAAAAATCAACATTGTGGCCTTTAATCATACATTTTGCTACAACTAAATTTAGATCAGATAAAGGTTGGATTCACGCCGATTAACAAAATACATGCTGATGTAAAAATATAGTGATATACAACAGGTACTTACATCTACATTGGAGCACAGAGAATTCCTGCAAGAATCTTTCCTCATAAATGATACCATTGCAGAAATTCTTCTATCTGTTAAGCTTATTTTCTAAAAGAGAGATGGGTAAGAAACATGTAGAAAATATGACCAACATGCTATAAAATTTCATGATGCAAGGATACGCACACACTTCTTAGAATTGATTTGACATATTTTTGCTGGACTGGAGCGGACTAGTTCTTTGGTTACTGGAATCTGCTTATTATCAGTAGGACTTGGGTTTCTATGTGCTGGAGCAGTATCTATAAAAACTGGAGTTGGTTTATTATCTCCTGGCGTTTGGATCTTTTGCAAAGGACATGTTTGTAACCCTTCAGATTCTAACATAGTCGTCTTCCCCTTGCATGCCTTGTATAGAAGAATGGTGCTTTAATTATAAAACATGCGACAGCAGAGAGATGGAATAGGTACCGAAGAATAGAAAGGCATGACATATTGACATGTATTCCCTCCATCCGGAAAAAATGGATGTGTTTAGGCGTATTTCAGTTCTAGATACATCCTTTTTTATCCATTTCGGCAACATGTAATCCAGACGGAGGGAGTATGGTGTAAGAGCTAGGGATACGATAGGACAACACAGCAAAAAAAACACTAGTTGAATGTAAAACTGTATGCTAGCGGAATACATACAGAAATAACTAAGGCAACATACACGTGTATGATTGGGAAAATAAGATGGCATTGCAACAGAGCACTAGAACACGACTTCAATGTAAAAAACATGATATGGTAGACAGATGAAGTACATACTAATGAATAACAATGCATAAGATATTCAGAAGCATGATGCCCAAATTAAGCAGATGGCATTGCGATAGAGTAGAATGACAGTACTTGAATTTGAAAACATGTTATCATGAATGGAATAGGTATTGAAAAACAGGAAGGCATGACATATTTACATGCATGATCAGCATGCTAAGCACATGGCATTGCAATAGAGTAGATACACTCCAGGACATTATATGCATGTTGTACCCATATCACAGGACAAGTTAGAGCAAGGACCTTGTGGGGTGAAGAGGATTCATCATCTTTCTGCAAGTCTTCTGAAGAACTGCCTTTACATGTTCCATCATATTGGGTATCATTGACATCAAGTTTATTGGCCTTTACATTGCTGCATGAGGTTCTTGTGGATATATCAGTGTGTGCAATTATATCTGACATACATGGAAGACAACTAGTAGTTAGATTTATGTAATGAGTGCCTCTAGGAGACGACATAAATAGTAGGACTGGGGTTAACTAGCAGCAACAGGTCTCATAAACTAAAGGGAGAACACAGATGAAAGCTACAGAATATGTATCGTTTGTACTCAAGATTAACTAGATGGCACACAAAAGTATTAAAGAACAACATATGTAATACTAGAAGTGGTATAATACTATAATCACCAGCCTGTGGGATAGCATTGGCTGATGGATGATAACTACGGAACAGCGTTACCTAAAGAATAAGTATCTTAGCTGAACTATGGAACAACGTTAACTCCTGAACAAGACCCGTAAGAGATCAACATGAATATACAGTGAAATGTGATGATCTATTTTCCATGCTTAGATGAATAACAAAGCCATAAATGTTGCACACAAGTAAGATGATGGTACAACCTATCTGGCTGCCATCCATAGGAGTGAGCATCATGTGCTGACTTGTCGATGGCCCTACAGTTGTTGTGGCTATCCATGTCGGGCACGCACATTCGATGCAGGGAACTGTTGAGTGGGGACTATAGCTCCCTTCTGGTGTATGCTTCCCTTGTTGGAGCAGCTGCGGTGAGTCGAAACATGGTGTGTCTGAAGATGCAGATAACGCATAATGTTAAGAACGACATATCTCTTTGATCTGAAGAAATGCACTAAGAGATCAACAGCAAGGTACGAGAGTGGTCACACGTCTGTTGACTGAAGACTAAATTGGGGTCACACGATTTTATTTTAGTTTGGTACTGTCCGATCTACGCCGGATGGCTGGCCGTCTTGTGCCTCCCGGCTGACACTGTTCAGAATCTTCCCCGAAGAGCCAGCGACCAACAATAGAGCAGCCTGCCTCCGCCATCCGTGGCCCCGGCCAAAACCTGGTCCCCGCCCCACCGCACTGCCGTGGTTGCACCGCCCCCGGGCCAATCCACAAAGACTCCCCGTGTGATGCCCCGAGACCGACGCGCCAGGTGTCCTCCAGTTATTCGTTGTTGTTGCCTTGTCATTTGCTTGCGTGTCGCATCTTGCCATGTCATCATCTGCATTGCATCTGCACGTTTTCGAAACTTGCATCCGTCCCGGTCTCCTCATTCTTTCCATTGTCTGTTCTGAGCCCTGACTCACTTGCACGCGTCTGCGGCATGTCCGAAATAGTATTTTATAAGAGGCCGGAAAATGTTCTCAGAATGGGTTGAAAATTGGCATGCGATCTTATTTTAGTGTAGATAGGCCACCTCCCAAGTTTCATCGCATTCGGAGTCCGTTTGACGCCCCAACGGATAACTATAGCGACAATAGTAGTCGGTCTAACGTCGGACGTTTTCGGTCTCCGAAAACTGTTGCCAGGCCCTCTCCCTCTTCTCTCCTCTCAGCCTCGCCACAGCCCACCTAGTCCATCCACTTACCCCTCTTCGTGTCTCGAGCCGTCCGATGCGATCGCACGGTTCGAAAACCCCCCCTCCTTGCACAGTGCTTCGACCCCTCGCACGCATCCGGAAACTGTCCCGGACCCGACCCGAGCAGTCGTGACCGATGGGTCCGGAACATCCCCAAACATCTACAAAACATCACTGTTTTGTTACTTGGACTCCCTAGCCTATTTTTCTCAACCGCCCGATTACGATCGGAGGGATGGATTAGCCCCTACCCAAAAATCCTATTGCTATATATAGTGGCAACCCGAGACTAATCCCTAAATTTTAGCCCGTTTGTCCCATCAGTCCATCCGCGCCGCCACCTGATGCCCTCCTCCAACTTGCATTCCGTGCCAAGCCAATTAGATCCACTTTCTCCTCCACAAAGCACTCCACTCCTCCCCTCGATCCCACCAAGTTGCTGCCGAGGCCCCGAGCAGGAGCACTCGGCCTCGTCTCCCTGCGCTGCTGTTCGCCATGCCGGCGACCTTGCCCGGTGCTCAAGCACCACCGCGCCGCCCTTTTCCCTTCCCTTCTTTCTCCTGCCTTCTTTCTTCCTTCCCCTGCTGCCCGTGCTCATCTCCCTCCCTCCCTCCCCCCCTCTCTCTCTCCCATTTTGACGTGCAGTCAGTGCCTTGCCCCGCGACCCTCCGACAAGTTGTCGCCGTTGCTGCTCTACTTCAGTTCGAGCAGGAGAGGACGCTCGCGCCCCTGCCGTCGCCTCAGGTTGCTCCCCGGAGTCCCTGCTCGCCGGAGTAGGCTACCAACACCGCCGCTCCTCTGCGCCCGAACTGCACCAAGACGCCATGGGAGTTCCGTGCAAGCCGCCGCCTTCTCTGGGCAACAACTCATTGGAGTTGATCCTCGCCGCTGCCCGATCCGCACCCCAGCGTCTGTCCCGTTCCCGGTTCTGTCTCCCCGCACCCAGTTCATCATCCCCGCGCCCGTCGTCCCCGGATCCGGTGGGCACAGGCCGGAGACAGCCCCTGCTTGCATCGCTAGCATCTGCCTCCCCCGCTCCAGGTCGAGCGAGCGAGGGGACTGCGAGCGTTGACCTTAGCCTACCAAGGCCCAGCGCACCTCCGGCCGAGGCGCCCCCTCTCCACTAGCAAGCAAGATCTGGGCCGAAGCCCATGGTGAGGCCCCATCGGAGCCTCCGTTGTTTTTTTGTAGACCCAACTTGTTTCAGATCCGGCCCGTATCATGATTTTTCCATAGAACGTTTTCCTATTTTTTCAGAGAACGGTAGTTTTGCAGAAAAGCCCCTGGAGTCCATGCATTTAATAAATCACCAACCATGCATCTTTTGTAAAAACTTTATATATGAAAGATGCTTAGAATTTTGTGTAGATTCATATTGTGCAACTTTCATCTATGTTTAAAATGTTTAAAATGATGTTTGCATATATTTTCCCATATTGCCATGTAAAATGATTTAATTCATAACTTTTTAACCGTAGCTCCAAACCTAACAAACTTTATATGTAAATGGGGTAGAAAAATTCCTAGTTTAACATGGTGGCTTTACTTTGCATGTTTAACAACTCTAAAATATGGATTAGGGCAGAAACAGTACCAAACCTAAAAATATGCACATGAGGATTTTTCCGAAATTGTTGTTTGTTGTTCCGGCCTCATTTAAACTTGCCTAGATAGGTAGTTTTCTTTTGCTTCACCCCTTGCCATGTTAATAAACATTTAATATTGTTGGGTACATAAACGAGATCAAACTAAATAAATGAATGTGGTGCTTCATCAATATGCAACTCATTACATATTGAGCTCCACTTAATTTGTAGGATTGCTTGTGCACTTTGCCATGCCATGCCTCATTAAACCGGACATGCATCATACTTGGTTGTGCATCATGCCATGTTTATGTGATGGTTGTTTACTATGTTGTTTGCTTCTTTCCGGGTTACTTCTCACGTTAGCTTCAGTTTCGTTCCGGAGTTGTGTGGATCCGTTCATCTACGTCCGTTTGTCTTCTTCATGGACTCGTTCTTCTTCCTTGCGGGATCTCAGGCAAGATGACCATACCCTCGAAATCACTTCTATCTTTGCTTGCTAGTTGCTCGATCAATTGCTATGCCGCGATACCTACCACTTGCTATATCATGCCTCCCATATTGCCATGTCAAGCCTCTAACCCACCTTTCCTAGCAAACCGTTGTTTGGCTATGTTACCGCTTTGCTCAGCCCCTCTTATAGCGTTGTTAGTTGCAGGTGAAGATGGAGTTTGTTCCATGTTGGAACATGGATAGGTTGGGATATCACAATATCTCTTATTTAATTAATGCATCTACATACTTGGTAAAGGGTGGAAGGCTCGGCCTTATGCCTGGTGTTTTGTTCCACTCTTGCCGCCCTAGTTTACATCATACCAATGTTATGTTCCTTGATTTTGCGTTCCTTACACGGTTGGGTTATAATGGAAACCCCTTGACAGCTCGCCTTGAATAAAACTCCTCCAGCAAGGCCCAACCTTGGTTTTACCATTTCCCACCTAGCCTTTTTCCCTTGGGTTCTGCAGACTCAAGGGTCATCTTTATTTTAAACCCCCCAAGCCAGTGCTTCTCTAAGTGTTGGTCCAACCTGAGCGATGTCCGGCTCCCCCTGGGCAACCAGGGTTTATGCCAACCCGACGTCTTGCTCATCCGGTGTGCCCTGAGAACGAGATATGTGCAGCTCCTATCGGGATTTGTCGGCACATCTGGGTGGCTTTGCTGGTCTTGTTTTACCATTGTCGAGATGTCTTGTAACCGGGATTCCGAGTCGGATCAGGTCTTCCTGGGAGAAGGAATATCCTTCGTTGACCATGAGAGCTTGTGATGGGCTAAGTTGGGACACCCCTGCAGGGTTTTGAACTTTCGAAAGTCGTGCCTAGATGGGAATTTGTTAATATACGGTTGTAGAAAACTTGACACTTAACTTAATTAAAATGCATCAACCGTGTGTGTAGCCGTGATGGTCTCTTTCCGGCGGAGTCCGGGAAGTGAACACGACGTTGGAATTATGCTTGGACGTAAGTAGTTTCATGATCACTTCTTGATCACTTCTAGTTCACGAACGTGCTTTGCTTCTCTTCTCGCTCTCTTTTGCGTAAGTTAGCCACCATATATGCTAGTGCTTGCTGCAGCTCCACCTCTCATACCTTTTACCTACCCATAAGCTTAAATAGTCTTGATCGCGAGGGTGTGAGATTGCTGAGTCCCCGTGACTCACAGATTACTTCCAAAACCAGTTTGCAGGTGCCGATGATACCGTGCAGGTGACGCAACCGAGCTCAAGGAGGAGCTCGATGAAGATCGTGTCCGTTATGTTGTTCCGTTTCCAGTTGATTAGTAGTGGAGCCCAGTTGGGGCGATCGGGGATCTATGCATTAGGGGTGGTCTTCTTTTATTTTGGTTCCGTAGTCGGATCTTGATTGTATCTGGATGATGTAATGCTTTATTCTTGTATTGTGTGAAGTGCCGATTGTAATCCAACTCTGTATCTCTTTCTTATTCAGTAGATGGGATGTGTTAAGATTACCCCTCTTGCGACATGCCTACAATGCGGTTATGCCTCTAAGTCATGCTCCGACACGTGGGAGATATAGCTGCATCGTGGGTGTTACAAGTTGGCAATCAGAGCCTTCCCTGACTTAGGAGCCCCCTGCTTGATCGAATCGTTGGCGTTGTTGAGTCTAGAACAAAATGTTTTGAGTCTTATAGGATTATATATATCGGAGAGTAGGATTGTTTTTACTCCTCAGTCCCTTCATTGCTCTGGTGAGGCATTCTGACGTAGAGTTTTGTCTCTTCTCTTCTCAAATTTCACTAAGAAAAATTTAGGATCACGCGGGTATCTTGGAATCGTTCCGATGATTTTGTGATGAGAACATTGCTCTTGGTGCCTCCTGACATTTAGGGGTTGTGGAAGTGTCCCGGGGAGTTGAGCTCTGAGGTGTTGTCGTCACAATTTTATCGTTGCAGTTCTGGAATACCTGAGTTTCGCCGACATCGAAAATCTCTTTTATGCAGTTTTTGGTGAGATAACCTCGACGCCACCCAGTACTGGGGCGGGAGTTCGGGAGTATTGCCATAACTCATATAACGGATGCTTTTCAAAGGTTGAGGTAAACGATTTCCGAAGGTTTCTTGGTCATGTGTTGAAGGATGGATACAGCTGGATGTAGGATTTGCTAGTTTTGGGTGAGATATTATGCTTCGCTTATATCCCCAACACCTGATTGCATAACCGGAAAGTTTCAGGAGTTTATAAGTGGGAATTCAAGTAGCTCACAGGATATCTTTCCGACAGATGTATGATATGAGATTGGGGTTCGACGTCTAGTGGTCCGCCTATCCACGGTTGGTTTTTACAGTGGTCTCGTTGTGTCTTAAAGTGTCCTTGGCTATGTTGACTCGGGGACGCTTCGTATGTCATGTGCACTGCCTTGTACATGATGGTGCTGTACGATCGAGCCCGTGTGGGCCCCACCATGAAAACTTTGGACGAAATCTCTATCATATGTTTGTTCCGGCTTATTTTGCAAGCCAATCCTTTGTTTTGTTTTGAGTTGTGATATTCGAGTTGCTTCAAAGTCAAATGTTGATTCCATACCTTTCCTAAATGGTGTTCTCATACTTCTATGTGAATACAAATCCTTCTGGATCATCGAGATTGTCATGTTAATTCTTTTTGAACCGGTGTGCTTCTCTTCTAGTGGATCCAATCTTTTTCAATATCCGCAAGATCAACTCAAGTCTTCTCAATGGTGTTGTTTCATCCGTCCCAAATTTCCTTTGTTTTCCCGCCCTCCAACCCTTTTCCTTCAAGGACTCAAATCTCTTAATCGAGTATCCTTTTATTGATGGGAAGTCTCTCCATTCTTTTCTTTCAATGTTCTTATCCGGTGATTCTCAAGAAGATACTAACGGAGCTTCAAGTTCGTCACTCTTCACTCGTTTTCTTATCCGGTGGATTCAAGTCAAGCTTTGTTGATCATATCCTTTCATCGTTCCAAATGTCTTCTCTTGCCGATGCACCTCTTAATCATTCACCTCTCGCTATTCAATTGTTCCGGAGTGTTCAAGATATCTCGAAGATTCGTGTTTCCACTCTGTATTCATTCAAGCTCTTTCGAGGATGTTATCTCATTCAAGCCATTTAAATCAACCGGTGCAATCTCCCTTTCAAGTATTTGTTCAATGGTGTTTCTTTTGAGTGGGCCCTAACCCACAGGTCTTTTTCCAGGATCTTACCTGACTCTTCTATTTTCCCGGGGTTACTCCCAAATTCTGCTTCTCCAAGATCTGTCAAATTCTTTTCATCGTTGGTTCAACCTTTCTAATTTTCATCCCGGAATATCTCAACAATTCATGGTGGTCTTTCTCATCGTCTTTATCTGCATTTGAAGACCAAAGAAGAAGTGTTTCCTCTAAATCTTGCTCCATTCTATTCAAGATTCATGGTGCTAGCTTTATGCCATCCTCTCATAATTGTTCTCAATTGTGAGAATGTTTTTCACCCATCCGGAGCAATTCAGGAGTATTTTTCAGTTTGATTATAAGGAGGCCATCATCTTAGAATTATTCATTCTTAGCTTTCAGCTCTCTTTCTCTAAATCTTACCGGTGCATCATTTAAATATCCTCTAATTAGTTCATGATCTCTTTGTTCTCATGTATCTAAATCCTAGCAAGCATCTTCATTCATTTGCTAATTCTTCCCGATGTTTCTTTATCTTTTCTTCGTTCATTTTCAATTCTTACGGTGGTTCTTCCAAGATTCTTCTTCCTTCGTTTATAATATCAATTTATTCGTTGTTTCAACCCTTCCGGTGGTTCGTTGAAGACCTTCCCAAGTTGCGCAATATCTATCTTAATCCTTTCTACGAGAATAAGTAGTATGCCAAATCTGTTGTTTGTCACCAATTTAAATTGGTGAAGGATACGCATAACGTAATTCTTATTTTGGCTTCTTCCAAGTGTTTAATTCTTTTCTACCGGAGTTTGTTCATGATATCAAATTCTCGGTTCCAAGTTGTTCATCTTTTCTTTCTGGAGGTTCATCAAAATTCTTGGTTTCAATTGCTCATCTTTTGTTCCGGAGTTCCAAGTTTTCCGCATTATATCGTCGTGAATCTCTATCTAAATCATTACAAGGCTAAACCTTGTGTTTTCAACTTCTCTTTCTTTTATCATCCTTATTAACGGAGTTCTTTAGGGTGGCAACTTGTTGGTTCATCAAGGATTTAATTTCTTCTCGAAGTGTTCATTGAGATTCCTTTTAGAGGATCTCAAGTATCTTCATCTTGCATTTCGAAGTGCAATTCTTTCTATCGTATCATTTGAGATGGTGCTATGTCATTCTTCATAATTTGAGTTCATGTTTCATGATTCACATGTGGTCCAGAATGAGGTATCTTAAATCCATCAATCTCTTCATTGGAGTTATCTTGGATTATATTTCACCTAAAACCTTCCCTAAGGAATGTTGCTATTGCGGTGCTTATCAATAATCCAAGTTTCCTCCTATTCTCACGATGAAAGATGTTTTCATCTCTCCGCCGCTCTCAAGCAAGCAATTGTTTTCATTTGTGGCAGGTTTTCACCTCAAGTTCTTGAGATGTTTTCCATAAGCCCTCAACAAGCCTGTTCTTTTCGTTGTTGATTTCCCAACAACTCCATTCAATCCTTCTTTTTAAGGATGCTCTCTCAAATTCATCTGAGGTAGAACATGTTGTTTTTCTTCTCCGTTCTTTTCATTGCATTCTTTCATTTCTTTCGGAGGCATTGTGATGATGCTCTCTTCACTCATCATCTTGTATTGTGAAGATCATGTTCTTTCCTTTGCTTATCCGTTCAACTGGAGTGTCGTGTTTTCATTCAAGTTCTCTCATCTTATCAAGTTTTCCCTCTCTTTCCAACTGGAGTGCTGTCTGAAGTTTTCTTACCCCTAGTGCCATTCTTTTAATAGTTCCGGAGGCAGTGTGTTGTTGATTTCATCAAGTATCATCCAATCTTCCCAAGTTCATATTAAATTCCTTCCATTTACAGTCGGAGTGCTGTCCAAATTATATCATTCTTATTCCTTCTCTATCTTGTTTTAATCGGAGTGTTGTGTATATCATTCCTTTTCTAACCGGAGTCGCATCCAAGTGCTTTCATTTTGCCAATTCATATTATTGCCTTCCATTCCACCCGGAGTGTTGTCGTAATTGATCCTTATCGTTACTTGTACATCTCGTTTCAACCGGGGTGCTTGCATGTACTTCTTGTCGATTGCAACCCTTTACTCATGTCTTTCAAGCTACAAGGTTCTAGTATTGTTCCTTGTTCCTTTTTTGCTAACGAAGTGTTTCCAACTTTGTTCATCTCCGTTGTATTCTTTTCTCGAAATGGTTTAACATCTCAAGGTTCATGGTTTCACTCGTTTGTCCAAGAAGCAACTTAGTTTTACCTCTTATCTTCCTCTTCCTTTTCCCTCCGGTGCCATCCTAGATCTCGGGACGAGATCCTCTCGTAGTGGTGGAGTGTTGTGACGCCCCGAGAATGACGCGCCAGGTGTCCTCCAGTTATTCATTGTTGTTGCCTTGTCATTTGCTTGTGTGTCGCATCTTGCCATGTCATCATCCGCATTGCATCTGCATGTTTTCGAAACTTGCATCCGTCCCGGTCTCCTCGTTCTTTCCGTTGTCCGTTTTGAGCCCAGACTCACTTGCACGCGCCCGCGGCACGTCCGATATAGTATTTTTAAGTGGCGGAAAATGTTCTCAGAATGGGTTGAAAATTGGCATGCGATCTTATTTTAGTATACATAGGCCGCCCGCCAAGTTTCATCGCATTCGGAGTCTGTTTGACGCCCCAACGGATAACTATAGCGACAATAGTAGTCACTGTAACGTCAGACGTTTTCGGTCTCCGAAAACTGCTGCCAGTCCCTCTCCCTCTTCTCTCCTCTCAGCCTCGCCACAGCCCACCTAGTCCATCCACTTGCCCCTCTTTGCGTCCGGAGCCGTCCGATGCGATCGCACGGTCCGAAAACCCCCCTCCTTGCACAGTGCTTCGACCCCTCACACGCGTCCGGAAACTGTCCCGGACCCGACCCGAGCAGTCGTGACCGATGGGTCCAGAACATCCCCAAACATCTACAAAACATCACCATTTTGTTACTTGGACTCCCTAGCCTATTTTTCTCGACCGCCCGATTACGATCAGAGGAACGGATTAGCCTCTACCCAAATATCCTATTGCTATATATAGTGGCAACCCTAGACTAATCCCTAAATTTTAGCCCGTTTGTCCCATCAGTCCATCCGCGCCGCCACCTGATGCCCTCCTACTCCTTGCATTCCGTGCCAAGCCAATCAGATCCACTTTCTCCTCCACAAAGCACTCCACTCCTCCCCTCGATCCCACCAAGTTGCTGCCGAGGCCCCGAGCAGGAGCGCTCGACCTCATCTCCCTGCGCTGCTGTTCGCCACGCCGGTGACCTTGCCCGGTGCTCAAGCACCACCGTCCCGCACTTTCCCCTTCCTGAGGGAGTCCTGGATTAGGGGGTCTCCGGACAGCCGGACTATATCCTTTGGCCGGACTGTTGGACTATGAAGATACAAGATTGAAGACTTCGTCTCGTGTCCGGATGGCACTCTATTTGGCGTGGAAGGCAAGCTAGACAATACGGATATGTATATCTCCTCCTTTGTAACCGACCTTGTGTAACCCTAGCCCCCTCCAGTGTCTATATAAACCGCAGGGTTTTAGTCCATAGGACAACATACAATCATACCATAGGCTAGCTTCTAGGGTTTAGCCTCTCCGATCTCGTGGTAGATGAACTCTTGTAATACCCATATCATCAAGAATAAATCGAGCAGGACGTAGGGTTTTACCTCCATCAAGAGGGCCAGAACCTGGGTAAAACATCGTGTCCCCTGCCTCCTGTTACCATCCGCCTTAGACGCACAGTTCGGGACCCCCTACCTGAGATCCGCCGGTTTTGACACCGACATTGGTGCTTTCATTGAGAGTTCCTCTGTTCCGTCGCCAGAAGGA
This sequence comes from Triticum aestivum, assembly GCF_018294505.1. Lineage (NCBI taxonomy): Eukaryota > Viridiplantae > Streptophyta > Magnoliopsida > Poales > Poaceae > Triticum > Triticum aestivum. Next base: position 503,341,261 of record NC_057800.1, on the reverse strand, counting down.
TGGATGTCTCGTCTTGTCTTTAGAGACAATACTATTGCTGGAGGAGCTTTGGTTGTCGGCCAAACTCTCTGGCTAGGCGGTTTCATCATGACCGCTTGTTCGGCTGCCGCGCCGACGATGACCTCTCGGGTCATCGATAACAACCTCCACGCCAAATCGGCACTCGCCGAACATATGGATCCAATGGAGCTCGCCTCCTTAAATGAGCTCTTGGATAGCATCGCCGCCTTGGGAGTCGCTATGGACTATGATTGGATTGGGCTTAAACCCGATCAAAGGGAGATTAACTCTCCACTGGTCACCCATCATTTTGCAGTGGTGGAAGAACAATGCGGTGACCTTTCCTCTATCTTGAGGACCAACTATGTCCAGATTCCCGAGCTCTCCGAGCTGGACGCCCGTTCGCGGGAGGACAACATCCAATCCCTGAGCTTAGAGTTAGGCAGCAGGCCAGGATTATCAGGTAACATCCCAGAACTGGAACTTCCAAAATTGGAAACTCCTCGGCCCCTGGATCCCAGATCGGGTAGGGGTTCGGATTCAATTCCACCCACCCACCAGAACATAAGCAATCTTTCCCACATCAGGCAAGAGCCCCAGGAAATAGTACATCACTATTGGGCCAGATTCCTCCTTGCAATGAACAAGGTCAAGGACTGTCGCGAGGAAGACGCAATCCTATTTTTCTGCAATAATTGCACAGACAAGGGAATCCTTAATGCCATAAATCGCCGTGAGATAACACGCTTCGCTGACTTGGCGTCCATAGTATGAAAGTACTGTGCGATGCAAAGTGCCTGGAAAACCGAAACAAACTTTTGGGATAATCCGGCCCTGAATACAAACCCAGTCCGAAATAAAAGGGTGCATTATCACAATGCACCCGGGTCAACTACCAAAAAGCAAAAACCCTCTACAGGGCATGGAACCGTACTGGAGGGATGGCTTAACGGACCTTGCAAAATTCATAGTACAACAGATATAATACCAAAGCATAGCCTTAGAGCATGTTGGATACTCCGGCAGGTGGCCAAAAGTGGTGAGGATATTCTTATCCCAAATACCACAGAGCACCATCCCGTCAAATAATAGGCGCAAGGGAACACTCCGCAGCATGGCCGAAATCTGCCACGTAGCAGCACTAAATCCATGGAGTGACATGGCTATTACCTTCAATTCTAGTGACGAACCTAAATTCCGAACAGCCCAAGCACCAGCCGCACTGGTCCTCAGTCCAATCGTGGACGGCTTTCGACTCACCAAAGTACTCATGGACGGCGGCAGCGGATTAAACCTCATCTATGAGGAAACTCATCAAAAGATGGAAATAGACTGGAACCGCATTGAGCAAAGTAGCACAACCTTTAGAGGAATCATCCCCAGTCGGGAAGCACGCCGTGCTGGAAAAATCACACTAGATGTGGTATTCGGCACGCCGGATAATTACAGGTCCGAAGAAATTACATTCCAAGTGGCCCCATTCAGCAGTGGTTATCATGCTCTTTTAGGATGGGAGGCGTTCACAATCTTCCAAGCCGTACCCCATTACGGATACATGAAGCTCAAAATGCCCGGGCCCAATGGAATCATCACCCTCGCCAGTGATCCGGACACAGCACTCTGCGCCAAAAACAAAAAAGCGGCACTGGCCCTTGAGGCATTATCCGAAGCCCTCTCGGCCGAAGAATTAACCACGCTATGCTCCACAGTGGACAGGGACGACGTGATACTCGACAAGAGATCCAAGTCCACCTCTTTTAAACCAGCGGATGAAATAGTCAAATTCCAAGTCCACCCAACGGACCCTACAAAAATAGCCCCCATCGGGGCACAGTTAAACCCCGCTGTGGATGCCACACTACGAGAGTTCCTGCGTGAGAACTGGGACATATTCGCCTGGCATCCCTCAGACATGCCAGGAATCCCACGCAGGCTAGCCGAGCATAGCCTCAATATCCTAAAGGGATTCAATCCGATCAAGCAAGCTCTTCGGTGTTTCTCTGAACCTAAGAGACATGCCATGGGAGAGGAACTAGCCAAGTTATTGGAGGCCGGATTCATCAGAGAAATAAAACACCCAGACTGGCTAGCAAACCTGGTGATGGTACCAAAGAAGGACAAATCCTGGCGCCTTTGTGTCGATTTCAAAGACCTCAATAAAGCTTGCCCAAAGGATCCCTTCCCCCTCCCACACATCGATCAAATCATTGATGCTACCGCAGGACACCAGTCATTGTGTTTCCTCGACACATACTCCGGTTACCACCAAATCAAGATGGCGGAGTCCGACCAAGCCGCAACGGCATTCATCACACCATACGGTCCCTTCTATTTTAACACAATGCCTTTTGGGCTCAAAAATGCCGGCGCAACATATCAGCACATGATTCAGACATGCCTAGAGAAACAAATCGGCAAAACAGTAGAGGCATACGTAGGTGATGTGGTCGTTAAAACCAAACACATCGACTCTTTAATAGACGACTTGATGCTCACATTCGACAACCTCCGAACATACGACATCAAGCTCAATCCGGAAAAATGCATTTTCGGCGTACCAGCCTAAAAGCTCCTGGGTTTCATTGTCTCCAGTAGAGGTATTGAAGCTAATCCGACCAAAATCCGAGCTTTGTCACAGTTGGCTACCCCAACAGACCTCAAACAAATCCAGAAGTTAACTGGATGCGTGGCGGCTCTAAGCCGCTTTATCTCCCGCTTAGGAGAAAAGGCTTTACCCCTTTATCGCCTCCTTCGGCGCATCGAACACTTCGAGTGGACGGACGCGGCCACAGCCAGATTGGAAGAAATAAAGACCATCTTGGCAACCAACCCAATCCTGGCCGCGCTAAACATCGGTGAACCAATGCTGTTGTACATTGCGGCAACTCATCAAGTTGTAAGCGTGGTGCTCATTGTCGAACGGGAAGCGGACGGACATAAATTCCTTCTTCAGAAGCCGGTATACTATGTATCCACTGTCCTTAATCCATGCAAATCACGGTACCCACATTACCAAAAGATAGCATATGCGGTATTCATGGCATCGCGGAAGCTGCGACCCTACTTTCAAGAGTGTTCGATTAAAGTAGCCTCGGAAGTGCCACTTAATGATATTATAAACAACCGTGACGCTACGGGCCGGATTGCCAAATGGGCCATTGAGCTCCTCCCGTTCGACATAACAAACAAACCTTGACGAGCCATTAAGTCACAAGTATTAGCCGACTTCGTCGCCGAATGGACGGAGGCCGAACTCCCTAAAGAGTACGGTGCATACTCCAATTGGATCATGCACTTCGACGGTTCTAAAATGCTGGCTAGTCTAGGGGCTGGGGTCGTCCTGACGTCCCCAACCGGAGATATCGTTCAGTACGTATTGCAAATATTGTACACAGACTCCAACAATGCAGCCGAATACGAAGCTCTGTTGCATGGTCTTCGGATGGCAGTCTCCATGGGCATTCAACGTCTGGAGGTGCGTTGGGATTCAAACCTCGCAATATCCCAAATAAATGGAGACTTTGATGCCAAGGATCCGAAAATGGCGGCCTATCGAAATGTTGTCCTAAAAATGTTAGTGAGGGAGTCCTGGATTAGGGGGTGTCCGGATGGCCGGACTATACCTTCGACCGGACTCCTGGACTATGAAGATACAAGATTGAAGACTTCATCCCGGGTCCGGAAGGGACTTTCCTTGGCGTGGAAGGCAAGCTTGGCGATACGGATATGTAGATCTCCTGCCATTGTAACCGACTCTGTGTAACCCTAGCCCTCTCCGGTGTCTATATAAAACGGAGAGTTTTCGTCCGTAGAGAAAACGACAATCATACCATAGGCTAGCTTCTAGGGTTTAGCCTCTCTGATCTCGTGGTAGATCTACTCTTGTACTACCCATATCATCAATATTAATCAAGCAGGACGTAGGGTTTTACCTCCATCAAGAGGGCCCGAACCTGGGTAAAACATCGTGTCCCCTGCCTCCTGTTACCATCCGACCTAGACGCACAGTTCGGGACCCCCTACCCGAGATCCGCCGGTTTTGACACCGACATTGGTGCTTTCATTGAGAGTTCCTCTGTGTCGTCACTTTTAGGCCCGATGGCTTCTCCGATCATCAACAGCGATGCGATCCAGGGTGAGACTTTTCTCCCCGGACAGATCTTCGTATTCGGCGGCTTTGCACTGCGGGCCAATTCGCTTGGTCATCTGGAGCAGATCGAAAGCTACGCCCCTGGCCATCAGGTCAGATTTGGAAGTTTGAACTACACGGCCGACATCCGCGGAGACTTGATCTTCGACGGATTCGAGCCACAGCCGAGCGCGCCGCACTGTCACGATGGGCATGATTTAGCTCTGCCGCCGAACAGTGCCCTGGAGGCCGCACCTGTGTCCGCTCCGACCCCTAGCTCGGAGCCGATCACACCAACCGAGGATGGGTGGTTAGACACCGCCTCGGGGGCTGCAATCTCTACGGCGATCGAGCCGAACACCAGCCCTATTCTCTGCGAAGCCCGTGACTCCAAGGAGCCGGACTCCTCTCCGGACTCCGAGCCCTCTGCGCCCCGACCGATCGAACCCGATTGGGCGCCGATCATGGAGTTCACCGCCGCGGACATCTTTCAGCACTCGCCCTTCGGCGATATTCTGAATTCACTAAAGTCTCTCTCTTTGTCAGGAGAGCCCTGGCCGGACTATGGTCGGCAAGGTTGGGATGCGGATGATGAAGAAATTCAAAGCCCACCCACCACCCACTTCGTAGCCACTGTCGATGATTTAACCGACATGCTCGACTTCGACTCCGAAGACATCGACGGTATGGACGCCGATGCAGGAGACGATCAAGAACCAGCGCCTATAGGGCACTGGAAAGCCACCTCGTCGTATGATATATACATGGTGGACACCCCAAAAGAAGGCAATGGCGATGGAACAGCGGAGGATGACCCCTCCAAGAAGCAGCCTAAGCGCCGGCGTCAGCGGCGCCGCTCTAAATCCCGCCAAAACAAAAACGGTGATTCCGGCACGGGGGATAATAACACCCCGGACAGTGCCGAAGACAACCACCTCCAGCAAGATTCAGCACAGGAGGATAGAGAAGCCAGCCCTCATGAGAGAGCGGCAGACAGAGAGGTCGAGGACGATAATTATATGCCTCCCTCCGAAGACGAGGCAAGCCTCGACGACGACGAATTTGTCGTGCCGGAGGATCCCGTCGAACAAGAGCGTTTCAAACGCATGCTTATGGCCACGGCGAAGAGCCTCAAGAAAAAACAGCAACAGCTTAGAGCTGATCAGGATTTCCTAGCCGGCAGATGAACTGAAGTCCTTGCGGCCGAAGAGTATGAACTCGAACGCCCCTCCACGAGCTACCCAAAGCGCAGGTTGCTACCCCAATTAGAGGAGGAAGCACCTAAACCTACATCACCAGCGCATGATGCGGCCGACCGGCCACCCCGTGGCCGCGACAGAGAGGCCTCTCGGCCCTCCACTCAAGTCGCACCCCGGCGCCGCTCAAAAACTACCAAGGCATGGGAAAATGCGCCAGACCTGCGAGACATATTGGAGGACAAGGCAAGGCAAACAAGATCGATCTACGGATCACGTGGGCGCCCCACGGCACGAGACGGTACTCGTCACGCCGGATATAGTAAATCCGGCCGGGCCGAACACAGTAGACAAAGCTCGTTTGAGCTGCGTCGTGATATAGCCCAGTATAGAGGCGCCGCACACCCACTATGCTTCACAGATGAAGTAATGGATCATCAAATCCCCGAGGGTTTCAAACCCGTGAACATCGAATCATATGATGGCACAACAGATCCTGCGGTATGGATCGAGGACTATCTCCTCCATATCCACATGGCCCGCGGTGATGACTTACACGCCATCAAATACCTCCCACTCAAGCTTAAAGGACCAGCTCGGCATTGGCTTAACAGCTTGCCAGCAGAATCAATTGGTTGTTGGGAGGACCTGGAAGCCGCATTCCTCGACAATTTCCAGGGCACTTATGTGCGACCACCAGACGCCGATGACCTAAGCCACATAATTCAGCAGCCAGAGGAATCGGCCAGACAATTCTGGACACGGTTCCTAACCAAGAAAAATCAAATCGTCGACTGTCCGGACGCAGAGGCCCTAGCAGCCTTCAAGCATAACATCCGCGACGAGTGGCTTGCACGGCACCTAGGACAGGAAAAGCCGAAATCTATGGCAGCCCTCACGACACTTATGACCCGCTTTTGCGCGGGAGAAGACAGCTGGCTAGCTCGCAGCAATAACATGACCAAGAGCCCTGGTAATTCGGATACCAAGGACAGCAGTGGCAGGTCGCGTCGCAACAAGCAAAAGCGCCGCATTAACGGCGACAATGCTGAGGATACGACAGTTAATGCCGGATTCAGAGGCTCTAAACCCGGTCAGCGGAAAAAGCCATTCAAAAGAAATACTCCGGGCCCGTCCAGTTTGGACCGAATACTCGACCGCTCATGCCAGATACATGGCACCCCCGAAAAACCAGCCAATCACACCAACAGGGATTGTTGGGTGTTCAAGCAGGCAGGCAAGTTAAATGCCGAAAGCAGAGACAAGGGGCTGCATAGCGATGACGAGGAGGAGCCCCGGCCGCCGAACAACAGTGGACAGAAAGGTTTTCCCCCACAAGTGCGGACGGTGAACATGATATACGCAACCCACGTCCCCAAGAGGGAGCGGAAGCGTGTGCTAAGGGACGTATACGCGATGGAGCCAGTCGCCCCAAAGTTCAACCCATGGTCTTCCTGCCCGATCACTTTTGATCGAAGGGACCACCCCACTAGCATCCGTCATGGCGGATTCGCCGCATTGGTTCTAGACCCAATTATTGACGGATTTCACCTCACTAGAGTCCTTATGGACGGCGGCGGCAGCCCCTGCTTTATCAGGATACAGTGCGGAAAATGGGCATCGATCCCTCGAGGATTAAACCCACCAGAACGACCTTTAAAGGCGTCATACCAGGTGTAGAAGCCAACTGTACAGGCTCAGTTACACTTGAAGTGGTCTTCGGATCTCCGGATAACTTTCGAAGGAGGAGTTAATCTTCGACATAGTCCCGTTCCGCAGTGGCTATGACGCACTGCTCGGGCGAACCGCATTTGCCAAATTCAATGCGGTGCCGCACTACGCATACCTCAAGCTCAAAATGCCAGGCCCTCGAGGCGTCATCACGGTCAATGGAAACACCGAACGCTCTCTCCAAATGGAGGAGCATACAGCGGCTATCGCAGCGAAAATACAAAGCAGCCTCTCAAGGCAATTCTCTAGTTCGGCCATTAAACATCTGGACACCATCAAGCGCGCCTGGAGTAACCTACACCAAGACCTCCCGACACGTTCAGAGAAAGCGTAGCAATGCAGCCCCAACCCCAGCCCTCGCGAACTTGCGAAACCAGTGCTGCGCGTACATAACTGCGCTCTGGAAATACCATGGGCACAGGGGGAGGGGCACCATCATGGCATGCCCGAAACGTGGCTTAAACCGCACTAGGGGCTGCCGATTTCTTAATTTTCTCTTATTTTCAGGACTCCATTCTTCGGAAGGCTTGTCTGGCAGTACAATTGTCGCACAAACGATACAACCAGGGAAGCAGAAAGCTACATCGCACTATGGAACTCTAAGGTGGTCTCTATAACGAGAAGTATACCTGTTTCGCATAACATTCCGTAGATCGCCCCTGGAAAGGACATATTTGATAGTCCCATCTTTTGCTTATCGCACTATTTGTATCGTTCTGCTTTAATCGCAGCTTTTTTAAATAAACAATGCATAGCTTCCGTCTATTATTGCATTACCTCTTTTTTACGAATATATGTTCATTAATGACATGTTGCACCCGTACACTTTGGTACGGCCAATACGCCAGGGGCTTAAGTACCCCACAACATGGTGTGAGAAGTCCGAACACTTTCACAAGTGCGGCACCCCGAACTTATAGCATTATATGCATCGGCTCCGAATCATGTCTTGGGTCAATAGTTGGGTTTGCCCGGCTCCTATGTTTTGGTACCTTACGTTCCGTTATATCGGCTAAGGTAGCACTAGGAGAACTACTGCGATTGTGCCCCAGTTGAGCTGGGCTAAGCACCTCAGTAGAGAAAGCTAAAACTGACCGTCATGATGAGGCGAGAGCTGGTCGCTGTTCGAGAGGTTTTCGAGTCCCTAAAGACTTATGCCGCTTAGAGCGAGGAGTCGGCTTTGTCCGGCCTAGGCGTGGATAGCGCCCCGAACTCGGTCTTCCGAACACTAGGGGCTTCGCCGAAATTTAAAATTATAGAATTCTATGGCTAAGTGAGAGTGTTCAAGCATTATAGTCCGATTGCCTTGTTCGTTGTGTTGAGCGCCTCCCTCGAAGGACCCAAGAATGGGAAAAAGAGCGCTCATGTTTATCCCGAACACCCCAGCACTCGTGGCATGGGGGCAGAAGCCGACGACTCGCCATCTCTCAAATTTGATAAACGGCCGCACAGAAGGTAATATTTTAAATTCAAAAGCGTTGCTTAGCGCATATGAACAAGTTTTCAGCGTACAGGATCACAAATGCGAGTTTACTCAAAAATTACATCTTTGGAGCATTCATCCGCTATAAGGCGGGCACCCTTCAGGACGCCCTCATAATACGCTTCCGGGACGCGATGCTCCTTGCCCGGCGGCGGCCCGTCCTTCACCAGCTTCTCCGCATCCATCTTGCCCCAGTGCACTTTAGCACGGGCAAGCGCCCTACGGGCACCTTCGATGCAGACGGAGCGCTTGATTACTTCAAGCCGTGGACAGGCATCCACCAGCCGCCTCACCAGCCCGAAGTAGCTCCCAGGCAGAGCCTCTCCAGGCCACAGCCGAACTATGAGGCCCTTTATGGCCTGTTCGGCAACCTTGTGGAGCTCGACCATTTGCTTCAGCTGGTCGCTCAAAGGCACCAGGTGTCCGGCCTCAGCATACTGAGACCAGAACACCTTCTCCGTCGAGCTCCCCTCCTCGGCTCGGTAGTAGGCGGCGGCATCAGACGCACTGCGGGGCAAATCTGCGAATGCTCCTGGAGAGCTCCGGACTCGGGTAAGTAACAAATAATTCACTTTCACGTGCTTGCTTTGCATAATGAATGCCTTACCCGCCGCTATCTTCTTCATCGCGTCAATTTCTTTGAGGGCTTTCTGGGCTTCGGCCTTGGCAGACTTCGCGCTTTTGAGGGCTGCCGCAAGCTCGGACGCTTGCGTCTTTGAGTCAAGCTCCAAACTCTCGTGTTTTTTCACGAGAGCCTGGAGCTCTTTCTGCACCTCCTCCACCCGCGCCTCCTGCTTCTCTCTCTCCGTGCGCTCCGCGGCCGCCCTGTTTTCGGCCTCGGACAGCGCTTGCTTAAGGGTTGCCACCTCGGCCGTGGCCCCTATAATAGCACGTTGATCCTGTCATTTTTTGCAACCACATCTTCTCTATATAATTGCGCAAGGTATTACTTACCTTCCTTCTCCTCGAGTTGCCTCTTGGCATGGCCGATCTCGTTCTCGGACCGCACGAGGTTTTGCTTCAGCGTATCCACCTCCGCAGTCAGTGCGGCGGAGGCCAGCAGCGAAGCCTGCATACGCATATTGACTTGATTATGTTAGACTCCTGCGATTATTAGATCCTCTATTCGGCTTTTCTTTCCGAACGCCGAACAGAGCATCAGGGGCTACTGTCTATGCGGTAATATTTTTACATATTCTTTACCTACCTCAAAGCCTGTTAGAAGGCTGGCACAGGCTTCAGTCAGTCCGCTCTTGGCGGACTGAACCTTCTGGATCACCGCACTCATAATAGTGCGGTGCTCCTCGTCGATGGAGGCGCTGTTAAGCGTCTCCAGCAAATTGTCCGGTGCCTCCGATTGGACGGCGGTCACCGACTCGGCAGGCTCGCCCCTCTTGGAAGGAGGCCGCCTACTGGAGTCCAGAACCACTGAAGGTTCCGGCGCGGTGTCCGGATCAAGGCCGGACTCGGAGCCCTTGGGGGTTTTATCCCCTTCGTGCCTGGAGTCCAGGAGGTCTCCTTGTGGCGCCTCCAGGACCACCTCCTCCTGGCTTGGAACCTGTTGGGACAACACCTCGGCATCGTCCGTAGGGTGGGGGGAGGTAGCCATCGGAAGCGAATTCACATCCAACGAATCCAGGGAACCACTCGACAACACGTCGAGCCAGTCTTTGGGTGGACTGCATAAACATGTTCGACATACGGAAAAGCTGCGCAATGGAAGAATACTATGAATCACTGAGGTATCCGGACACTTACAATCTCGCCAGGGGCTTGGCCCTGTGTGTCCACTCCTCTTCGCCGTCGTCGGCGTTGGTGGAGCCGTCCGGAGGAAGGATTTTCCCCTTCTTGGACCCTTCGGCCTCCCCAGTTGGGGCGGCCTTCCTTTTCTTCTCTCCTCCCGCTGGAGGGGGAGAGGTCTCTTCTTCCTCCTCCTCGTCTTCACAAGAGGAGTGCGTCTTGGAGTCATCGGATGATGAATCCGACACCCCCGGGCGCCGGGCACTCTTCTGAGTCCCCATGGCCTTCTTCTTGGCCTTCTTCTCTGGCACCACATAGGGTGCCGGAACCAGCAACTTCGCCAAGCAAGCGTCCGCTGGGCCTTCGGGCAAAGGAGCCGGACAGTTGATCTGTCCGGACGTCTCCTGCCAATCCTGTCAAAGGTAAGGGAGCTTAAGATCCCGCATGGAGTCAAACTATGAAAAACTAATACCCTGTAAAAGTTAAATACAGCTTACCGCATGAGCGCGACGCTGTGTGCTGAATCCGCGATCCTCGGTAGCGGATGCGGGGGCCTCGGCGCCCTTGAAAAGCACCTTCCAGGCATCTTCGTACGTTGTGTCGAAGAGCCTTCTTAGAGTCCGGTGCTGCGCCGGGTCGAACTCCCACGGGTTGAAATCCCGTTGATGACACGGGAGGATCCGGCGGATGAGCATAACCTGGACTATGTTGACAAGTTTGAGCTTCTTGTCCACCAGGGTTTGGACGCATGTTTGGAGTCCGGTCAGCTCTCCTTCTTTACCCCACGACAGGCCCGTCTCTTTCCAGGAGGTGAGCCGCGTAGGGGGTCCGGATCGGAACTCGGGGGCTGCGACCCATTCAGGGTTGCGCGGCTCGGTGACGTAAAACCACCCCGATTGCCACCCCTTTAGGGACTCCACGAAGGAGCCCTCGGGCCATAGGACGTTGGGCATCTTGCCCACCATGGCGCCTCCGCATTCTGCCTGAGTGCCGCGCACCACCTTCGGCTTGACATTGAAAGTCTTGAGCCATAGGCCGAAATGGGGGCGGATGCAGAAGAAAGCCTCGCACACGACGATAAACGCCGAGATATTGAGGACAAAGTTCGGGGCCAGATCGTGGAAATCCAGGCCATAGTAGAACATGAGCCCCCGGACAAATGGGTGGAGAGGGAAGCCCAGTCCGCGGAGGAAATGGGGGAGGAACACCACCCTCTCATGGGGCCTAGGGGTGGGGATGAGCTGCCCCTCTTCGGGAAGCCGGTGCGCAATGTCGTTAGACAAGTATCCGGCCTTCCTCAGTCTTTTGATGTGTCCCTCCGTGACGGAGGAGACCATCCACTTGCCTCCCGCTCCGGACATGGCTGGAGAAGGTTGAGGTGGGGTGTGCGGACTTGGGCGCTGGAGCTCGAGTGCGCGGAAATGGATAGGCAAAGGAGGAAGAAGGCGTGGATGAAAAGGTGGATCCTTATCCCCTTATATGGGCGGACGCGACTATGCGCCCCCACCAGCCTGGTAAAACTCGCTTATCTCCCAAGCGCCGTAGTCAATGGCGCGGTTGGGTTACCCACACCCGTATTGATGAGAATCCCGGAATAAGGGGACACGATCTCTGCTTTAACAAGACGTGCCAAGGAAACCGCCTCGCTAAACGCGCTGAGGTGGGACAGTAAAACGATTCGAATAAAGACTTGGCCGTGGTGTGATGTCACGCTACGGAATACGTCAGCAGATTAGATTTGTGTAAATATTATTCTCTCTATGGCAATATGTGGAAACTTATTTTGCAGAGCCGGACACTACCTTTGTGTTCAAAATCTTCTATGAAGTACTTGGAGGAGGAACCCGCCTTGCAATGCCGAAGACAATCTGCGCGCCGGACTCGTCGTCATTGAAGCCTGGTTCAGGGGCTACTGAGGGAGTCCTGGATTAGGGGGTGTCCGGATGGCCGGACTATACCTTCGGCCGGACTCCTGGACTATGAAGATACAAGATTGAAGACTTCGTCCCGTGTCCAAAAGGGACTTTCCTTGGCGTGGAAGGCAAGCTTGGCGATACGGATATGTAGATCTCCTACCATTGTAACCGACTCTGTGTAACCCTAGCCCTCTCTGGTGTCTATATAAACCGGAGAGTTTTAGTCCGTAGAAAAAACGACAATCATACCATAGGCTAGCTTCTAGGGTTTAGCCTCTCTGATCTCGTGGTAGATCTACTCTTGTACTACCCATATCATCAATATTAATCAAGCAGGACGTAGGGTTTTACCTCCATCAAGAGGGCCCGAACGTGGGTAAACATCATGTCCCCTGCCTCCTGTTACCATCCGACCTAGACGCACAGTTCGGGACCCCCTACCCGAGATCCGCCGGTTTTGACACCGACAGTCAGCTCAGATCGAGGGGCTCGAATTTCACCATGTGGCTCGGGAAAACAATCAGGCGGCGCATATCCTCGCCCGCATCGGCGCAAAGCATGATGCGGTCCCCCCAACATATTTTTGGAAAGGCTGCTCATGCCATCCGTAGTATGGGAAGGGGACACCGGTAACAACAATCCGAACCCGGCCAAAATACCTGATACCAAACTCTCTGACACAATCGGAGGCTCCGCCACCGAAATAACACCTTCAGCCCATGAAATAATGGCCATTATTACCCCGTGGACAGAACCATTCCTGGCCTACCTAACTAGACAGGAACTTCCGGAGGACCAAAATGAGGCATGCTGCATAATGCGGCGATCCAAGGCCTACATGGTCCATGAGTGAGAATTGTACGAAAAAGCACTACCGGAGTCCTTCAAAGGTGCATCTCCGAAGAGGAAGGGCGGAATCTTTTGACATAAATTCACGCCGGACTCGGCGGTCATCACGCCGCAGCCCGGGCTCTTGTAAGCAAGGCCTTCCGTACAGGATTCTATTGGCCAATGGCCCGGGCAGATGCACAGGACTTAGTCCAGCGCTGCGCCGGTTGCCAGCTCTTTGCAAATCAAAGCCACATGCCACCCACCGCCCTCCGAACAATCCCCATTACATGGCCCTTTGCAGTCTAGGGGCTTGACATGGTTGGACCCCTTAAAGGGGGAACCCACAAGAAAAAATACTTATTGGTCATGGTGGATAAATTCACCAAATGGATAGAGGCCAAACCTGTTATAACAGGTGAATCCGGACCAGTGATAGACTTCATATCCGGGGTTGTACACCGTTATGGCGTCCCCCACAGCATCATCACTGATAATGGCACGAACTTCACGACCATCGACGTAAAACTTTGGTGCAGCAAAATGGGCATCAAGCTCGATTATGCCTTAGTCTATCACCCATAAACCAACGGTCAAGTCGAGCGAGCAAACGGTCTTATAATGAGCGGCATTAAACCCAGATTAGTACGTTCCTTAACAGAGTCTAACACACACTGGGTAGAGGAGCTTGACTCCGTACTCTGGGGCTGCGGACCATGCCAAATCGTAGTACCGGATATACACCCTTCTTTATGGTGTACGGCGCAGAGGCAGTCTTGCCCTGTGACATAATTCATGACTCACCTCGAGTGCACATGTACGAAGAAAGAGAAGCCAAGCTCGATCGGCAGGACAGTCTGGACACCCTGGAGGAGGAGCGCGACGTAGCCAAAGCACGTTCCGCATTTTATCAGCAACAGGCTCGCAGATACCAAAGCAAAGAAGTACGGGCCAAAACTTATAACGTTGGCGAACTAGTTCTACGCCTGTCGGATAAGAAAAAGAACAAACTCGAGCCCAAATGGGAAGGTCCCTTCGTTATTGACCAAGTTTTGACTGGTGGAGCGTACCGACTGTGGGATGCATCGACTAGTCGACTCGAGCCGAACCCATGGAACGCGGCCAGGCTCTGAAGATTCTACGCCTAGCATCGTACTCTATGTTCGTCCCCTCCCTTTGTCCATTTTTTGCATATACATTATCTGTCTTGTTTTTCTTTGTTCCTTTCTTTTATTCTTTCTCTAGGCCTTCAAGGGCCAACTTGTGCCTCGCTTGCACATTATAGATGCGCTACCGCGCTCATCATACCTGGGGGCTTCTTTCATAGAAGCTTAATTATTTCTCTAGGCCTCAGGCCCCGCACATGTGTCATGCTTCTGCATGTACCTTTTTTCGCCATTATATGCATCGATATGACTTAAGTGTTGGCCAAGCTGGGTTGCCTGGCTCTTGTATTTATTCCCTACGTTCCCGTTAATTCTGCTAGGGCATAAGGGGAGCACCTCTGCTATTGTTCCTGCCGGGTCAGCCGGATGTGTACCTCAGATTGGGTGAAGCCAAAAGCTAGCGTTCTTAAGGGAATATTCGGTCGGTGAACAAAAGATGATTTTTATTTTATTGTCCATATCTGCCCCCAGATGTTTTTCCAGCATTTCCTATCGCAATCCGGACATGCACTTTAGGGCATGCTTACCCAGGGAAAGGAACCCTTAATGGAACTATTCTCCCTGGAAGATGTTTCTTACTACCCATGTAATATAACATAACTAGTTGGGCACTTGTCTGATAAAGCACTAATGACCCCTACGCCTGGTCTCCACGCATACCCCGGTTCTTATATAACTGAGCGGGTATTCGGATACACTCCGGACTATTGGGCCCGGAGGTTGAAGCGAAAAGGTCCGCAACGACAAATGATCTACAACCCGGCTAGAAGGCATTATACATGTCACTTTAATTACATAGTCATGCAGACTGACTAAATTCTTCTTCTATACCATCCAACAGGCGGTCTAGCTTACAATCATGTTGGGAATACTTTGCGGCTAATTCTACTTGACCATAAACTAAGCTAACGGGGATCTCTTTTCTGTCGGGCCCCACAGGTCCGACCTCGGCCATGTGATTTGGGTCTGCCTTGGTATACCGCATCTTCACCATGGCCCAGGCTTCTCTGGCACCCTGTCGGCAGGCTGATATCTTCCATAATCGGAAGCGCCGCCGTGCTCCCTTGAGCTTCTCCGCAAGCTCTGCAACACCCTCTGGCAGGGAGACGGACGGCCACAGGGCCTGGGCAACACCCTGCATCACCTGCCGAACTTGTTCATGCAGATGTGGTAGCTCAGACAGAAAATCACCCGCAGACCCGGGCATCTCCTCCGCAGGACGACCCGTCAGCATACCTACAGACATAAACGCTGTTAGTCGGCTTCTTCGCTGAACTCCTTTAAAAGGATTCGTTCAAGCACTTACTGAAAATGCCGCGCCGAAGCCGCTTTTTCTCCTTCTCGGAGTCTGCAAGCTGGGCTCGAACGTCTTTTAGTTCCACGCTCAGCTTGACATTGGCGTCTTGGAGATTGTTTTTCTCCCGCCTAACCTCAGTCAGCACGCATTTGCCAGCCTCTAGCTGTCGCACGACATGCTGGTCCCCCGAATTTTCTCCGGATTCATCTGCAAAATCTATTGTTAGATCTGCACCCACGCCGCACACTATATGGTAACCATCATTCTTTAAAATAAATGTTACCAGTGGGAGCCTTTTTCTGTTCCTGCAATGCGGCAACAGCGGCCCGCAGTTGGGTCTTGCATTCCTCCAGCTCCTGGGATAGCCTAGTATTCTTCTATGTAAGAATCTGCACATTAAAGATGATCCTTAAATCAGTTCTGCTAACTGTTTCAAGTCTCAGGGGCTACTGATACATATAAATCGCCAGATTTACTTACCCGTACATCCTTTACATACTGATCTGTGGCTCTGGCTAGACCATCTTGAGCAGCACGGAGGTACGCCTCTCCGGAATTAAAGGCATCAAATGCCTCTGGTGAGAAACAAGCGTCGCGGAGTACGGCCCGGCGCCGCCTATGATTCATGGCGCTTTCCACTTCTGAGGTAGTAGCGGATAATCTATCTGCATCCTCTGTAGGGGGATTATCCGACGCTTGCCCCATATCGGCTTCTGCCTCCATGTCCGGTCCTGGCGCCCGACTAGTGGAAGCGTGATTGGCAACATCGTCGGACATATTCTGGTGAGCGTTTTTTCTGTTAAAGAAACGTGGGCGTCATTACATTTTGAGAAAGATGACAACCATGGAGCGGGATTTTTCTTATACCTTTGCGCCGGCGTCTCTGTCCTGACCGCCTTCCTTTTTGGCCTACCCGGCCTCGGTGCCTCTTGTTGGCGAGTCGCCGCGGGTTCGGCAGGGCGTCCCGAATGCCTTCCCTATAAAATGCCATGCGTATATGGTGGGTGAAGTGCCTAAAAGGCGATCCTAGTTTTGGAGTTGGGATTTTTGTTTTTTCTTACTTGCGATGCGGGGAGCGGTCCGGGATAGTCGGTCGTAATGGCCACCATGGCATCGTTGCAGCTTAACTGATAGAACTGCCGGTCTATCAGCTCCACGGAGATAACCGAATCTTCTTCAAGTCCGGAGTCAAGGGCCCGGTCAGGGTCCTCTGGTTGTGGAGAAGGGTTGCTGACCTCCTTTATAGCTTTTTGCAGTTCCTGCCGCAAAGTGGCAAGGTGAATACTTACGACAAAGAATGCGGGAAAAATGGGAGAGGGAAATATAACTTACCCAGCTCGGAGGATTGTACATGGAAAATCCATCTCGTGGCTTGATGTGGGTGAACTCCTCTTCCTAACCCTTGAACAGTTCGGACAGAATTTTTGCTAGAGCGGCAGCATTGTCCGGACCCTTATGCCCGCAGCGGGTGGCGTCATCCGCCCCGTTATAACACCACAAGGGGTGCCCACGATATTGAAGTGGTTGCACTCCCCGCATTATGCAAATCGACATAACTTCGATTATTGTCAATCCTGATTGAGCTAGTGCTTTGATCCGGTTCATCAGATAGAGGACTTCCCTGTTGTCTTCCGCCTGGGGGCTCCGTGGGCGCCAACTTCGGCACTTCTTCAGAGGAGCATTGTTGAACTCATGAAGACCTCGCCGAACAGGGTTCGGAAGGGGAACGTCCTCCATATAAAATCATTCTAAAGGCCAGTCTTCGGACGGCTTCTTCGGGGTACCGGACATGTATCCGGTATCGGCGATGTGCCATATTTCGGCTCCACCTACTTGATAAAGTGATTCCCTCTGTGTGCGAGGGACGAGGCAAAATAGCCTTTTCCACAGCTCGAAGTGAGCCTCGCAGCCCAAGAACAACTCGCAGAGAGCAACATGGTCGGTGATATGTAGAATGGAGGCAGGGGTGAGATTGTGTAATTGGAGGCCGTAGAACTCCAGGAGCCCGCAGAGTAACAGATGAATTGGAAATCCGAGTCCCCTTAGTAAATAAGGAACAAGGCAAACCCGCTCCCCCATGGAGGGACAGGGAAAGCTATCTGCTTGCTCCCCGCCATTGTAGGTGGCAAGCCCGGCTCGAACGGGCACCATATACGTCGGAGGGAGAAATCCCTTAGTCTGTAGTTCGACTAATCAACTGTGCGGGACTGAACACCTCTCTCAATCACTGGGCTTAGGGCTACGGGGGCGGGAGGAGGAGCTGCGGAGGTCGGCCATGCTGGAATGGATCTTTCCGAAACGCGCTCTGATGGATTCTCGCTGGGGGAGGATGGTATGGATCAGATCTAAGAATTCCCGTCCCTTTAATAGAAAATTTATTTATCTGGCTAGGGGGCGAATGTAAAAACGCCCTGGAGCCTCATATTCATTCGACGCATGGGAGATAGCCCTTATTGGGCACAGAAGCCAAGAGGTCCAAACATTTATGGGACCGGACACTGCTTACAAACACTTGGAAATTGCAGAAGAACCCGCCTTGCAATGCCGAAGACAATACTGCACGCCGGACTCATCGTCATTGAAGCCTGGTTCGGGGGCTACTGAGGGAGTCCTGGATTAGGGGTCTCCGGACAGCCGGACTATACCCTTTGGCCGGACTGTTGGACTATGAAGATACAAGATTGAAGACTTCGTCTCGTGTCCGGATGGGACTCTACTTGGCGTGGAGGCAAGCTAGACAATACGGATATGTATATCTCCTCCTTTGTAACCGAACTTGTGTAACCCTAGCCCCCTCCGGTGTCTATATAAACTGGAGGGTTTTAGTCCATATGACAACATACAATCATACCATAGGCTAGCTTCTAGGGTTTAGCCTCTCCGATCTCGTGGTAGATCAACTCTTGTAATACCCATATCATCAAGAATAAATTGAGCAGGACGTAGGGTTTTACCTCCATCAAGAGGGCCCGAACCTGGGTAAAACATCATGTCCCCTGCCTCCTGTTACCATCCACCTTAGACGCATAGTTCGGGACCCCCTAACCGAGATCCGCCGGTTTTGACACCGACAGTTCCCTTCTTTCTCCTGCCTTCTTTCTTACTTCCCCTGCTGCCCGTGCTCATCTTCCTCTCTCTCTCTCTCTCTCTCTCTCTCTCTCTCTGTCTCTCTCTCTCTCGCTTTGATGTGCAGCTGCCGCCGTTTCCCGCGACCCTCCTACAAGCTGTCGTCATCGCTGCTCTACTTCAGTTCGAGTAGGAGAGGATGCTCGCGCCCCTGCCGTCGCCTCAGGTTGCTCCTTGGAGTCCCTGCTCGCCGGCGTAGGCTACCAGCACCGTCGCTCCTCTGCGCCCGAACTGCACCAAGCCGCCATGGGAGTTCCCTGCAAGTCGCCGCCTTCTCTGCGCAACAACTCGTCAGAGTTGATCCTCGCCACCGCCCGATCCGCACCCCGGCGTCTGTCCCGTTCCCGGATCTGTCTCCCCGCGCCCGTCATCGCCGGATCCGGTGGGCACAGGCCGGAGACAGCCCCTGCTCGCGTCGCTAGCATCTGCCTCCCCTGCTCCAGGTCGAGCGAGCGAAGGGACCGCGAGCGTTGACCTTAGCCTACCAAGGCCCAGCGCACCTCCGGCCGAGGCGCCCCCTCTCCACCAGCAAGCAAGATCTGGGCCGAAGCCCATGGTGAGGCCCCATCGGAGCCTCCGTTGTTTTTTTAGACCCAACTTGTTTCAGATCCGGCCCGTATCATGATTTTTCCATAGAACGTTTTCCTATTTTTTAAGAGAACGGTAGTTTTGCAGAAAATCCCCTGGAGTCCATGCATTTAATAAATCACCAACCATGCATCTTTTGTAAAAACTTTATATATGAAAGATGCTTAGAATTTTGTGTAGATTCATATTGTGTAACTTTCATCTATGTTTAAAATGTTTAAAATGATGTTTGCATATATTTTCCCATATTGCCATGTAAAATGATTTAATTCATAACTTTCTAACCGTAGCTCCAAACCTAACAAACTTTATATATAAATGGGGTAGAAAAATGCCTAGTTTAACATGGTGGCTTTACTTTGCATGTTTAACAACTCTAAAATATGGATTAGGGCAGAATAGTACCAAACCTAAAAATATGCACATGAGGATATTTCCGGAATTGTTGTTTGTTGTTCCAGCCTCATTTAAACTTGCCTAGATAGTTAGTTTTCTTTTGCTTCACCCCTTGCCATGTTAATGAACATTTAATATTGTTGGGTACATAAACGAGATCGAACTAAATAAATGAATGTGGTGTTTCGTCAATATGCAACTCGTTGCATATTGAGCTCCACTTAATTTGTAGGATTGCTTGTGCAGTTTGCCATGCAATGCCTCATTAAACCGGACATGCATCCTACTTGGTTGTGCATCATGCCATGTTTATGTGATGGTTGTTTACTATATTGTTTGCTTCTTTCCGGGTTACTTCTCACGTTAGCTTCGGTTTCGTTCTGAAGTTGTGACGATCCGTTCATCTATGTCCGTTTGTCTTCTTCATGGACTCGTTCTTCTTCCTTGCGGGATCTCAGGCAAGATGACCATACCCTTGAAATCACTTGTATTTGCTTGCTAGTTGCTATATCTATTGCTATGCCGCGATACCTACCACTTGCTATATCATGCCTCCCATATTGCCATGTCAAGCCTCTAACCCACCTTTCCTAGCAAACCGTTGTTTGGCTATGTTAACGCTTTGCTCAATCCCTCTTATAGCATTGTTAGTTGCAGGTGAAGATGGAGTTTGTTCCCTGTTGGAACATGGATAGGTTGGGATATCACAATATCTCTTATTTAATTAATGCATCTATATACTTGGTAAAGGGTGGAAGGCTCGGCCTTATGCC
Organism: Triticum aestivum; assembly: GCF_018294505.1. Lineage (NCBI taxonomy): Eukaryota > Viridiplantae > Streptophyta > Magnoliopsida > Poales > Poaceae > Triticum > Triticum aestivum. Next base: position 503,320,892 of record NC_057800.1, on the reverse strand, counting down.
TGGTGTTTTGTTCCACTCTTGCCGCCCTAGTTTCCATCATACCGGTGTTATGTTCCTTGATTTTGCGTTCCTTACACGGTTGGGTTATAATGGGAACCCCTTGACATTTCGCCTTGAATAAAACTCCTCCAGCAAGGCCCAGCCTTGGTTTTACCATTTGCCACCAGGCCTTTTTTCCTTGGGTTCTGCAGACTCAAGGGTCATCTTTATTTTAACCCCCCCGGGCAAGTGCTTCTCTAAGTGTTGGTCCAACCTGAGCGATGTCCGGCGCCCCCTGGGCAACCCGGGTTTATGCCAACCCGACGTCTTGCTCATCCGGTGTGCCCTGAGAATGAGATATGTGCAGCTCCTATCGGGATTTGTCGGCACATCTGGGTGGCTTTGCTGGTCTTGTCTTACCATTGTCGAGATGTCTTGTAACCGGGATTCCGAGTCTGATCGGGTCTTCCTGGGAGAAGGAATATCCTTCGTTGACCATGACAACTTGTGATGGGCTAAGTTGGGACAACCCTGCAGGGTTTTGAACTTTCGAAAGCCGTGCCCGCGGTTATGGGCAGATGGGAATTTGTTAATATCCGGTTGTAGAAAACTTGACACTTAAATTAATTAAAATGCATCAACCGCATGTGTAGCCGTGATGGTCTCTTTCCGGGGGAGTCCGGGAAGTGAACACGGCGTTGGAGTTATGCTTGGACATAAGTAGTTTCAGGATCACTTCTTGATCACTTCTAGTTCACGAACGTGCTTTGCTTCTCTTCTTGCTCTCTTTTGCATAAGTTAGCCACCATATATGCTAGTGCTTGCTGCAGCTCCACCTCTCATACCTTTTACCTACCCATAATCTTAAATAGTCTTGATCGCGAGGGTGTGAGATTGCTGAGTCCCCGTGACTCACAGATTACTTCCAAAACCAGTTTGCAGGTGCCGATGATACCGTGCAGGTGACGCAACTGAGCTCAAGGAGGAGCTCGATGAAGATCGTGTCTGTTATGTTGTTCCGTTTCCAGTTGATCAGTAGTGGAGCCCAGTTGGAGCGATCGGGGATCTATGCATTAGGGGTGGTCTTCTTTTATTTTGGTTCCGTAGTCGGACCTTGATTGTATCTGGATGATGTAATGCTTTATTCTTGTATTGTGTGAAGTGGCGATTGTAAGCCAACTCTGTATCTCTTTCTTATTCAGTACATGGGATGTGTTAAGATTACCCCTCTTGTGACATGCCTACAATGCGGTTATGCCTCTAAGTCATGCTCCGACACGTGGGAGATATAGCCACATCGTGGGTGTTACACCCCGTCATCCAGATCCGGCGGCGGTAGTACCTTCAACCCACACAACTCTAAAAGATAGCCATCTAAGCGCTGCTTCCGCGGTGAACTTGCGGCCCTGCACCCTTACGTTAGACACTAGCCAACCGGCAGCCTAGGAGTTCTGCCGCCTCGAGAGGTGCTGCTTGTGGGAATCGATTGGTCCAAAATAAAAATTCAGACAACTAACGCCTAAATAAAGTGATTTGAGATGAGGGTGCAACCTATCTGGTGGCATGGTGAAGTAGGCAGGTCCAGCTGACGAGTCGGTGAGGCCGGCGCGGTTGCGGTGGCGACCGGCGGCAGGGAAAGAGCGATGTCGTGACGGTCGACGGCTACGCAGAAGCCGCGCCAGGACTCTGGACGGATCTGAAGTTGGAGCCGGTCCGGCGCCGTGAACAACAGCGGGGGTGAATCGGCTCCGGTACGGTTCACGCGGCCGTCGTCGAGGCAGCGCCAGCATCACGGAGTAAGAGGCACACGGCCTAGTGCACGACGGCAAATGGACAGCGTCTTCGGCATTAGGGAGGAGGGCATCTATGAAATTGGTGCGATGGGGGTGCCATGGAGGTGGGGCTGAGGTTTCGCGGCTCGGGAGAAGGGAGCTTCCCGGGGAGAAGGTGATTTGGCGCCCACGAGATATGAATAGGGGG